>NC_092576.1:28073610-28433610 GCF_037975245.1 Apostichopus japonicus
CGACGAGACCAATGACGGTGACAAGTGCCGTCAGTACGTTTCAAACAGTGATATTTATTAGAGTTAAAGTAAAACATTATTTAAAATTATTTATACATAGTTAGAATGTACTACTACATTTTAGTCATGTTACTATATGTAACAATCTTGTACCTCTCAATTCTTTGTTCTGACGGGATAAATAAGGACATTTTTAGTGATAAAATCACGCAACTGACGGATTGTCTAGTGAATATCTTTTGGTTTGGTCATGTTTTTCTTTTAACGTTATTTTGTTACGTCTATCTTAATTGTTGCCCGCACACATTCATGACTAAGCAGATATTTTTGAGATTAATCTCTTTTGTTAGTTTTGTGGATTTTTCAACTCCTATTTTGGAAATAGAGTCAGGTAAAAGTGAAGGTCGAAAAACTTATGACAGCAGTTCAAGACTTCTTAAAACGATATCTGATGAAATTGTTTTCCTTTAAAGTCCTTTAAAGTGGTTCAGATTTTACCAACAGATCCGCCTGTTGTGTCAGAAAGCTTTTTAATAAAATTTGTTTGTTAATTTTTGACCTCGACATAATTCATATTATTTCATATTACGCTCTTATCCGGGAAATCAGGATCCTTGGGATATATATCATAAATTATTAATACACAAGCAAAAATATTATTATATTAATATATATTATATATTATTATATATTTAATATTATTTGCATTGCACTATTAATTGGCAGATTGTTTTTATATTCAAATTTCCGCCATGTTGGAAAGAAACATTTGAGCTAAAAAAATCTTTAAAGTCATTCCAAATTCTAAATCGGTGTGATTTATGCGAAATTGCTATTTTGTATGGTTACGTGCCCTCTGGAAAGACAGAGGGATCTCAAGGAACACCAAGATTCATATGATGAATGCTTTGGTCTTTCCAATCGCTACATATGGTTCTGAGACGTGGGCTCTTGGAGCAGCAGACAGAAAGAAAATCCATGCTTTTGAAATGTGGTGTTGGAGGAGGATGCTGAGGAGATCATGGAAGGAACGTAAGTCAAATGATTTTGTCAAGAACCAAATTGGAGCGAAGGTCACCTTATGTCAGAAAATAGATAAGAACAAGCTGCAGTATTTTGGACACATTTCTAGGAGAGAAGGTGACAACTTGGAGAAGATCATTACCCAAGGTCATGTTGAGGGTCAACGAAAACGTGGTAGGCCAAAAGTTCGATGGGCTGACGGAATAAAAGAGATCACCGGCATGAACATCTGCGCAGCTCACCGATATGCCCAGGATAGAAGTGGTTGGAACGTCATCATCAATAGGGTCACAAAGGGTCAGTCATGACTCATAGGACGACGACGACGACGTGCATTTCTCTGAACGCATGCATCAAGTATTTCATTAATTTACAAAACATGAGCGGTTCCAGAAATAGTATCTTGCATTTAGTATTCCTTGCTTTTAAGAAATCAAGGTAAATTGCGAACAAATAATGTATGTAGGTTGGTATGTATTTTAGATCCTCATGCAAGCAGGAATCGCGAAGAAGCCATCATTGACATATCAAAACCGCAAGCTGACCGAAGTCAGTCTCTTCGATTCATACTTAACGTCCATGATTATGAATTGTCAATTTTCAACAACTCTGTAACTGGACGACATACATCAATCTAGGAGTGACTCGAACTGGGTACCTTATGATTGGGAAGGCACCGGCGTTAACCACTGAGCTATGACTCCTATATTCACGTCTGTGCACGTCTACGCAGCGATGCTTCGATCATGACAGCTACATGAGGTAGTAACGTTGGTATCCACCGATCCTTGTTCCCTCATCAATTCACGGTGGCTAATGTTATTCATATTTCATAACATGGACGAATAACGGTTTGTTTATTAAACCATGTTTATACCTGTCCGTTCTATTGAAAATGGCATAAAAAGCAGTTTCGCGAAATGATCAAATCCTAGTCGCAGACCCCCTGTAGCTTACGTACGTTACTTGAATTGGCTTGTTTGTTTGTCTCTCAGAAAACATTTTTGCATTTTTAGTTTGGCGTATCTGGAGTTTTTAGCAAGCAGAATTTGTATAGTCACGCTGTGCTGCTTGACAGCCCTACCATACGAAACGTCAATTATAATATCATGAAACATATACTATATGTTATTAAAGTGTCTGGCCTATTAATCTGAAGTAAACGAGAATGACCATTATCGGTCAAGTGTTAACAATTAGAAATGATAACGTACCTCCCGTAGCTTTGTCATGAAGGCTGCCGGTGGGTATTTTCCGTTAACAATAGCTATTTTCTTGATAGCTTTTTCAGCCTTGTAGTAATTCCTTTTACTCAAGAGCCACCTGGGTGATTCTGTTAAGAAACTGGGTTTTTTGTTGTTGAAATAATTTAATTTATTTCGAGACATCTAGGCAGTGAGTGTTAGAGAACCCCCCCCTCCTAACAGATAAACAAAACACAATGAAAAACAGTAAAGATACGAACATTTGAACATCTGGGGCGTTATCATGTAAATTTCATTAATGTTAATATTCCTGCAACTGTCGTCTTATGAATAAATTAAAAAATGTAGTAAAATGAAAAGTCCAACATAGGAACTTGGATGGTTTTATAAGGCAATTACGCTGTCGAAACATTAATGCCGCAACTTCGAACAGGTTGTGTCTAGAAAGCCGCGATCTTCGCAGTCAGTTGCTAAAATCTCCCAATGCTAATATCACTCTATACTGTTCTCTCATAACATGCTTGAAAACACTCATGCTGACAGTTTGAACAGTTCCTAACATTTATCTGAATCTAATGCTATTAACATTCTATACTGTTTCCTCATATCATGCTTGAAAACAATCATATTGACAGTATAAACAGTGTAACCATCTCTTAACTTTGATTTTATTCCAGCGAGATAGTCACACTGATCATACTGTCAGTACGAGTGCTTTGAAGTGGAAAATGTACGTACAGAATAAAATATTGGTCCCAAGTGGGTGATCGACAGAGTACGTACATTCGTTATAGCAAATACACTATGTTCTTACTTCTGACTTCATATGAATAAAATTAATATATAGTTAAATAAATAACACAGTTGTACACAGGGAACAGGAAGGTTTAGGTTTTGCTACTGAAAGCAATAAGGTTGCAGATTTGTATAAAGCCCGCGTCTAAACGAATGGTCTTATCGACAAAGTACGTGCGTGATTGTATACGTCATAGAGTAAACTAACCAATCACAAACTGTTATCTTGATTTAAGAACACTTCCCCGTAGACACCAGAACCGATGAAAGAAAAACTTACATAGGCTTATCAATTTCTGTCAGTTTACATCAGACACGTCATTGAGAAACTTCAGTTTTCTAAACTTGACTATAAAATGAATATACATTATTCTTCATGCCATATTTATCGGGACCCCAAATTGACGCCGTCCAGGTGGGCTGTAGCCTGGCTCCACTCTCCCCTCCTCTATTGTCAGGCCTGAAAATCATGCATCTATACACAAGCTAAGCTTTAATATTTGTGTTATATGCATGGTAACAAACCGGTTAAAGCATGCCTTCTGTTGGCTATCAATTATACAAAATTTAAAAAAGGCGACACATTTAAATATAGGATATGAAAAGCCCAAAATTATAATAAAATTGGGATGGCAGCGAAACGACATTACAGTACTTACAACAAAAATGGGATGGCAGCGAAATAAGGTATAGCAAAAAGAAGAAGTTGAATTCTCCAGTTTTCTATATAGCGTCCCACTGCTGCCACCACAAAATAACCCAACGCAAAACAGAACCAGAGGATCACGCCGAAGTACACACGAATTTCAGGAAGAATAACTTCAGTTCCTGTACAAATTCCGAAAGAGGGAGAGAATATTCATACAATCTGTTCCACTCTTCATAGGTGTCATGATAGAGTCGGGATTAACTTGGACAAATTCATAGTGAAACTATTTATACTAAGGTCGTTAAGGTTACTGATATTCTCTCAATTTTGAAACACTTCCTACCTGAAAGTATTCTTTGCTCTTAGTATAATACATACCTTTTTACCACAGTTTTGACACATTGCTTAATTATGCGGTCTGCTGCCTACAATGTCCACCACGAAAAATCAATACTCTTAGATGAGAAAGCAATTGGTCATATATCACATGCTAAACAAACTGATGATACTAGTATGTTTTTCCTTCTCTTTATTTGCTCTCAAGCTAATTTTTATTCTCATACATGGATACAGATACCGTTGCCTACAGAATTGTTCATAACCTACTTCTAGAAAATTTCATTTGCAATTTTACGTATAATTACGATGTGGAATGGATCAGAAAAGAGAAACAGCTTACCCAGTACAAAACACACCAGAGTGGTTCCGTACGCTAGTCCATCGACGATAAATCGTAGTATTCCAAAAATAATGACGTTTGGGGAAGCAGCACACAAGACACATACGAAGCCGGTTAGTACAGTAGACACTGTTATGGTGTATCGTCGACCAATTCTGCGAGAATGATTACGTGATGATGGATAGAGTGTAGTGCTAAAATTATTCACATATAGCGGATAAGGCAATCATAACATGACAGTGGCGTAAGAAGGTACTTTTGAGTGGGGGGGGGCTGAAGACTGATGGCCGGCCTGGGGGAGGGGTCTAAGGGGAGGGGGTGTCCCCCTACCCTTTGGAATTTTTTGAATTTCCAGGTAGCCTCAGATGCAATTTGGTGCAATATAGCATACTTCAACACCCTCTCCATTTTGTAAACTTAATTTTTTATTTTCACCGGGCCTTAGATGCAATTTGGTGCTCCAAATGAGATTTTTTTCTCATTTGGAAATGAAAAAGGGGTTTTCTGACTTGCGAAGCGGGGGGGGGGGCGGAATATTACTTCCGCCCCTCCACATTTTTCACTGGGGGCTGGCGCCCCCAGCCCCCCGGTTCCTACGCCCTTGTAACATGATACTTCTATGATGTTATGAAAGGTAAAGTTGATATGTAAAAACAAATATATAATTATACTTCTCAATCTTACTCAGTCAATCTACCAAACCTTTCAGAGAGATACAACACAGGCATTGAACATTTTGTCCTAGACAGTGATATCAGACAGAAATTTCACTTATCAATTCAAAGTAATGAAACACGCGACTAGCTGCATGTTTATTAAACAATACCATTTGGACTATAATTGTACAAAAATGACAAGTAAGGGCAGGAGTTAATATAAACACAATATACACAGTGCAGACTATGCGGATGTTTATTATCCATATTGTGACATTAACATAACACACACTATCAAGATATATGGTATAGAGAGATGTTACCTTGCCAACACAGGAAACTGATTTAAAGCCAACATTCATGGTTGGATTCAACATTTACAATAAAAATGACTTGGTCGTTTAAGATACCTGTCAGCGAGATAACCGAACAGGATACAACCAGCCAGTCGTCCTGCGAATGTTACAGATTGAAGGATGTTGGTGGATGAAGACTGCCCACAAACAAGCTCCCACTGAGATATAAAGAGGTACAATGTCATAAAGAAAACAGCGTAAACCTTGACAAATGTTTCTTTTGCATTATATTAGTGAAAAAATACATTTCATGCGTTTGTCAAAGATATTTCTAATGCAAGTAACTCAGAACGACCGAAAACTTACACCATGCCATTTTTAGCTACAAGCTAGTGGTAAAAATATCAAACAACCGTAATCCATCTCTCTCTCCTCCGAACCCAAAACCCAGTTATAGCTGACAAAAAGTCAGAACGTCTCCTTTCATTCTTGGTGTAAATACCTTTTGTTTTGTTTAGGGGCGAATATATATATTCTAATTAACATTAATATATTAATGTATTAATATGAATGCAATTGATCGAACTTACATCTTCTGTTATGGTACTGCGATACTCGCTTCGATCAAAGTTCCAGCCCTGATCACACGGAATGACGTCAAGATATTTCAGCAGATGGTGATTTTCGAAGGCAGAAGTCAATTTGATACCAGTCAGGTTATACTTAACACAGTGTGAGTCAAGATCTTTGGCTTCCAGAACCACAGACATGACCGTAGACAAATTTCTCTTTAACTCAGAGCATTGTTTTTCTGTTGTTATCACAAACTGACTGCAGTTGTCATTTCCCCAGTGATCGACTTTACACCAATGGTCGTTAGTTCCGCCTATGAAGACTTGCGCAAAAGTGACCAGAGATCCTCCAAATGATACAAGGCAGACCAACATATACAGTCGAATTTGGAACCAACCAAGGCTTCCAATTTTGACCAAAAGTTCGTCAAAGCTGTTCATGTTGATTTGTATTCTGTAGACAAACCGAACTAAGGAGCAAAGATTTATATTCTGAAAAACTATATATATATATATATATATATATTAATATGTAAATTTGGGAATTTACATGGGCGTCACTGTAGAGAGCAATTGTATGACCATGGGACGTGAGGACAGCAATACCGTGCCATATTGTATGATAATAAGGCGCACTTATGTGGCAATATGGCTTTTGTACTAGTGTGCAGAAAAGGTTTTAGGAAACCACATTAGGGTATCCTTGTTCTACAAATGAGTCTGGGTTCAGGTTTTTCTTTAACACAAGTGTGTGTGTAACTTCACGTCCATTTAGTTGTTACGGGACAACAGGTATTGCTTTATGCCAACAAAAATAAATATAAAATAAAGTTTGTGCAGATAGTGTATACACTATCTACTCCCTGTTAGAAATCTTAAGGTACCCAGATTCTTCCCTTGTACCAACCAGGGTATATGTGTAATTACAAGCTTCTGATTATTAGTACTAGTCAATACAAAATAGTTAAATTTTTTGACTAGTGTTCAGAAATGGTTTCAGGAAACCACTTTGGGGTATTCATGTTCTACAGACGTGTCTGGGTTCTGGTATATTTCAACACAAGTGTATGTGTAACTCCATGAAGTTGTTACGGGACAGGAAGTATTGTTTCATTCAAGCGGACGATAAACCTGTCAAACACTACCGAAGGTTTTGCAATTGAATGAACTATCTACTCCCTGTATGAAATTTAAGGTCTCTATATTCTTTCATTGTAACACGCAGAGTAAATATGTGTAGCTATTGTATGTAGCTATTGTAAGTGGCGAAGAGCTGTGTAGTACATCTCAGAATGCATCATTTGACGTCTATACAATTATTTAAAGGGGAAAACCACTATATATATATATATATATATATATATATATATATATATATATATATATATATATATATATATATATATATATATATATATATATATATATATATATATATATATATATATATATATATATATATATATATATATATATATATAGTGTGGGTATGTTAGGCTGTTAACTCAAAATCATAATATCTTACCAGCAAATTCGAATCCCCGAAGCGGATGAGAACAGAGGATAAGTAGTGTCCTATCCCTGTTTTGTTTCCTGTTCAACACCCCCGTTTATAAACTTGACAAAGAAACGGTTACTTCAGTCTCATTTTTTGTTGTTGCCATACCGTAGACAGTATTGAGACAAATTGTAAGATTGTCTTTTAAAATAATACAAACGGTGTCTCTCTGCGTTATTCTGATCCTTTGTGATATGATCTGTATGTCTGTGTTCGTGTATACTACTTTACCGTCTACAATAGATATGAACCCGTCGTTGTTTGCCACTCGATATTTTGCTATCGTAGTATTTTTGTAATATTGCTGGCCGTTATTCTTCGTAGAGAGTCATATCCAAAGGTTTATCTGTACTTTTGATGCAAATATCAAGCAACGACATCGTAAAATATAGGAAAGCAAACATACATAAAAAACATGGTTGGTGGTACTCAAGAGAAAACCAAAATACAATCGAGAACAGTTTATTTACTCTGTACTTTAAAGTACGCCTTGTATATCAACATAGGACCCATGACATCCGTGGTAGCAAGATGTTGTATAAGAAATTCGAATGACGTAATAAGGTTCATCTGACATAGTCAACTTATAATTACCCAAGTAGAAGGAATATGCCGGTAATTAAGATGATTGATTTGCAACTAATGTTTTTTTTTCATATTTAAATCAAAACCGTAACCTCATATCACGTTTATAAGGAATATAATTATATTTGGTTCTTATTCTTTTCAAATTTGATGTGATGTTGTTAATACATCTGGCAACAGCAAAATATACGAAACAATGATAGGGATTGAGCTGAGGAGGTTTCTGCTCTCTTTTCATACGATATTTACATCACTAAGTTAAATCACAGAAGAAAATAATAAATTTACAAAGAAGTTGCACATCTATAAAATTCATAAAATACATACATTCACAGCTACGATAGCATTATACATTGATCACATTTCTACTGAGGATAAATCAAGTGGAGAATATATATGTGATGAAAAACATATACAACCTACTTTGATCCACTTCCTCGAATGAGGTCTGGTTTAAACGACCAAAATATTCATACTCAAATAACCATATCTTCAGATACCGTAAATTATTATTTTTTATATTTGAAATGAGCCTCTTAATATGCCTATCCCATATTTGACAATGGAATTTGAAGTACTGCTTCTTTAATATAACGATAAAAAACATAATTTGTATATATTTCGAATGTGGTTCATTCTGGCTTTGCTTGGCTTGGCTATAAATATATATATATATATATATATATATATATATATATATATATATATATATATATATATATATATATATATATATATATATATATAAATCGACGGCTTCCTTCACTCATGTCTATATATATATATATATATATATATATATATATATATCTATATTATTATATATATCCCGCTTTGCAGTTTCCTTCACTGTGGGGGATCCAGGAAGACGAGAAACGGTTGTGGTCCGGGACATTCCTCTGGAAACGCGTTTGAAACATCGAAAACTTAAAAAAAATAGATACAAACATGAATGGTGTCAAAAAAGGTCCTTAATTAGTGGGAAATGTGCTTACATCAGCATGCTGACATCAGCAGCTCTCGACGGCTCTGGTTGTAAGAAAAATGATTTTTAGTGAAAGCAAACCATGTAACTGCTTACCATATCGATATAATTTCTATGCCTACTAAAAGCGCAATTACAATCAGCAATAGATAGATTGGCGCCATCATCAGCAAATTATCTGCAGACCGCAATACATCGGTTTACTACATCATCAGCAAATATCTGCAGAATCAAGAATATTAAAGTGTGAGTTAGAAAATACTTAAGCCAATATCGAATGCAATAAGTGTTTCTATGAGAAACAAATCTCCCTCTCCTCCAACCTTCTGGGGTAACGGTTCTTCATTAATGTCGCCTAACTGCATGGCTAAAGACCATTTCAGTTTCCACAGTATTCTACGTAAATTTAATAAGGTTCCTCCGTGATTGCCGTCTATGACTTGGGATCGAAATGGACTACAAAGGCGATTACCCGGAAAGCCACCAATATTCTTGCAGCGCCAACTAACGTGTCCGGGATACGCGTGTGACCTATGTTTGCGAGCAGCTCCTACACGGTCTACCCCGATTTGAGGAACCGATAACCATATCATCATCCTTATTCAATCGCTACATTAAGATGTTCCGTTCTGCCGTACAAGTTTCCTATGTAGGCTACAATTAATATCAGAGGCGATATTGTAGTCAGTGATGTGTATCAGAGACGCTCCTCTAACATTCGACAAAGCATTATGTGTTGCATCTGTTGTATGCAGATACATAGAGCATAGCATAACGCTCAGCCAAGTCTTCAGCCGAGATATGTGTAGTATCTTTGTGATATGAGTATCATTTCCCTTTAAAGGAGATAAGTCATGCTGCAGCTAATGTAGCACAGTCTTGTTAGGGAACTGGGAGCTGAGAGTGAATCAGGTGGTTTGGTTTCCGTTCACATGCTCTTAGATGACTCACCTGATAAATATTTAGCTTTCGAATTTTCATCATGAACGAGATGAAGACTTGTAAGTTGTATTCATTTGAGACTAATTGATCATCGCAACTACGACAACAGAGATGATGCCTGTTACAACAGTTACTGAGTTAAAATCGTTCCAACAATAAACGTGCTAACCTCATCAATCTAAACTTTTTCAAGGTTTATCTAGAACGTACGAATCGAGGTCCAGCAATAGGGGTATGTTTTCATCATATATAGGGCTACGAACAAAAGTAAAGTGATCGAGTTACGACTGTGGTGTTGAGATGGGGCAGTTCTACGCCTTGTCACTCCAAATGGTCTTTCAGGTACTTGTAACGTTGTCACTCATTGGCAAATTCCCTCCCCCTCTTCGACGTAGCCTATATTTAAACACAGAAATAGATCTGTAGTCTTCAGTTACAGAAGCATACAATACAGCTTATATACCAACACTTTAAAAACTTAGACAAAAGAAACGAGGCTTATACATAGAACGATAGGGAAGCTTAAAATTAACTTAATCTAGAAGTTGCAAAAATAAGAGAAATTGAAATATAAAATCCTGGTAAGTTGGGATTATCTCGTGTTTCTCATTCTTAAAAAATTATGATAATGTTGTCCCCTTACACTTATTCTCAAATCTGCAAATGTACAACACATCACGTACGCATGTATACGTAAATAAGTACATAAGTATGATTATTTCCTATTAAAATTCTTCTTGCTTTCGGCTTGAAGTTAGGTCATATGCCTATTTGGGTTTTCTCTGAATAACGAATAACGAAAACCCGAGTCACTCACCTTTATTTCATCAAATTATTTATCCATTTAATGAGAATAATATCAAATGGTTGGATTATTGTTACGGTGAGGCTTGGGAAGTCAATCCCCGGGCGCGCAGGACCCGAGATGAAAGGACCGAGCCGATACAGCCTAACAACCGTCGTTAGGGTTTGTAAACATTGCTGGTTCTGCCGGATCTTCTCAGGAGTCTGTCGTGGGAATATAGTCACGTGACGGAAACCACCCGGGGATCCCGTCGTGTAAAAGGAACGGACTCGCTCCGATGGAGAGGAAACCGAGGGAGAAGAGACGCAGAGAGAAGCGATGGAAAGGAGACTTGGGGAAGAATAAAAGGAGAGTGGATTTTGGGTGTTTAGCGACAGCCATCTTGATATGGCACGGGGGTCTGAACGATAACTATTGGTAAGTTTGTGCCCCATTTGTTAAGCGTTAGCAAACACCCTGTGTATACGAGGACCGGAGATGTACCACGTGACTTAAGGTGTTCTGCTGTAGACCTCGGATACATGACCGTTCGGGAATCTTGATGACCAAAGAACCACTGAGTTATCATTTATGATCATATTTACATCTGGGAGTGAAAATGCCTTCTATATGTTGTGTTGATTCTAATTGAGATGTCCATGGTATTGATTCTAATCCCTAGCAGAGAGTTGAGTAATTATATACAAAAGAAAACGCTGAATTACTTTGTTTGCATTTTGTTTTGGCACATGTGTTGTGTCTTCGCGCCATTGCTACTTCTAAGTTGATCACCTACCCGTGGTCTATCGTGATTTGAATCCATCGCCGGCTGGTGCGTTACACTTAACTACAATTGCTGAACTGTGCTTCATATTTAGGTCAAAACCGCACCCTCACATCCAACCTGGTGAATGTAAACGAGTTGATATGATATACAAACATACCAAATGTTTCACATTTTCCAGAATAAATCAGAAAGCATTTTACGATAGTAGAGTAAAAGCAGCTGCTGAATAACTACCATGATGAAATCACTGACCACCCACACGTGTGATCCACTTCCCGGAGAAAAGGAGGGATTAGCAAACGAAAAACTAAATTTAATCGACCGTTTATCGAAGTAGCTACAGTACATTGAGATTTGGGTTTCAACTAATTAATGTGGATCAGTTTGCTCTTTAAGCTAAGCATGTCATTATCTGCCACACTATGTGTGTTTGTGACCGGCTTTACGGCGTTAAAATTAAGTAGCCTTACGCATTGGCGATTCCACGCACAGTTTGTATAAACAGAAATGACTATCAGTGTTTAAGTGCATCGAACTTTCTGTTACTCCAGAAAAAAATGATAAAAACAACCTTTGTACTCACAAGAGATTAGTTTGCACAAGAATATGCTACGATGCGTAACAAATGTACACCTTTGGTCTACGTACACGTTAAAATACGGCATATATATGTGTATATTTACATGTAAATATATATATATATATATATTGTACAATCATACGTTAGATTGCTGCTTTAACGTACACTGTTATTGCATTAAGCAATGCTTTATGTAGGCAACTTATACATATATACAAACAGCACAAGAAGCACTTGAACCGACAAACTTCGCAATATATCTGCACAATGGAGAATAAAGGTAAATAAGGCACATCTCGTTTTGTTTAATGAATATAGGCCTACGTGTACAGGAGCCTTGTGTAAATTTTGTTTTAGATTAGTTTAATAATTCCATGGGCGTCGATACCAATTGAAAAGTGGAAGGGACGTAGGGGGAGGGCGCATAAATGAGTGAACACGGATAGAACTGAAGATTTGGCGCCAAGCCTTTATCAAGTGAGGTCCAGGTTTCCGCATAATAGCCCCTGGTGGGTTCCATGGGCAAAGCTCCGGCTGGGGCCCAGGCGGTGGACTCACATCTTCATGCTTGCTTCTTTTTGGTCCCGGGGTTGGCCTTTATCATGATTAATAGGTCTAACCTCCTCGTATGAGGTCTATCAACAGTTACGATTCAGAAATAGAACGGTTTAGGGAGTTACAGCTTTGGAGCCTTGGGTCAATGAGGAGGTACAGCGATAACTGAACTCAATCATAGAGTGTTCTTATTAATAATACAACATGAAGACTTCGAAAATAAGGTCTGGTGTCCGACCTGGCTCTTGTAGCGCAAGCTTTCAAAACCTTAACCTTAACCTTAAATCTCTCTGTGCCAGAAGGCACACAAGTCCCGGACATCATTCTGCCACTGGGTTCGGTTTGCAGCTGGGTGGCGTACTGAGTTACATAAAAACTGAGTTCAAAACGGCTCTATCCATAAAACTAACTGGTAGACATAGCTATAAATGTCAAGTTCCGTGACAACAAGGTAACAGTGAAGTTACTATCCCTCCCCTGCATTTCGTGTTTGTTCTTTGTAATCGTAATGCCTAACGCATACCGCCATATTCGCCTCATTTCAGAGGGGGCCGGGCTGGGGTGGGGTGGGGGAGGGGGTAATTAAAAAATTAACCGTATTGATCTGGACCCCTAACGAAGAGACAAACAACCAATTAGAGAGACTTCAAAAACAAAATAACAACAGCAGTAGGTACCTCGGCGAAAGTGGGCACTCTTATATTACTTACTGTTCTGTTAATAATGCCAACATGCTATATGTTATTGTACACTATGCACACTTTTCGATACCGGTACTTTCAGATTCTACGGTCCCGCCTAGTGACCAGCCACCAGAGTACAGCGCTCACTTCCAAATCCCATTCACATCAGAGAATCCGAACCTGGCAAACTATCCTGGCGGATACCCGACCACCCAGGGATACCCTCAGACCACGCAAGCACAACCATATTCAACTTCACAGGTGAGGACATCGTGAATATTCATGACGAGAGCCGTATAATATTTAGTCCCATGTTTGGTTTACATCTGTTGGAGTGTATCAGTTTCTATGGAATGCCATATGTATAAAGAACAAATGTCAAAAATAATATGAGCATGTTCAAATGTATATTAAAATGTCGAAACTATGTCGAAATTCCGAAAAGTTTGTCCAAAACTAATATAATGTGAGAGCGTCGAAGAAATAATATATGAGCACGTCGATTGTAACTGTTAAACTTATTATTTTTAGTGAACAGTCTGGCGTTGAACTTACCTTTCGAGAGTATGTGTCTTATGCGTACAGCTATTAAAGTATAGGGTAAGCTCACGCTGTCAATGGAAGCGTGAAAATGTTGCCCTTATCTGTCAATCCAATTTTTTGTAACAGTTATTAGTAAAAAATGGGCACGTGATCAGGGTAATAAAGGAATAAAAAAGACTGTTTTATAGCTGAACGAAGATGGGAGAGCATTACAAAACAACATCATGTAGACTGATAAGGGTGGAAATAAAACAAAAGTATCAAACGTGTTCCCTGTGGCATGAAGTTGTATCTGGTTATTATACAATTGTATCTGTATTATACAAATTTCACACAATGGAGTGACGTAATAACAACTTTACGACACTATAACAGAAGACCGCCCCCCCCCCCTAAAAAACCCAAACAACCCAATTGTAATGTCAACGGTGAAATTTAAATTGTTACTAAAGCAAAATTTAACGGTAGTTGCTTTCGCTTACATAGACAAAATCGAATTTTCACAAGTTGTTACAAGAAAATAGGACAAGATATTACAATTCATCTATCACCAATCGCTCGATGAAAGACATTGTCAACGTTCTGTTACAGACTGTTGAAATGGTGTCGCGAAGGTTAAGTCAACATATTACCGTAATGTGAATGTAATAGCGTCTAAATCCTATCAAAGACTGTGGTCTTGTCCTTGTTATGACGGTTATTTTACAACTAAGTCAGCCGCCTGATACAATGTGCAGATGATTCACCCTAATACTACTGAACGAGTTTGTCTGCACAAAAAAAAATGAAGTCAGCATACAAATGAGTACATCTTAATTATTTTGCGATGATTAGCTAAAATATAGTATTAAAAAAGATGAAAGAACTGGCCAGGTTGTGTTAATAATGATATGCTTTATGAAACATGTAGCAACGACTGGATAAAAACTTCTAAATCGTTGCACTCTTGTGATATTTACAGGTTTCGAGCCACTGGACATACGATCGGGATCATGGTTTTGGAATTTGTTGTTGAACCTTAAACCTTGTGTTCCGTTTGTCAAAATAAAACATGCTCACAGTTGAGGATAGGATTTCAATAAATGTCGATAGTACGAACCGATGCTTATATTTGCCCTACTGTCCGGTCCCTTTTAATTCAACTGGCCATGTATAAGTCCGGTTATTCAGTTGCTAAAATTACACAAAAAAAACAGATTTTTTTTTTAGCGGAAATAACCAGCTCCATTGATATACTTCCCTCTGAAGGTAACGTGCGGCGCAGCCATTGGTTGTTTAAACACTATACTGCACTTAGTTAGTTGACCAGAGCATTGGACTGTAAAAGTTTAAAACTCACCTTCAGCAGTGAAATACATATACATATATATATATATATATATATATATATATATATATATATATATATATATATATATATATATATAGGAATAACGGAAAAACTGTTAAACAACTATGCTGCATTTAGAGAAAGGCTGGATCTCGAGTGAGATACAATAATTGAATTAGGTAAGTGATTGGAAGTAAAACAGCCAATGTTTGGTTTTTGCAGAGCTTTCGAGCAAAACTAGCTCTTCTTCAGTGCATGATCACCGAAAGTGACAAGGAGTAGCAGGAATTGAAACTGTTTTATAGAGGAGATGTCGGCATGGTTGTAAGGGCAAAGCGGCTTACTGATTTCTGCTGAATTGAGCAGAAGTTTTAGAAATTCGGATTATTTTAATCCGCGTCGGATTATTTTAATCCGATTCCGTCGTAATTGTAAAGGAATTGTTTTGGTTTATCTGGGACGGCAAATCGTTTCTGATGTTTAAACCGAATGGTGCCGTGGTCTTTAGGTTTAGTTCCCAGAAATTTTCTTTCGCTTTCCTAGATTTATCTGTCCAAGAATCGTTCTGGTCAATGGCAATAACACGCAAATTCTCAATTGAATGATTTTGGAGATTGAAGTGATTTGCAACAGGTTGGTAGATCTTTTTTGTTTTGATCGCCGATCTATGTTGTGTCATTCTCATTCTAAGAGTGTTTTTTGACTCTCCAATGTATTGTAAGTTACAAATATTACAGTAGATGAGGTAAATGACATTTTTGGATAGGCAGTTAATTTTGTGCCGAATTTGGAACGTGCGTTTGGTTTGGTTGCTCTGAAAGGCCCCGGTCGAATCGACAAGTAAGCACGTTTTGCAATTTTGTGTACAGGGCGATGATCCTGTAGTTTCTGTTTTGCTTTCCCCTAATGGGGTGTCATCCCGAAAGGATGCCCGAACTAAGATATCCCGTAGGTTGCTGGGTCTTTTAAAAGCGATGACAGGTAATTCTGGGAATACTGATTTCAGGCGTTCGGTGCCTTGAAGTAGGTGAAAATTCTTCTGAATGATATTAGCCAGTGGTGGGAGACCAGGGTGGAATTCAGTAACCAATGGTACCCTTTTGGAACTGGTTTGACGAGTTTTGTACGTCAATGTTTCGGTACGGGGTTTGCTTTTAGCCTTTTTGATGGCATTTTCAATAGTACCCCGAAAATACTGTCTGTTTAGGAGGTGTTGTGACAGTTCTTTAGTGCGTGAATCAAAATCGACTTCAGAGGAGCAAATGCGTCGAATGCGCAACGCTTGACTGTACGGAATATTTCTGGTACAGTGACGTGGATGGCAACTGCTTGGTAAGAGGTAGTTGTGCTTGTTCGTGGGTTTATTGAACAAGTCTGTTTTGAGTGAACCATTTTGTAGGGTCACGGTGGTGTCCAGAAAGTGAACGCCAAGTCCAGAAAAATCAGCAGTGAATTTGATAGTGTGATGAAACGAGTTTATGTCATCAATGAAGAGTTTTAGATTTGCCTCACCATGGGTCCATATCATAAAGATATCGTCAATGTAACGTAACCACGTGTGTGGTTTCAAGTTTTGTCGAGATAAAAATTCTTTCTCGAGGTTTCCCATAAAGATGTTGGCAAAAGACGGTGCCATTTTGGTACCCATTGCGGTGCCATGAATTTGGAGGTAGTGTTTGTTGCCAAATACCAGATTATTGTTGGTCAAGATAAGTTGCATTAATTCGGCCAATTCTTTCTTCGTGGGGGTTTTACCACGTTTCGGTTTGAATGCTTTTGTGCAGGCCGAAATGCCCTCTTCGTTAGGGATATTTGTGTATAACGAAGACACATCCAAGGTAACTAACAGAGAAGATAAGGGAAGATTTTTTATTTCCCCAATTTTCCGGATGAAATCCGTAGTGTCCTGCACATAGGACGGTAGGGCCGAAACGAGAGGTTGGATGAGGAGATCCACGAATTTGGAAATTTTTTCAGTCAGTCGCTGTGCCATTACCCGATATTATGGGCCTCCCGGGATTGCCTTCTTTGTGAATTTTAGGCAGAAAATAAAAGCGACCAGGTTTTGGGTCGTTTTCCAGGAGGTTTTGGCCTAACTTGCGGTCAATGGAACCGTTAGAGACTATCTTTTGGATGACTCTTTTCACGTTTTGTGTGATTTCTTGAGTAGGATCAGAATCTAGGAGTTTGTAGTGTTGAGGGTTGCCGAGTAGTCTGTTGGCTTCCTCTCTGTAGAATTGTTTGCCCATAGCGACAATTGCAGAACCCTTGTCGGCTGGCTTGATGACAATGTCATCGCGCTTCCGGAGTTCATGAATGGCCTGTCTCTCAGTTTTGTTGAGATTGTCGCGGAAGTCTGGGGCGGAGGTGTGTGTTTTAACATCCTCTTCAATAGCCGAAATAAATGATTCAAGAGGCGCACAATGGGCCTTGGGTGGATTCCACGAGCTTTTTGGCTTAAAATTGGAATCCAAGTCGTTGGTTTGTTGCGTGGTGTTATTGCCATTTTCGTCGGCAAAAAATTCACGGAGACGTAAGCGTCGATAGAACAGATTTAGGTCAAGAGAAAGTTTCTGAGCGTTTACTTGCCGTGGTTTAGGGCAAAAATTTAGACCTTTGGAGAGTAGGTTTGTTTCTCATGCCGAGAGTTGGCAATCAATGGTAACAACTGCACATTTGGTGGTGTTGCATGCGGTGTGTATCTCTTTCCGACGGAATCTGCGAGACCTGGTTCTTTTTGAGGTTTCAAGTTGGGTTTCACCAGAAGACTTAACTCTTTGCGGGACATTATCCCTCTTCAATTTGTGACATTGTCTTGAAGCTAGGGTATGTGAGAGGTTCAAGCAAATTTTGGAGATGGAGTCAAGCTTTCTTTCGAACTCGTTCTTGGGGAGTTCTTTTTGCAGTTTTCTGGTTTTGGAATCAATTTGCTGGCTAAGTTCGTGAATTGTTTTGCGACAAATACTTATTTGCACAGCCATTAATTCAAGCGAAGCATTCTTAAGGATTCCTTTCCAATTGGCAAAGCTGTCGCTATCAGAAAGTGGTAAACCAGCACGGACCTTGATTTTAAGTCCTTTTGGTACCGTTTTGTTTTTACGGTATAGTCTGTAGTTGGAAAGATGATGCCGATACCTAACCCGTTTTTCGGAAAGGCGTCGAAGCGTTTTCATATATATATATATATATATATATATATATATATATATATATATATATATATATATATATATATATATATATATATATACATATATATATACACACATATATATATATATATATATATATACACACATATATATATATATATATATCTATACATACTATAGTTTCTTTATTCGACGCCATTCTTTGAAATGAGGAAAGACACAAATAACACATGTGTTTTGTTCTGTCGACCTGGGGAAAAAGCCATTTTTAAGGTAACCCCAGTTATATTCCTAAAATATAAATATCATGTTGCATTATCTTAGAAATCTCCTTACTTATAAAAGCAAAATGATTGACAAGATATGTGAAATATAAACTCAGATTTGTCATGAGGGTTTACTTACACATTTGTCTTTTTGTTTGTATTCCAGGACGTAGTTACTACGTTCAGCGATCGGCCTGTTATTTTCCATGAGCTCGGCCCTGCCCCTGACTCACTGGTTATCTCAATTATATCTATCTTCTTCTGTCTGCCATTCGGGATTGTTGCTACTGTGAAGGCCGCAGAGGTAGGCAAGACCAATGATTACTCGTTTCACATTCGAAATAGCGAAAAAAGAAAAAAAAACCAAAAGGCTGATAGATATGTTTTGAAAGAGGACAAATTATTCCGATCCTGTGCAAGCCACTGTGGCGAATGTCTTGTAGCCTGAATCCTCCACCTTCCCCTTCCGTCCCCTGGTCAGACATCATAAGCTTGTGACTCACAATTCCACATATATATCACAGCTTTTATTGACACACGTAAGTTCATATAATGTTAGTGGCAGTTATGAGTAAGGAAGCGGGAACTTTTATTTGTTCCTTTTTATAGTGGAATGGTTACACAAATGGTACACAAATCCCTATAGTGGAGCAATGTGGAAAATTATAGGTGGGGAAGGGTTTGGGTTTTCCCCCATATGTCTATGGTATAAATTCAGTATGCGAGGGAGCAATCTACTACGCCATGAAATATTTGAATGTTGGATATCATGACGACCAGACTTTCCAGCTGTCTACTATCAGCGAAGGGTATAGGGGACTGATCGGGATGGGAAGGGAGAGGTGGGAGCGTTGAAAGAGATATTAATTATGATTATTATTATTAATAATAATAATAATAATAATAATAATAATAATAATAATAATAATAATAATAATAATAACAAATTATTATAATGATAATGATAATGATGATGATAATGATAACGATAATAATAATGATAATGATGGCGATGACGATAACGATGACGGTGACGGTGGTGGTGTTGGTAGTGATGATGATGATGATGATGATGATGATGATGATGATGATGATGATGATGATGATGATGATGATGATGATGATGATGATGATGATGATGATGATGATGATGATGATGATGATGATGATGATGATGATGATGATGATGATGATGATGATGATGATGATGATGATGATGATGATAAAGATTGTCATAATTTTAATGATAAAAATATTTCACAAGCAACCAAATGAAACAAACCTGCCAAACTGATTTAATCTCCAAACTTGTAATAATCATAACTATAGTGAAAATCCTGTGATATAGAACATGTTTCCCAAAAATGTCCTTCTTGTAATGTCAGATGGGGAATCGGTGCATTAAACGCCAACTCACTATGTAGTGTTTAACTGCAGTCACGAATCGGTATAGAACTTGTTAACGGATACAAAATGGCACCCACAATCACGTGACTGTAAACCTATGTCGCAACTCTCTCGCCCTCTTAACAGCTCTGTTCTGTGAATTCTTGAAATAGTTTGGATGTGGAAATTGTGCAAATTTAAAAAAAAAAGTGTGCAAATTAAAAAAAAAATCGAACAACAAAATCTAACAAGATGAGCTTGAAGAATGTTAAAATTAATAACGGAAGGGAGTAATGGCGATATGAGAATAACGTTCAAAATGATATAATTATTACTATTTTGACAACAGGCAAGAAGTAGAAACGAAGCTCGTGACTATATCGGCGCCCATCATGCTTCCAAGACGGCCAGACAGTTCGCTGGGGGAGCAATTGGATTCGCCGTCGGTTTCATCGTCATTTACTTTTTAATAATAATGATTGCTTGAGTTGATTGATTGATTGATTATAAACCGACCGTCGGTCTATAATCAACTCGACTCTGAGTCGGTATATCGATTCGCGTCCTATCCCGTCCATCAATGTTACCATGACCGTCGTTTAGATTACCTTTCAATTTCTTTGGTGTTGTTGTTGTTGTTTGAATGCGTTTGATCATCAGCTCAATATTTAATATCTGATATTACGAATATTATGTCAGAAAACACAATCGATACTTCGCCCTGAGTGTTTGCTATGGATAACCTTTGTTTCCGTCTAGTGAGACAACGGAACGCCTGATGAGATATTTTCTTTTGAAAACTTGCAAAGCACATCACCAGAAGTAATTCCCAAATATCGTTGTAGAGCAATTTACGCTGGCCTGGCCTGGTCGGCATTACGTTCCTAGCAGGATTATTTTTTTCCGGAGGCAGTCCAGACATAAAACAAAGTGATATAGAACAGTTGATTGTGGCAATAGGGTAGAATTAGAATACAGCAACATTAATAGCGGAGCAGTGCATTGTAAAGAAATTAAGGAAACGGGAAAATTTACCGTAATATCTTAAGCGGCCAGACTTTCTGCAAAAATAAAAATATCATTGAATACCTTATTAATTTTTGTCTCGACCTAACCTGAAGCTATTTAACAAGGTATCACTGTGGCGTTACCAGCGGTGAAGGTGTGTGTGTGTGTGTGGGGGGGGGGGTATCCCTACCCCCAGTCAAACATTTCCCCAATTTTGATCTTGAATAAAATCCAACATATAATTTCCTTTTTTTTCTATCAAATCAATTTGGTTCTATGCAAGAGAATGGATTATGATAATGCAATATGATCATACAATATGAATGAAACTAATACGAGTCCGTTTCTTGTCTTGTCTGTTTGATTTTTTTCTTGGTATTCATATTTTTTCACACATCAGTTTCTATCTTTGGGAATTTTATTTTTTCAAGTTACGCCTCCCTTACACTATGACACGAAACATAAATTATCCTAATGCGATCTTCGATCTATTTTATTTTGCACTTTTTAGACTCTTTGTTTGTTTATTCAAAAGGAAATTACAAAACAAAACTAACAAAAGATGTATTCATATGTGGCATATCGAAATGCCAGCGTCTGCATGTCCTCACATTATACCTGCTGGTAAATGTGGCAAAATATAAAACAGATTTCAGTTTAATAGAGCCTTGTCATTATTGGTTTGTAGTCAATGAAACCGAGGATTAATCCTAGTATGCAATGTCCCATGTGTCACCCACAAAAAGAAAGCAAGTGGCAATGCGACACATTCGCCTAGCGGCTATCCAAAATCAATATGCAATGTAAAAAAGAAATACTCCAACCAACTAATGATACAGAACAAGTTTTATATATTCAACTTCTTAAGTGAATATGTATTTATTGAGGAGGAACTTTCTCCTTAAAATAAAAAAAGGAACATGGGAAATAAAGGTTTCAACGTTCTGTAATACTGCTTAAGAACACATATGACTCCTGAATACTTAGAGATAACGGATTGCTTTGGTGCAATCTTTACCAGAGGATGACATATGCTAGATTCAGCTTAACTACTGAAAAGTTTAAGACTTTCTAAAGTTTTGATACCCCTCGATCTTTTTCAATTGCGAGAGAGCAAACTGGTACGTATAAATTAAGTCTCAATATACATATTTATAGGATATGTATGTATATGTATGTATATTAGATATATATATATGTATGTATATGTATGTATATTCTTCTCTCTATAAAAGAATGAGATTACCTCTTCTAGTCTGAAGAGCTTTCCCCCCTTTTACATAATGAAATTCTGATTTAACATTTATCTTAAAAAAAAAAAATTCTGAGTTGTCACTATGACGAATATTGCCTAAAGATGTTGACAATACTTGTTGACATGTGGTTGATGATATCAGGTTGTGGTAGGTGTTATAGTCGAAGTCGGTGAAAAAACTATCCTCAAACTATCCTCAAAAGCTTCCGGTCTTCGACTCAATGTGAGGAGAGTGGCACTGTATCGGAACAAATACACAATCAAATTCTCTGATAATACTTTGCTCTGCAATACAGCTATATTTTATCCGGTCAGGTAATGTACTCTCATTCCAACGCTGCCGACAAGCTGCCCTATCCAGAACACTACATATTGAATGAATCTGGAGTCTACAGGAAATAATTGTGTTTTCAGATTTCACAGTTAAATGCCAGTTATAAATTACAGTATACTAGCTCAGGCTTCAATACAGGTATCCTATATATAGGATTCTGTGCCCCATGATATGAAAATCACACTACTGTAGCTCCGTCTTTTTCAGCTAAGAGATATAGCCGGACTCAATCCGATGATGGTGTTTTGGAGAGTGAATAAAAATCTTATCCAACACTCACTTCACTGGCTGGATGTGATGTCACGCATAATTACTATTGCATCAATTAGTATAACTTGGCAATACAATACATTGTCATCTTGAATATGTCCTGCCCTGGTAGGTTTCTTTTGTGTGCACTAGCTATGCTATGCTACCCTGTACCTTTGTATTATATTAACTATGCACTGACCTGGTGATGTTTCTTTTGTATACATACTCAATTATGCTACCTTGTACTTTTGTAGTGAATAGAGGGATTAGGGTTTATGTAAATTGCCCTACATCCCTGGATACTACTTTCCAACAACAACAACAACAACAACCAGGATTGACTAAAGTTAAAGTTACTTGAAAAACTTTCTAAAATAAACAGCTGACAGATTGACTGAGAATGGTTCCGATGGCGCTCAATGAGGTTGAGCAAAATCGCTGTAGATCGTCATAGATATGCAAATACCTGTGACCTGGGTCATGGATGACGTACTATCCGGACAGCTTGCTTTTAACTTCAAGTTCAACATCCAGACGCGATGTGTATGTTTATGCTATAGGCTATACTCATACTGTGTAGGTTGTACTGCATATGAAAAATGTACCGTACGTACGTAGCCTACGCGTAGGCCCGACGTTACTCGAAGTGAAGCCCAACAAAATGAGGTACTGTCAGACGTTCGGTTGTAACAGTCATTCTTCTCGATTAAATAAATCACAGTTTTGGTTTCCACATCCGAAGAAGAAACCAGACCTTTTCAAGATATGCACTCTACTTCTTTCGGTATAACGTTGCACAAACTACAGTCACACCAGTCCGTATTACCGAGCCTAACAGCATTAGGCCTAGGCTGTTCGTCTCGGCCTACGTTTTGGTTCTCATCGTCATCGGTAAGTCCATTATATTCTCTTTCTTGTAATTCAGCCGCGTTAAAACATGGTTCATAATCGTAAGGAACAGGTCTGCCATGTTCACAAGCAAAGCAATTTTCAAATTGTTTTCATAATCTGACTTTCTGAGAGATAGCAAGTAGTAGATTAAATGTTTACTAGCGAAATTTTAGTCTTAGTTACACACTGCACTTGCACAGTTAGCTTATGTTTTTCGAAACGTGAAATATGCCTAGTTGTCCGTATAGTACGTCACAAATAGCCCGGATTATAGCTAATTCACATTTCAGTGGCGGCCTCTATGTTCCCGGGGTAGCGTGGTAATATAAGCTAATTATCTCAGGTAGGAAAGGAGTGTGGTTGATATGGTTATGTAATATTCATCTTCTGAGTGGGTAAAACAATTAGAATGGCTTTATGTCTCAATTTCAATTATCCTTTAAGTTGTCATGGAGTACAATGTATCACTTCATAACCTCAAAGAGGATGCATACAGTTCAACAAACATTTAATATCATCTTCATTTGCTTGGAAGTTAGGCCTTCAACAAGGCCTCTGTCGTGTTGCATCTTAGGCTTCTTAACTAGCAGTTAGGCTTTCACAACAGCTAGCTAGCAGTTAGGCATATGTCGATCAACTTTCCAGAAAGAACTCGGGACGTTCTTATTCATGAATGCGTATCCATTTGTTTAATAACTGTTGTGTACATTTGGATACTTTGCTCCTGCAGCGCATCTGAGCAGTTTTTTTAACTGGATAAAAGCAGTTTCAAATACTTATATATTATTATTATATACAGGCTAACAGCAAGAGCGAAGTGTGATCCCAGTCCCAACAAGGTTTGTCATCACCATTACTTGAGTTGAATTCTAATTTTCTATCCTAGCAATTGGATATAGCCTACACCTAGTAGCTTTAGTACACAGTAACTTTAGTTATAGTTATACTAGTATTAAATATTCAGTACTTCTATAGTTAACTTGTAGCTAGGCTAGGCAAGCCATATGCTAACGCCCCTCCATCACTGCCAGTCAAAGGCTAAAGGACAGACAGTCTTGCGATAATGTAATACTGATGGGAAAAATAAGATTACATCCTACGAGTTGTATTTTTATTCGGTTAAAATGCTGCATCAATTTCTTGGAAAACGTCGTTAACCGTGCAGTCAGCTGTCGTAGATAGGCACTGTTACCGTGTTGTTACGTGCCAGCAGTACGGATCGGACCGTAACGGTCTAGTCGAACAAAGTTATTTTTTTTATAGAAACATAACAGATTCCGTTTCGTTTTCCATTCCGCATTTATGCACACGTATACCCTGAGGTGTGGCTCGAAATTCTGGGTCTTTTTTATCAGGGATGAGACTGAGCCGGGGAAATTTTTTTTATCGATCGCCGTCCTGGGGGAGGGGTTTAAGAGGAGGGGGTGTCCCCCTCCCCTTTAGAATTTTTTTGTCAGGTAAGGAGGGCTTAAATGCAAAATGGTGGACTCTAGATGGAATCTATCACATCACGTAACTCGCCAAAAAAGTGTGGAATTTCTGCTTGTATAATTTATCCATTAGCTTTTTTGAACCAAAAAAAGGCTTTTTTGCTTGCTTTGTGCTACTTGATTCCACCACTGGTCAAATTCGGTGTTCCTTCCCTTCACAGTCCAGCATGTTCGGCAAAAAAAAAAAAAAAAAAAAAAAAAAAAAAAAAAAAATTAAATAACAAAATTAAATAAAAAAATAATAAAAAACGCGAATTACGAGAAAAAACGCGAAAATGAAAAAAAAAATAATCGGAAATCCGCGTTTCCGCGGAAGAGTCTCATGCCTGTTTTATTCTAAGAATTTCTGGAAAATTGTCTGGAAAATTAATTCAGTAATTCATCTACCCAGCAAGTATGAAAAAAACATCCATCACTCCGTTGAACTATCGCGGACAACAGCTAGCGTCACAGACGCGCGCGCACACACATACACGCAAACCAGACTACATATGTTCCAATTGCTTCTAGCAAGGAACCAAAACGAAGGCAACAGTATCAAAAACAAATCTAAAGCAAAGTTAAAAAAAAGAATGAAAAGAACGAAAGAGGAATGAGCAGTGTAATTTCAAATGGCTTCTTTATTCGACTTTCCAAACCAAAATCTGTGTACATATGGAAACAAACATATTATTTCAATACACCCAATATAAAAATAAAAACAATCATCGTCGTATTGCTAAACTAAAGAAAAGCAAAAATCAAAAAACAATATTCATGCGACAAAACGGGTGAATATAAATTTTATAAAAAAAAAAATTAAATCTGTTCTTTGAACTTTCATTACCGAATTTCATTCGATTGCGAAGAATATTGCTGACGAAAGTCCCAGGGGGAACGAAAATTTCAATATATTTTCTAAAACTTTACTCCTAATTTGTCAATTATGAGTCATATCTTATTTCTCTGGTTTCCTTTAAAAATATTTTCTTTTGGAGTTAAACCTGCTATTGGAGAACACTAGTTATTCAAATGTGTTTTCTCCCTTGAGCTTAATTTGTAATCTGCGTCTATTACATATTATATATAAATGACATTGGAGACATTGATAATTAATGTAAACTGACACAGCTATTATTGATCAGCTGCAAAGATACTATAGAAAAAGAAGACAAAAAGGGAACTAACCCTTGGTCATTCACATTCCCCCTCACATTAAACGATTACATAAAACCTAAACAAAGGTCAACAGCCATAACCAAAATAAAAATGTCAATAAAGAATTGGACTATATTTCTTGTATCATCGAAAACAGTAGGCTTAGATAAATCCATTTAATGGATACGCTGCGTCTTCCAAACACGAAGTTAAACGATGACAACACATGACAAAAAACCAAACCAAAGGTCAACAGCCAAAACCAAAATAAAAATGTCAATAAAGAATTGGACTATATTTCTTGTATAATCGAAACAGAAGGCTTAGATAAATCCATTTAATGGATACGCTGTGTCTTCTAAACACAAAGGTAAGTGATGACGACAACAACAATAACAACAGATGTACAAATTATGTAAAGCTTACAAAAATTTTGCAAAATTAAAATTATTTGAAATCAATTGAAACCACAATGAAAAATAATAATAAAAAAAATAAGAAAGTATAAAAAAAGCATGGTGTTAAACGTCAACATTGAATGCACCAGGATAATTCTTTTTTACCTCAAGAAATGTTTATCACCTTCCTCCATAGTGTACAGTAGGTTCACACCATCTACTGGGTAGGCCTGTGTGGTGTGAACTCGGTTGGCAATGGCAACAACAAGGTGATACTTGCTGTTCTTAATGATGTCGAGATGGCACTTCCCTACATATTTCCAACTGTTTACAGTTGTTGACTTGTCTTACACATTATTATTCTATACATGTTACTTTTAATTTTTCCAACATTGAATTTGACAAAAAAAAAATTAAACAAAAAAGGCCACAAATGGGTATTTATGCTAACGTTAATAAACACTTGAAAGTACTGGACTTGAAATCATTTCATTGACTCTGAGAGTCAAAAGCGTGGAATGACGGATAAATTGCAAAGATTTACTACGTCATGCACACACATATATATACATACAAAAGTATTTCAGAGTCAAGACAAAATGATGAAGACGAAAACGCTAGAGGCTGATCCAGTCCACATCAAAACAAAAACATAAATAATAGTTTGTAAGTTTATACAGAATTGGCTTAGTAGCACCCTACCCTAAAGAGAAACACTTTTAATATGTGGTCAAGTGGTTAAGGCAGTGGACTTGTGATCTAAGGCTTGCAGGTTCGAATCCTGGCCTGATCATTACGAGATGTCCTTGGGGCAAGGCACTTTATCTCCATTGCCTCTCTTCACCCAGGTGTATAAATGGGGACCTGTGTGATAAAAAATTTCAGCAGGGCGCAGTTTAGCTGTGGAGGGATTGTCACAATGTTTGACAGGTTATCCTTGACCAGGGTAATATTGTGATGCGCCATGAGCACCGCTATCGGTGGATATTTTCTGTGCTTTAGAAAAACCTCAATATTACAATTACTATGCTCTAGATCTTCATTTGGATATTTAACCCAAAAATTTGAACTTTCTCATGCCAGCACATATCACTGTGGAAGATATCTGTGTTCATGTTAGTCACGAGATCTAGTATCAAGATATCAATATGACCAATGTTGAGACGTAAGAGGTCCTACTGACTATCGTCCGTGGGACCTGCCCAAGGAGATATTCATGGTGGACCATCTTTAACCCCCCTCCCCCCAGCCCCCAACAATTCCCAAATATACATGGTGGAAGGAAAATATCATTTCATCACATATTTGTTAAGTACCCACTACACCAGCAATTACTTAAACAACCGGTTACACCGAGCTCTGGTAGAGACTGCCGTTAACGTCCAACAGCACCCATATATAAACTTTTCACAGACTTTCTTCACTATTTCCATGGCAAGAACTCTGGTAACAGAGACTAGTTGCTTTCACCTCCCAACCCCCCCTCCCCCTAAAAGAAATAAAATCATCTTCTACAAATTATGTATAAAAATGGATAACTAATATTACATTTTATGCTTCTTACCAATGATAACGGGATTTTTAAGCTGCTGCGGCGGGCTTGCACCGACACTTCTACTTTTGAAAGCGTCATGCAATCCGTTGATCATATCTACGGCAGAGTTTTGCTTTACGTCGGCACTCTTCACTCCCATCTCTGCTGCAAGCCGGTAGACGTAATAGAATATCCCACAGGAGGCCAGGCAGACTGTCAGCATGAGATACATCAGCCGTTCGGGGTGGTCGCTGCCGTCGGTCTTCGAGTCAAATACAAGTATGCCGACTGAGAGGGGTATCACCATCTCCCCTAACACCCCGCCCGTGACCAACACAGAGGCCACCTTCCCACTAACATCCACGTAGCTCTCCAGCCAGGCTATACCCGCCGGGAATAAGGAAGCCATCGAGAGGCCCAGTAATCCTGTACCCAACCAGAACGCTGCCTTCGAGGAAGGAAAGAACACCAGAATGGCGGTGGAGACGACGCCTCCGACTAAATCACTCACCAGCATAGTCCAAGGCGTGGCGAGCGTGGCGATGAAGATGGCCGCCCCGCGGCCGAACGCAAACGTTCCCCAGAACCAGGCGGCGGCCAGACTGCCGTGACAGGCTTGGAAAGTTGCGGCGTAAAACTCGGAGATGTAGCCACCAAACGAGACCTCGGCGCCGACGTAGATTAAGTAGAACAGGAACAGCAGGAATAAAATCTTGATTTCAAAATCGCTACGTTCTTTGCTCTTCCCCGTTTCTGGTTTGGTCCCTGCGGTGATCGGCGAGATGTACATGAAGTAGCAGAACAACAAGGAGACCGCGCCCAGGTAGAGTGAGATCAAGATGTACACAGCTCTGAACCCCGTCGGCGCAGGTTCCTTTTTAGTTCCTGCTGATGTGAGAGGGGCAAAAGTTGGTAGTGAAATTTAGTTCTCTATGGTGGGTCACAAGATTTTTGGAATAGCAAAGAAAAAACAATCTTACCTTTTTTCTTCTTTTTTTTTGAGTGTGAAAGGGATTTATTTACTTTATAAATGTTCCACCTGAACCGATTTTTGGAGTTCAACCTCCTCTTCAAGTTTCCGAATCGATATTTTACACTTGAAACAAGTGTACTAGGAAACTTTCAGATGCATCGCTTCAAAATTGTCAGGTTCACAGATTGAAAACTTGGCAATTTGTCGGCCATCTGGTCTCACAGGCATTATCTTGATTCTTTATTTTTTTTATTTCTAAAAGCAAGTTATACCACACTCAACTCTCCAAAATTACAGAAATGCTTTTCCTATCCCATAGCAAAGGCAACTGAAAAATTATAAAGGTTATGCAAACATTGTTATGATAGTGTTGTATCAAAATATTCAATGTTGGTATTTGACAAATAGATGATGTGACAAATTTGGTGATGAACTGTTCCTGTGGCAGTAATGCTTCAGGATACCCAATATTTTGAGAGTTTAACATATATGTTACCCACATCAACAAGAGACAGTAAACAATGGCTTATACCAGGGGTTCCCTAACATTATCCCGCCACAAACCACCTGTGGATGTCAGAGTTGTCCACGAATCCCCAACTTTTTCAAGACACGATCTGAGTCATTTTAATACTATGATACGTATAACAGTGCTTCGTAAAAGATCAAGTTCATAGTGTAATATTGTAGAGGTTGTCGATAGGTACGACTTTTGTACATGACAAAATTATATGATATATTAAAATTTAGTTCCAACAAAAAAGTACTCTAGTTTTGACTTTCAGAAACGTCTCACGAACCCCCCTGGAATGGATTCATGCACCCCCTGAGGGTTCATGCACCCCAGTTAGGGAACCCCTGACTTACACTGTATCCCATATTTCAAGTTGGGCAATTGAGCACAAACAAGTCATGCTGTGATTCAGCGTGATGGAGCGTGTTTGCTCTGTGCTATTACCAACGTGGCAGAGTGGATGTTTGATAAACGGATGTAATTTCCATCCATTGCGGCACATTGCAGGGTTGTTAGCTGATCTCATTGGCGAACAGATACACACACCCACACATGCAACATTGCTGCAGGCTTCATATACACACTGTACTTGCAGTTTTGAGAATGTTTTTTTTTCTCTTTCTGGTTTTAAAGTCTAGTGAATATGAACACCACCAAAATCAAAGTCTGTCGGAAACAGCGCTGGGGTTCAAGTAGGACTAGGATGGAATGAACCTTGATTAACAAGATATATGATATGAGATATACTTACTGTCCTCACAAGTAGCTCCTTTAAAACCAGTTGTACATTTACAAGTTGATGCAGCTTTGTTGGCACAAGTTCCTCCATTAGCACAGTATGATTTCCCACAGACAACTGTTAATATCAAGTGAGGGAAATGATCAACAAAGCTATGAACCAACATGAAAAATAAAAAACACAGCATTCAGCAAGCCTTCAGAAGTAAGAAAATAAGTAAGTAAAACTTTATTGATCCCAAAGGGAAATTCAGGCACTCCCTCATAAAACAATGAAATGTTAGAAAAATAGATGTGTATATTGTACAATAAGACAATAAGAATTATAAGAAAAAGTCAATATATGAGAGTCAACCTAACAAAATCTCATTGAAAAGCTTAATTTCACGGGTATGAAAGAATCTCTGTATCTATTGGTTTTGAGACACGGAGGTCTCAACCTGCCACTGCCTCTGGACATCTAAGAGTAGGTCTGGGATGAAACGACTAACAAGTAAACAAGACAATGATAATATTTGCATATATTTACTGTCCTCACAAGCAGCTCCTGTGATTGGCTATAAGTAAAGTAGCTCATGAATATTTTCTGTGGGTGAAAACCACATCCTCATAGCATTTTGTAATGTGAAGATGAACCTCTTTAAAATATTGCAATAGTTTTAAAGGGAGTGAAGACTCGCGCTCAAAGGAACGTCTGATGCTGGGAATCTGACCTACTTCCGAATGAGGTGTAACAGAAGTGTTAGACACAACCATGGATCCCAGAAAATACACACATGGCTTGCTACCGTCGTCAATTAGACACTAGTGTACAGTCAATACATGCAGCTACAGTCAATACCCACAACACAGTGTACATAGTAGCAAAGGACATCTCAGCAAGGAGTTGTTATGGAACTCCCTGATCTCAGGTCCAGATGAAAGATAACAAGTTTCATTACTGTCTGCATTTTGTAGCGACAAAAAGAAAACTTCACTTGCAAGCAATGGAAAGTTAACTTTTATCATAGGATGCGGTTTGGGGCGAGTCTTTAATGCCATTAAGTGCATCGGGCAACAGCAGAATGGTTGATGTCATCAGAGGGCTTCAGCTAAAAATGTCTGATTTGTCTTTATCGAAAGAAAATTTCTACGAAAAAGGATTCATTTTGAAGAATTCTAAGAACAGAGAAAAATGACAGTAAATTAGACTCATTAGAGCTCTGTGAAGACATGTGAAGAAAAGACCTCTGTAAAGATATGTAAAGAATAGACCTCTGTAAAGACATGTGAAGAATAGACCTCTGTAAAGATATGTGAAGAATAGACCTCTGTAGAGACATGTGAAGAAAAGACCTCTGTAAAGACACACGAAGAATAGACCTCTGTAAAGACATGTGAAGAATAGACCTCTATACAGACATGTGAAGAAAAGACCTCTGTAAAGACATGTGAAGAAAAGACCTCTGTAAAGACATGTGAAGAATAGACCTCTGTTAATCATGTGAAGAATAGACCTCTGTAAAGACATGTGAAGAATAGACCTCTGTTAATCATGTGAAGAATAGACCTCTATAAAGACATGTGAAGAAAAGACTTCTGTAAAGACATGTGAAGAATAGACCTCTGTTAATCATGTGAAGAATAGACTTCTGTAAAGACATGTGAAGAATAGACCTCTATAAAGACATGTGAAGAAAAGACCTCTATAAAGACATGTGAAGAAAAGACCTCTGTAAAGACACACGAAGAATAGACCTCTGTAAAGACATGTGAAGAATAGACCTCTATAAAGACATGTGAAGAAAAGACCTCTGTAAAGACATGTGAAGAAAAGACCTCTGTAAAGACATGTGAAGAATAGACCTCTGTTAATCATGTGAAGAATAGACCTCTGTAAAGACATGTGAAGAAAAGACCTCTATAAAGACATGTGAAGAAAAGACCTCTATAAAGACACACGAAGAATAGACCTCTGTAAAGACATGTGAAGAATAGACCTCTATAAAGACGTGAAGAAAAGACCTCTGTAAAGACATGTGAAGAAAAGACCTCTGTAAAGACATGTGAAGAATAGACCTCTGTTAATCATGTGAAGAATAGACCTCTGTAAAGACATGTGAAGAATAGACCTCTGTTAATCATGTGAAGAATAGACCTCTGTTAATCATGTGAAGAATAGACCTCTGTAAAGACATGTGAAGAATAGACCTCTGTTAATCATGTGAAGAATAGACTTCTGTAAAGACATGTGAAGAATAGACCTCTATAAAGACATGTGAAGAAAAGACCTCTATAAAGACATGTGAAGAATAGACCTCTGTAAAGACATGTGAAGAAAAGACCTCTATAAAGACACACGAAGAATAGACCTCTGTAAAGACATGTGAAGAATAGACCTCTATAAAGACATGTGAAGAAAAGACCTCTATAAAGACATGTGAAGAAAAGACTTCTGTAAAGACATGTGAAGAATAGACCTCTGTTAATCATGTGAAGAATAGACCTCTATAAAGACATGTGAAGAAAAGACTTCTGTAAAGACATGTGAAGAATAGACCTCTGTTAATCATGTGAAGAATAGACTTCTGTAAAGACATGTGAAGAATAGACCTCTGTAAAGACATGTGAAGAATAGACCTCTGTAAAGACATGTGAAGAATAGACCTCTGTAACGACATGTGAAGAATAGACCTCTGTAAAGACATGTGAAGAATAGACCTCTATAAAGAACAATTGCCCGGATGACATCACAGACCTACTAGTATGATCTAACTTCCTGGTGGGGTAAAACTTTGAAGGTTTAGCCAGTCAAAATAGGTTACAATCAATCAACTTAGGGGCCAGATATTGGGATATCAACTTGCAGTGTGGAATATGAATCTCTTCAATATAAGGTTTACTATGCTTGTCTCCAGTAAATCATTTTAAATTTGTGAAACGTGTCTATTAAAGGAAATCCTTTTCAAATGAGAACCTGCTAGAGATGTCTTTCATAATATACTTTCCAGCCACATGTATGTATGACAATTTAAAAGTGTTACAAGTAGTGGAATGAACATATTGCAATAAATAACTTGCACTTGAATTGTTCTAAAATATCTTCTTTCACAAATCTTTTCAAACTCAGTTATATTTGCTCCCTAATTCCTATGTGTTGATTGTTCTCTCACACAGACACTATTGCTCCAGGCGTCGAATGCACACTGTACTTGCAGGGCTAAGTTTTGAAGATTTGTTTCTGGTTATAAAAGCAAAATCAAAGCACATTATAAACAGTGCTTGGGTTTTACTAGGAACACGATGGAATAAACTTTGATTGACATCACAATGACATGATATATACTTACTGTCCTCACAAGTAGTTCCATTAAAACCAGCTGCGCATGTACAGGTTGGAGTTTCTCCTGTAGCGGTGCAAGTCCCTCCATTAGCACAGTTTAAGTCCCCACACAAGTCCTCTGCACAACAAGTGAATAAAACCACAATCAAAGCCCATTAGAAGCAGTGCTAAGGGTTAACTAGGAATAGGATGGAATAAACTTTGACATCACAATGACATGATATATACTTACTGTCCTCACAAGTAGTTCCTTTAAAACCAGCTGCGCATGTACAGGTTGGAGTTTCTCCTGTAGCGGTGCAAGTCCCTCCATTAGCACAGTTTAAGTCCCCACACAAGTCCTCTGCACAACAAGTGAATAAAAACACAATCAAAGCCCATTAGAAGCAGTGCTAAGGGTTAACTAGGAATAGGATGGAATAAACTTGGATTAACATCACAATGACATGATATATACTTACTGTCCTCACAAGTAGTTCCTTTAAAACCAGCTGCGCATGTACAGGTTGGAGTTTCTCCTGTAGCGGTGCAAGTCCCTCCATTAGCACAGTTTAAGTCCCCACAGAAGTCCTCTGCACAACAAGTGAATAAAAACACAATCAAAGCCCATTAGAAGCAGTGCTAAGGGTTAACTAGGAATAGGATGGAATAAACTTTGATTAACATCACAATGATATGATTTATACTTACTGTCCTCACAAGTAGCTCCTTTAAAACCAGCTGCGCATGTACAGGTTGCAGTTTCTCCTGTAGTGGTGCAATTCCCTCCATTAGCACAGTTTAAGTCCCCACACAAGTCCTCTGCACAACAAGTGAATAACAAGAGAATCAATGATGCAGTATCTCAATACTGGAAGTTTTAATTTTGATTCCTAATTTCAAATCTTTGCTCTGTCTCTACAATTATCAATATCAATCATGGTACAACAAATATACAACTTGCATTTTTGCTACTTTGCCACGAATAGTCTCTGCAGGTTACACTTTATCCTGCTAGTCTTGCCTTTAGCGCTTATTGCCTGTTAGTCGAAAGAACGACGTTGCAAGGTTTAGTAATGTCATAGAATATTTAAGAACTTGTTTTTCATGTGGTATCCTTCATCTTAGGTCAGTCTCTGTTGGACTTTTTGGTCATATAGTTTGATGTCAATGACAACAGCCAAATTAGAAGAGGCGAACAACTCGACCATATTCTTGATGCCTGCCTTGAGAGCTAGGCCTATTGACCTACTGTATGTTAATGTAGACTGTAGTGGTGACTACCATCAAAACTGTGTCCACTTCTAGATATCAAAACAACCCACGTTTTTCCATCTCAATTTTTCGGACATGAAGATTTCATGGATTTATGACTTGGAAAAAATAATGTAAAAGAAGATTACAAGTTTTTATATGCAAGTGATGGGTGGCCTCCTCTTCCCCTAATAGCCACCTCAGTTCCTCTCCATTTTGTTATTTTATTTTAATTCTTTGTACATTTGATGTCAAACATTACAGGTTCAAAAGAAAGCTAAACATACTTCTTATAACCTTATACATCTTAGGCCTATATCCTTATAAATAAAACATAACCTTATACAATTTTTATTGTCTTATCAAAGTTGTGATGCTATGGCCGGCTCCTCTTTTATACGTACCCATCAAACAAACTTACCCTGGTCCTTCCTAGGAAAAGCTGTCTGAACATCAGTACAATGCTAATGTGGCTATCACTGAAAGCCTAATAGGCCTAGTGGCCTATATATATATATATTTTTTTTTTTAAATTGCACTAGGCCTACAGTAAATAGCCTTCAGAAATACAAGAATGTGTATACGTAATTATACAAAATACATGAAGGGCAATCAAACAAACTTATCATGGCCCTTGCTCTGAAAAGCTACCTGAACACCATTATAGTGTTCAACCGATTATGCATAACAGAAAATACCGATTACTGATTATTTTTTCATAATCGTACCGATTCCGATTATTTGAAAATGAGAAAATATCCCGTTTATACGAAATCGGCAATAAAGTTTGACAGAAACAATTATTGTTGTGATTTTCCCCAGTTTCCTTTTGCTTCGTTGTTATACAAGGCTCTAAGGTACCATTTTGTATGTACCAAATTACCTCTGGAGTTTCTCGGAAAGAAATTTTTTTTTTTTAAATTTCCAAAATACGGAGATATAACATCCTACCTAGTCAGCACTGTGCTAAGCGAATGGCCTAACCACCTCGACGTAAATGTCACCTGTTAATGGCTTGAAATGGGCTACGAATAGTTACTCAAAATATCCATCTCAAAAAGTATCTCAGCAAACCATCCATCTGCAATCTTTACCAAAGTGTAAATTTTAATGACATATTGCCTTCATTCCGACAATATTTTGTACTTATTTTCAGTATTATACAGTTTATGAACAAATAGAAATGTTACGAACTTAAAGTTAAACATACCTATTCGTTACCTATATAACTCCATTCAGGTTCAATTAGAATGTGTAAGCTTAGGCCAATCAAACTGAAAAGCAAATTGTACCATCGTAACTTGTTTAAAATTACTCTAAAATGTAATACCAGATTGATGTAAAGAAATAATAACAACTAGAAACTACTCCAATATAAAATATAACATTCCCTCTATAAGACATATCACTTACATTACCTTCCAAACAAATGTCGATTTCCAGCAAATTGAAAGTTGTAAACTAAGCTACGCAATTTTTTTTTTTTTTTTTTTGTTGCAAACCGATGGTTAGGCTACATTTCCCATTGACTTAGTGTGGTTGTTAGGCTAACATGTGGTCGAAGATTGCAGTTTCCGAGGATATTTTTAGTTTTTATTTGCGACACAACTAGAGCGAATAAACAGATGTCAAGTTTAGATTTCCATGCAGTTGATTTAGTGTGAAGTAAGGCTACTATGTGGTCGGAGATTTGTGAGGATTTTAGGTTATTTTCGCTGGTACTGCAGGCCGTAATTTACCACGGGAAGTTCCCGGTGATTGTGCACGACCCTCTCGCACTGCTTCAAATTTTGATGCGGGGTGAGAAAACTGCGCGATTCGCGATGCAACTGCAATTCCTAGCTAAAGCAAACGCATGTCACAATTAATTTTACACAGACACCTGATATAAAGAGGGCGATTTTTTTATATTTCATTTTTCTTTTTCGCACTCGTAATTGTGCTTTAGGAGGGCTTTTTAGCACTTGCGAGGGCGAATCGCCCGTTGCCCCCGCTTATTTCCTACCCTGTCCAGCACATTCCTGAATTCGCGAAATTGCTATTGCTGCTATGCTTACTGTGCCAAGAAATATGCAGCCAATAACCACGAAGGAAGCAAAATCGGCGACCCTGGCAGCCTAATTTGATGAAAGTATACACTGTGAAAGACGTATAGGGGGTGTCTTATTTTAATATTTCGTAGTAAAAGAACAAACCTAATACATCAGTTGATATTTTCAACTTCCATATGTTTTTGAATAATGATATTTTCACCTTCCGTATGTTTTTGAATAATCGGTATGACATAACTGGTATTCCACGTAATTTTTACCGATACCGATTATGTACCGATTATGCAATATTCGTACCGATTCCGATTAGGTTAATCGGTTGAACACTACACCAGTACTATCCTTAAATGGATGTTACGTAGAATTCAGCAGTACAGAATGTAATTAGCATGCAATACACTAACACCTCGCGTACCTAACTACAGAACAGAAAATTGTTCGCGAGGGTAGCCATTTTCGTATATCTAACATGTAGCTGTTATGAGTCATAGCCAATCTGCTACAAAACAGACTTGGGGGCGGGGCTTAATCATCAAAACGGACCTTTTTACTAAAAGTAGGGGCGGCAGCTCAGTGTTGTTTTAAGAAAGAAAAATCATTTAAACATCAAATAAAGCAAATAAAAGCCATTAAATGTCATATACATGTAGTAAAATTCTTATTAATACCTACCTGTAAACAACAAATGGAAGTTTAAAATTTTAATAAAATATATAATACATAGGACCCTATCTTAGACGATACCACTGTTGAAAGACAGTTCTATTCTATTCTCTTTCATAAAACATAAGTTTTGGAGCGTGTGCAAAACAGGTCTGACAAAGTGTGTTTTCAGTCCAAATTGGCCCGATTTGGACATAAATCGGTGAAAAAGTCACAGAATGAGATACAATTCTGGAATAAAAAATAGTAACTTTTGTTGGTCTATATGATATATTCTTGCTCTGGAAATTCCAGAGAAAAAGAACTTTGTTTGAAGACGCTGAAAAATTTTTAAGAGAAGAGAAAGTCCCACTTACTGTTACAATATCTCTATACATGTAATGTATTGAGATAAAAACACAATCAAAGCCCATTAGAAGCAGTGCTAAGGGTTAACTAGGAATAGGATGCTCACAATGACATGATTTATACTTACTGTCCTCACAAGTAGCTCCTTTAAAACCAGCTGTGCATGTACAGGTTGCAGTTTCTCCTGTAGCGGTGCAAGTCCCTCCATTAGCACAGTTTAAGTCCCCACACAAGTCCTCTGCACAACAAGTGAATAATAACACAATCAAAGCCCATTAGAAGCAGTGCTAAGGGTTAATTAGGAAAAGGATGGAATAAACTTTGATTAACATCACAATGGCATGATATATACTTACTGTCCTCACAAGTAGCTCCTTTAATATTTACTGTACATTTACAAGTTGATGTTATTTTAGTGGCATTTGAAGTCCTCTATTAGAACTATGAGTTCCCACAGACAACTGTCAAGACAAGTGAATGGAAACTATTAACAAAGCTATGAACAATCATGAACCAGACACCAAAACGGTAGTGAGGTTTCATGATGCTACATGAATAATCTTATATGAATCGGGACACACTAGGCTGTAGGGTGTAGCCAGGATGAACAACATACTTCAATCAAAGTAGGCAGTATGATTCTACCTGTAGGGTATCATTCAGCCTAGCTGCAGGGTGTGACTCAGCCTTGTTGCAGCTGGCATTTTACATTTATTGCAGCTATTCTATTAATCTGATGATTCTATCAATATGACTTACTTTCAGCACATGTGGCTCCAGTAAAGCCAGCCTTACAAACGCAACTTGCTTTATCAGCTGGTTGAACACATGATCCTCCATTTTGACATGTCAGTGGGCAATCAGTCTCTACTTGAAGAATAAGAGAAGAAGCAAAATTGACAATTACTTGAAATTCATATCACTAAAAAGGAAGAAGTACAAATGGCAACTTTTGAATGGTAGTCCCATTGCCTGAAATGATCAAATTTCCCTTTGCTCGATCAAAATCAGCTATGTAGGTCTCGGATAGATGAATAGTTCTTTACTGTGTATCACCTGTAACAAGTCACTGTTGTAAAGTTCACTGTTAATAGTCTATAAGATTCATTTACGATGGTCTGATCTGCCCTGTCATAAACAATCAACAGACTGTAAGCAATGCATGTGTTCAGGTCAACAGCCAATCAGGTTTTGACATTACGCCCGTCCCTTTCATAATCTATCAACAGATTTGGATATTATGTCCACTCTGACATAATTGATCAACAGACTGTAATGCAATGCATGTGTTCAGGCCAACAGCCAATCAGGTTTGGATATTATGTCTATCCTGTCATAATCTATCAACAGACTGTAATGCAATGCATGTGTTCAGGTCAATAGCCAATCAGATTTGGATATTATGCCCGTCCTGTCATAATCTATCAACAGACTGTAATACTAGGCATGTGTTCTGTCCTGGACCTTTTGACTGTCCTGTCATAACCTCATTCATTTCTTGTTCAGAGTGAGGCAAAATTATTCCCCCACTCAATTTGAATCTTTAAAAGCCACTAGTCAGCCTTATACTGCCCTGTTTGTGACTTGTAGATGAGAAAGGCTGACCCAAGGCTGACCAATGCACAGAAACCTTCAAATGGGCTTGTTACAAAGATGGGAAATGTGTTGAGCTTGGCTTTCTTGTTATACTGTACTTTTCCCACTTGGTTTTGTTGAGATAATATGACTTACCTTGCCGCACAGTCCTCACACCTGCAATTTCATCATGTTTCAAACTTCTTTTCTGTTTTTCAGGTTTTTTTGCTTCAATGAAAGGAATTGACATAAACACGAATATAGGAAAGGACCATGGTGCATTATTATAGATATCAACTGTTACTTACTGTTACTACTAGACAGCATGCAGTGGTGCACAAATATTATTATCATTTACAGTGTAGGTTAATTTATATAGTATTTACAATGCAAAATAAATCTGCTTCATTAGCACAGTATTACAGTAGTACCACAGACCTCTGCCACAAAAAGTGAATAAAAACAAAATCAAAGCACATTAGAAGCAGTGCTAAGGGTTAACTAGGTATAGGATGGAATGAACTTGGATTAACATCACAATAACATGATATATACTTACTCTTCTCACAAGTATCTCCTTGAAAACCTTCTAGGCATTTACAGGTTGCAGTTTCTCCTGTAGCGTTGCAAGTTCCTCCATTAGCACAGTTTAAGTCCCCACACAAGTCCTCTGCACATCAGGTGAATAATAACACAATCAAAGCCCATTAGAAGCAGTGCTAAGGGTTAACTAGGAATAGGATGCTCACAATGACATGATTTATACTTACTGTTCTCACAAGTAGCTCCTTCAAAACCAGCTGCGCATGTACAGGTTGCAGTTTCTCCTGTAGTGGTGCAACTCCCTCCATTAGCACAGTTTAAGTCCCCACACAAGTCCTCTGCACAACAAGTGAATAAAAACACAATCAAAGCCCATTAGAAGCAGTGCTAAGGGTTAACTAGGAATAGGATGGAATAAACTTTGATTAACATCACAATGACATGATTTATACTTACTGTCCTCACAAGTAGCTCCTTTAAAACCAGCTGCGCATGTACAGGTTGCAGTTTCTCCTGTAGTGGTGCAATTCCCTCCATTAGCACAGTTTAAGTCCCCACACAAGTCCTCTGCACAACAAGTGAATAAAAACACAATCAAAGCCCATTAGAAGCAGTGCTAAGGGTTAACTAGGAATAGGATGCTCACAATGACATGATTTATACTTACTGTCCTCACAAGTAGCTCCTTTAAAACCAGCTGCGCATGTACAGGTTGCAGTTTCTCCTGTAGTGGTGCAACTCCCTCCATTAGCACAGTTTAAGTCCCCACACAAGTCCTCTGCACAACAAGTGAATAATAACACAATCAAAGCCCATTAGAAGCAGTGCTAAGGGTTAACTAGGAAAAGGATGCTCACAATGACATGATTTATACTTACTGTCCTCACAAGTAGCTCCTTTAAAACCAGCTGCGCATGTACAGGTTGCAGTTTCTCCTGTAGTGGTGCAACTCCCTCCATTAGCACAGTTTAAGTCCCCACACAAGTCCTCTGCACAACAAGTGAATAATAACACAATCAAAGCCCATTAGAAGCAGTGCTAAGGGTTAACTAGGAAAAGGATGCTCACAATGACATGATTTATACTTACTGTCCTCACAAGTAGCTCCTTTAAAACCAGCTGCGCATGTACAGGTTGCAGTTTCTCCTGTAGTGGTGCAACTCCCTCCATTAGCACAGTTTAAGTCCCCACACAAGTCCTCTGCACAACAAGTGAATTAAAACACAATCAAAGCCCATTAGAAGCAGTGCTAAGGGTTAACTAGGAATAGGATGGAATAAACTTTGATTAACATCACAATGACATGATTTATACTTACTGTCCTCACAAGTAGCTCCTTTAAAACCAGCTGCGCATGTACAGGTTGCAGTTTCTCCTGTAGTGGTGCAATTCCCTCCATTAGCACAGTTTAAGTCCCCACACAAGTACTCTGCACAACAAGTGAATAAAAACACAATCAAAGCCCATTAGAAGCAGTGCTAAGGGTTAACTAGGAATAGGATGCTCACAATGACATGATTTATACTTACTGTCCTCACAAGTAGCTCCTTTAAAACCAGCTGCGCATGTACAGGTTGCAGTTTCTCCTGTAGTGGTGCAACTCCCTCCATTAGCACAGTTTAAGTCCCCACACAAGTCCTCTGCACAACAAGTGAATAAAAACACAATCAAAGCCCATTAGAAGCAGTGCTAAGGGTTAACTAGGAATAGGATGCTCACAATGACATGATTTATACTTACTGTCCTCACAAGTAGCTCCTTTAAAACCAGCTGCGCATGTACAGGTTGCAGTTTCTCCTGTAGTGGTGCAACTCCCTCCATTAGCACAGTTTAAGTTCCCACACAAGTCCTCTGCACAACAAGTGAATAATAACACAATCAAAGCCCATTAGAAGCAGTGCTAAGGGTTAACTAGGAATAGGATGGAATAAACTTTGATTAACATCACAATAACATGATATATACTTACTGTTCTCACAAGTAGCTCCTTTAAAACCTTCTGTGCATTTCATAGGTTGGAGTTTCTCCTGTAGGGGTGCAAGTCCCTCCATTAGCACAGTTAGCACAGCACAGCTTTGCTCAAAGTGTGTAATGAAATTTTGTGCAATATGGACAATAACCATGTTACAATGATGGTTATGCTGGATCTTTCTGCAGCTTTTGATACTGTGGACCATGACATTGTGCTGAGTGTTCTTGATCAAAACTTTGGTACTAAGGGGCTGGCTAAATCATGGTTTGATTGTTATTTAAGACCACGCACACAAAGTGTTCAGGTTGGTGAATGCATTTCTACGAAATCCACCGTCCACCAGGGCGTGCCACAAGGATCTTGTGCTGGCCCTGTTCTCTTTACGGCTTATGCGAGTACTTTATATCATACAATCTCAAGTCACCTTCCCGAGGTCATGGGGTATGCAGACGATCACACCCTGTACCTAAAATTCAAACCAGGTAATTCCGACTCTGAACTTTGTGCTCTAAATGCTATGGAGAGTTGTTTATTGGACATTAAGGCTTGGATGAATATGTGTCGCTTAAAAATGAACAATACCAAAACTGAATTTCTTATCTTTGGTTCACGAACTCAACTTGCAAAACTTGAAATTGATTGTATTAACGTGGACTCATCTATTATTAATTGTGTAAATGATGTGAAGTATCTTGGCGTTTATTTGGACAACACCATATCAATGAAAACACATATAAATGAAAAATGTAAAATCGCTAGTTTTAACTTGTATCATATTAGAAAATTACGTAAGCATCTTTCAACTGATTCTACTCGCACTTTAGTTCAGGCACTTGTCACATCACACTTTGATTATTGTAACTCTTTGTTTTATGGTCTTCCCAGTTCTTCCCTTAATCAGTTACAGCGTGTACAAAATATGGCTGCCCGTATCATCCTAAATTTGAACAAATATGACAGTATATCTTCTGCTTTTAAACATCTCCACTGGCTTCCGATAAAGGATCGTATCGATTTTAAAATTTTATCACTCACTTATAAGGCGCTTCACGGATCTGCACCATCTTATCTGAAGGTACTTCTTAAACCACTGTCAGTGAGCTACTCCATACGATCTCATGACAGTTTGATTTTAACTACCCCCCGCACTCGCTGCAAGTCCCTTGGTGACCGTTCTTTTTGTGTCTGTGCCCCCAAATTGTGGAATGCACTCCCATTTTCTATTCGCCATTCAAGTACTGTAAGTTCATTTAAATCCAGTCTTAAGACTTTCATTTTCACACGTGTATATAATTAATCTAGTTTTACTTATTATCTCATTCTTTTTTTATTTATCTCTTACTATTGTTTTATCCTCTTTTCTGATTTTGTGGCATGCTATATACTGTCTTCATTTTCCGCATCGTTATTGGATTTGTTTAGTCTTTTAGGGTTATCTGTTTTTAAGATTTTTTCCTCTTTCTTATGATTGACATGGTTTCTTAATTTTCGTTAAGTTTTATACCTTTACTCTTTTAAGTTTGTACAGCGCCATAGCTTATGTTTTTACATATATATGTGCGCTTTAGAAATGTTTAAATAATAATAACAATAATAATGAGTCCTCACAGACCTCTGCAAAGACAAGTGAATAAAAACAAAATCAAAGCACATTAGAAGCAGTGCTAAGGGTTAACTAGGAATAGGATGGAATAAACTTTGATTAACATCACAATGACATGATATATACTTACTGTCCTCACAAGTAGCTCCTTTAAAACCAGCTGCGCATGTACAGGTTGCAGTTTCTCCTGTAGTGGTGCAATTCCCTCCATTAGCACAATTTAAGTCACCACACAAGTCCTCTGCACAACAAGTGAATAAAACACAATCAAAGCCCATTAGAAGCAGTGCTAAGGGTTAACTAGGAATAGGATGGAATAAACTTTGATTAACATCACAATAACATGATATATACTTACTGTCCTCACAAGTAGCTCCTGTAAAACCAGCTGTGCATGAACAGGTTGCAGTTGCTCCTGTAGTGGTGCAAGTCCCTCCATTAGCACAGTTTAAGTCCCCACACAAGTCCTCTGCACAACAAGTGAATAAAACACAATCAAAGCCCATTAGAAGCAGTGCTAAGGGTTAACTAGGAATAGGATGGAATAAACTTTGATTAACATCACAATGACATGATATATACTTACTGTCCTCACAAGTAGCTCCTTTAAAACCAGCTGCGCATGTACAGGTTGGAGTTTCTCCAGTAGCGGTGCAAGTCCCTCCATTAGCACAGTATGAGTCCTTACAGACCTCTGCAACAACAAGTGAATAAAAACACAATCAAAGCACATTGGCAGCAGTGCTAAGGGTTAACTAGGAATAGGATGGAATAAACTTTAATTAACATCACAATGACATGATATATACTTACTGTCCTCACAAGTAGCTCCTGTAAAACCACCATTGGGAGTGTAATTAACAATAGTGGGGATTCACCAATAAATGATGGGTACAATGAAATTTGGGAGAAACTAAATATAGACAAATCTCGAGCCACTCCAACCCAGACAAAAGAGTTGAGAGATTTACTACTGTACAGAGTCATATTCAGGCTTTTGCCCTTCACAAAAATGAGTTGGGACGTACCAATGTAGTAAAGCATGAAATTCCATTAAAGGACGATAAATCCTTCAAAGATCGATATAGGCGCATACCCCCATCAGCAGTATGATGAAGTAAGGAAATGTTTACAGGGTATGTTAGAATCTGGGGTGATCAGAGAATCACATAGCCCCTATGCCTCGCCTATAGTTGTTGTCAAGAAAAAGGATGGCTCAATTAGGCTCTGCATTGATTATAGGAAACTGAACCAAGATACAGGTAAGATTCATATTCCTTGCCACGTATTGAAGAATCATTAGATGCTTTGAAGGGGGCTAAGTGGTTCAGTTCATTAGATCTTCAATCAGGTTATGGCAGATTGAGGTGGCAGAGAAAGATATACCAAAAACTGCTTTCACAACACCAATGTGGTTTTACGAATGCAACTGTATGCCTTTCGGTTTGACAAATGCACCTGCAACATTCCAAAGGCTCATGGAGCATTGTGTGGGTGACATGAACTATAAGAAATATCTTGTTTATCTGGATAATGTTATCATTTTCTCAGAGAAATTTGAAGAACACCTAGAACGGTTATCGGCTGTTTTGAAATGCTTGACTGATTTTGGCCTGAAACTTAAGCCATCAAAGTGCAACCTCCTTGTGGTGTAACATTCACCTATTTTCTGCATGAATCTGACATAATGTATAGTGATGGTGTACAACATATACTTGATATTAGTAATACAGTGAAAAGCAGTGCGATGTGACAAACAATAAATTCAAAATGACACATGCTGTCCTGAAATGACCATTCACCTCAACAACAAGCTTTTCGTACTTAATGTGATAGATACATCAACATACTAAATATGACGTCGGTCCTAATATTGTGTAAAACATGGTTTCACCACCTGACCCCTGGTGAACTCAAATGACCATTGACCTCCGCCCACAACATTAAGGCTTTTTGTCCTCAATATGGTACAATTACATACCAAATATGCGATCTGTCCAAGCTTCCCTTACGATATTATGTTTAGGAAGATGTGTTAGTGTGGAGAGACAGGTACGAGGGGAGAGAAGTAAATGTTTGGCATTTGCTGACTTCAAATGACCTTTGACCACCACCAAACAATAATAGGCTCCTTAAATGTAATATGGTACATCTCCAAACCAATATGAGATGTCCTTTCTTGCAATATCATGTTTACAAGGTTGTCGCAATTTGACCTGTTGTCTCCAAATGACCTTTGACCTACACCAAAAACATTAGGCTTCCTGTACTCAATGTGGTACATCTACACACCAAACATGAAGTTGGTCCAACATTCCCTTCTTGAGATATCCTGCTTACAAGATTTCCAAATTTTAACCCCTAGTGACCCCAAATGAACTTTGACCTCCACAGAAAACAATAGGCTTCTTGTACTCAATGTGGTACAACTACACACCAAACATGAAGTTGGTCCAACATTCCCTTCTTGAGATATCCTGTTTACAAGGTTTCCACACTTTGACCCCTGGTGACCCCAAATGACCTTTGACCTCCACAGAAAAACGATAGGCTACTTGTACTCAATGTGGTACATCTACACACCAAACATGAAGTTGGTCCAACATTCCCTTCTTGAGATATCGTGTTTATCAGCTGGGCGTCACAAACGCACACACCCACGCCATCATGAATGCATCTATGTTACGATATTCATAGAAACCAAAAAGTCATTGGTATTGGTACTACAATCAGAAAGTTCTGAATTACAATTTACAGGATTTACTGTACTGTAATGAGGTTCACCCAATGGTAACGTGTCAATCGCAATATACTTGTCTCCACCACATACACCAAGTAGGACGATGTGACACTCTCACTGAAAAACACGTCTTTAAAAATGAGCAGCCCAAGAAAATCAGAACAAATATTTGGTGATAACAGCAGAAAGCAGTACATATGGGGCCTACAGTAAGGGGAGTCTTTTGGGACCAAGTTGACTAACGATTTTAACAATGTTAACCCACTTGTCTCTTAAATTTCTTAATTTTCTACTGGCAGAAAAGTTTGAAGCGTGCAGTGACTTCGTCGAGGGGATGCGACGAACATTGGACGAAATTGAGAAATGGATCAAATTCTAGGCCACGATTTAAGATATGTTCCAATTCCCATTCCTACCTGAAAGAGGAGGAGGAGCAGCAGCAGTTGGTGATGGACCTTGCAGACAACTGGAGTTGGTCGTATTAGCACTGCGCAGATCCCTCTCCAAGAACGGTGTGGCCAAGAGAGGGGCCAGAAATGCTCCCACCGCAAAGGCAAAGTGGAGCATCTGCAGAAATGCTGAGGCTCTCTTTCCCCACATCTTGATGCAGACAACATTAGCACCTGTAGAAGAAGATGACATATTTAGAATTATACATGTATCATTGAAGGCTTTTAAATGATCATTACCATGTATTAAACAGCACATCTATGGCTAACCACCATATTTAGTATTATGCATGTATGTTTCATTGAAGGCTTAATGCTCATTACCGTATTAAACAGCACATCTAAGGCTAATCACCATATTTGGTATTATATATGTACATGTTTCATTTAAGGTTTACTGCTCATTACCGTATTAAACAGCCCATCTAAGGCTAATCACCATATTTAGTATTATGCATACATGTTTCATTGATGGCTTAATGCTCATTACCCTATTAAACAGCACATCTAAGGCTAATCACCATATTTAGTATTATGCATACATGTTTCATTGAAGGCTTAATGCTCATTACCATATTAAACAGCATATCTAAGGTAACCATGATATATTATGCATGTACATGTTTCATTGAAGGCTTAATGCTCATTACCATATTGAACAGCACATCTAAGGCTAATCACCATATTTGAATAACATGGATAGAGTGGTGGCATAGCACCATGTGATAGTATTACATATAACTTTCTAATTTGAAAAGTTTACTTTAGACCCCCATCTTTTCACTTGTTCTTTTGTACATTAATCTGCTTTCTTTGTAAAGAGCCTTGAGCAGTGGCTTTTGTCTACTGATTTGGCGCTATATAAGTCTCATTTATGATTATTATTATTAGCACACTGTACAGATGAAAGGCTAACAACCATGTTAAATGACATGTTTACTACATGCCCGCACAGATCGAAGGCTTACCAAATGCTGTAGCAATAACCTCAATATTATGTACATGTGTATAGTACTGATCAATAATAGCATGCTTTAGCACCATTTCTTCATGCCCACACAGATCGAAGGCGTACAAATACTGTCTTAAGGCTTATTACCTCAATATTTTGTACATAGTACTGATAATAACATGGTTTAGCACCATTTCTTCATGCTCGCACCTGGTATCAAAGGCTTACTAATTGCTGTAGTAAGGCTTTATAACCACCATTGTACAGTATGAATGGCATGTACTGTACCTAATGCAGTCCAATGTACTCCCCACCATGCACTCAATAACAGTAGATACAGTATGTCAATGGAGGCTTGGCTGCAGGATAAATAAGTGACTTGCATACAGTGTATATCAAACTGTTCAACCAATTCCATTCCACATATTTCAATCATATCACCATACTAAGGTTTTGATATTAATTGGCATACATAGATCTATTAACAAGCTAACCGTAAATAGTAAACATACATGAGTGACCTATTATTATATTGAATCGCTTCAAAAGGCTTATCACCATACTAAGGCTGTGATCATATTAAATTAGCATACTGTATACATAGATAACCAGAATGAAAACATTTCATGGTTCCTTGCTGCTGTTCATTAGTTCCATTCATAGGGAAATTTCTAACAAAGCCCTAATACAACAACAGTAATTTATGCTCACAAACTTTTGTTGCCAAAGTAATGCTAAGCCCTGATATCAATTGCAGCACATCAGTGTGTGAAGACTATCTACCATTACATCATACCAAGTTTGACGAAATTCCGACTAGTAATAGTAGCCAAGTAATTGAAATTTGGAGTATCAAGTTTGACCTCATGACCTCATTAATATTCATGATATGAGCACCAAAATCAACAGGGTTAATCTACTTACTATGGGCCACCCACTCACCAAGTATGGTAATGATTAGTCATTCCCTTGTTGAGTTATTGTGCATACAAACTTTTCATAACTAAATATTGCTAGGCCCCCCCCCCCCTTATAAACATGCATGATATAAATTGCAACACACATCAGTGTGTGGAGACTATCTACTAATATCATCATACCAAGTTTGACGAAATTCCAATAAATAGTAGCCAAGTTATTGCAACTTGGGAGTTTTTCACGTTTGACCCGTGACCTCATTAATATTTTTTAACTTTGACCTTGTATAACTTCGCACACAAAGGTCACACGGGGGTCAACCTCTTGACATTTATGATCAGAAGGTACCTTTGACATCTGAAAATAGCATCGAAACTAAAAATCCCCAAAACACGAAAAGGTCACCAGAGATCAAATTGAGGTCAAGGGTCACCCAGATGCGGGTCGACAACTGGATTGCATTGAAGCAACTCCCAACCTTAATGGACAGTTCGTTCTCAAGTTATCACAAAAATACTAGATTTTTTATCATTAATTGACCTTTGGTGACCTCGGATCACATGACCGTTAAGTTTGAAAATATTCCCCTATACCATTTGCAACTTGTCCCAAAATATCAACCGTGTCACACCTTGGAACTGGGAGTTATTGCATTAAATGTCTGAAAATTAACTTTGACCTCGTATAACTCCTCACACGAAGGTCACACGGGGGTCAACCCATTGACATTTATGATCAGAAGGTACCTTTGACATCTGAAAATAGCATCGAAACTGTAAAAATCCCCAAAACATGAAAAGGTCACCAGAGGTCAAATTGAGGTCAAGGGTCACCCAGATCCGGGTCGACAATTGGATTAAATTGAAGCAACTCCCGACCCTAACGGACAATTCGTTCTCAAGTTTTCGCAAAAAATACTAGATTTTTTATCATTAATTGACCTTTGATGACCTCGGATCACATGACCGTTAAGTTTGAAAATATTCCCCTACACCAGTTGCAACTTGTCCCAAAATATCAACCATGTCACACCTTGGAGCTGGGAATTATTGCACTAAATGTCTGAAAATTTACTTTGACCTCATACAACTTCACACACAAAGGTCACCTGGGGTAAACCTATTGACACTTTTGATTGGTGAGACGTGAATATAGCATCAAAACTGTAAAAATTCAAACATTTTTTTCTTTGCCCATTTTCTCACCCAAAATACTAGTTTTTTAACATTAATTGACCTTTGATGACCTTGGATCACATGACCGTTAAGTTTGAAATTATTTCTCTATACCATTTGCAACTTGTCCCAAAATATCAACCTTGTTACACCTTGGCACTGGGAGTTATTGCATTAAATGTCTGAAAATTAACTTTGATCTTGTATAACTTTACACACAAAGGTCACCCGGGTGTCAACCCATTGACATTTTTGATCGGAAGGTACCTTTGACATCCAAATCTACCATCAAAACCAAACATTTTCTTTTTCGCCCGTTTTCTCCCAAACTAAGCACATTTTTTCTAATGTGACCTTTGACCTTGGTTTCAAATGAAGTTTGATCTGCTGATTCCAAAAATCAACACGACAAGTCTGTACAGCCATCCTAACTCTGACCGAAAACTTTGACCCCATATGAGTTCCCACACAAAGGTCACACGGAGGTCAACCTATCGATGCTTATGATCGGAAGGTGCCTTTGACATCTGAAAATAGCATCGAAACTGTAAAAATCCCCAAAACATGAAAAGGTCACAAGAGGTCAAATTGAGGTCAAGGGTCACCCAGATGTGGGTCGACAACTGGATTACACTGAAGCAACTCCCAAACCTAACGGACAATTCGTTCTCAAGTTATCGCAAAAATACTAGTTTTTTAACATTAATTGACCTTAGGTGACCTCAGATCACATGACCGTTAAGTTTCAAAATGTTCCCCTAACCAGTTCACAACTTCTCCCAAAATATCAACCTTGTCGCACATTGGCATTGGGAGTTATTGCAGTTTTAGTATTTTGGGTTTTTGGACCATAACTGACCTTTGGTGACCTTTGTGGGCACCAAAAACAATAGGGTTCATCTACTCACTATGGGCCACCCACCCACCAAGTTTGATCATGATCAGTCAATCCCTTGTTGAGTTATCGTGCATACACGCTAAAGCGTCACACACACACACACACACGCACGCACACGCACACACAGGCCAACCTGAATACATAGGTTCCTTTGCTTTTAGCAAGGAACCAAAAACCTATAGATCAAAGGCCAGCCTCCCACAATCAAATAGCATAGATGTGCACAATACCTTACTACCATATTCAACAGCACGCATAGATCAAAGGCCTAACGTACCAACATATTAGGTAGCATTGTCATATGAGCCTACCACCATGGTACAGTACTGATAGGCCAGTGGCTTTGACCCCAGTTGCAAAATGATATCGGACCGAGTACGTTGATTTAAAAACACCATTGGCAAGAGAATAAGAACAAACAATTTTCATCCACAAAAACCACAATCTGTCACATAAAGTAGTTATTTCACTGGCTTTCTGTTAAATTTTGGATCAAATTTAAGATATTAAAGTACAGTTTTTGTCTGTAAATCATTGCTCCCATGAAGTTCCACATTTTCTGTCCAATCGCAAACTGCCCTTCGTACGATGTAGTGATACTTGTTACGCTTCAACGAAACGGCTGCTCCCTACATCCGCAATGAATCAGTCTCTCTGGGTATGTCACTTCTATTACGCAGGACCTACCCTTTAGAATGACATCACCTCGCCTCTATGTGAGCTACAGTAGTCCAAGCGCAAAGCACACTTCTCTCACATTGCATTCATTTTGTTACACTCTGTGTCATTTTATTGTGAAGTGCATTAGACTGCTCGGCTGGTCTTTTTTTGGGGGGCAATAGATCATTTTATGTATTCATTGCTATCACATGTATGTACGTACAGGTCTAACAATTTACCCATATGTACAGATTTGCTAAACACTGTTACTGTGTCCTGCGTTTTAGCTTTGATATCAAAACTACTTTAACTCCTTGCATGATTTTACTTGAATCCATACTGATACCAAGGTGAATTCCTTATTGTACTTGTATCCATACTGATACCAAGGTGAATTCCTTATTTTACTTGTATCCATACTGATACCAAGGTGAATTCCTTATTGTACTTGTATCCATACTGATACCAAGGTGAATTCCTTATTGTACTTGTATCCATACTGATACCAAGGTGAATTCCTTATTGTACTTATGCCCATACTGATACCAAGGTAGATTTTACTTGTATCCATAAGTCTGATACCAAGGTGAATTCCTTATTGTACTTGTATCCATACTGATACCAAGGTGAATTCCTTATTTTACTTGTATCCATACTGATACCAAGGTGAATTCCTTATTGTACTTGTATCCATACTGATACCAAGGTGAATTCCTTATTGTACTTGTATCCATACTGATACCAAGGTGAATTCCTTATTGTAGTTATACCCATACTGATACCAAGGTAGATTTTACTTGTATCCATAAGTCTGATACCAAGGTGAATTCCTTATTGTACTTGTATCCATACTGATACCAAGGTGAATTCCTTATTTTACTTGTATCCATACTGATACCAAGGTGAATTCCTTATTGTACTTGTATCCATACTGATACCAAGGTGAATTCCTTATTGTACATGTATCCATACTGATACCAAGGTGAATTCCTTATTGTACATATACCCATACTGATACCAAGGTGAATTCCTTATTGTACATATACCCATACTGATACAAAGGTGAATTCCTTATTGTACATATACCCATACTGATGCCAAGGTGAATTCCTTATTGTACTTGTGCCCAGGTTTGGTACGCATAGCCCTTCTTGTAAACCAAGGGGGGGGGGGGGAAGGGAGAACAATTTGCAAACAAATAGGTATTGAACACACCTGTGTCGAGTATACCCATAGCGATACCGACGAATGACATCATGCTGATGAGCACCCAGAGAGCCTTGGAGAAAGCGATGATGAACATCCCTAGACAAGCCAGGGCGAGAGAAACAGCCATTAAGAGCTGAGGATTCCAATATTCAAAGAAGACTCCACCCAGCATGGTCCCTCCCAGGTAACCTAGACCGCGTCCCGAGAACACATAGGCCATCCTCTCCATACTCCCTACACCCGCCTGCTCCTTCAAGCTTCGGAGGGTCGGTCCTAGCACCGCCACAGATAAACCCTGGCACAGGAACGGAAAAGACCGATAGAAAAAAAGAAAGAAAGAAAAAAAAAAGGGAAGACTAGTACGCACGTTTCCATGCGCGTCAGATTTTTTTTTTTTCTTTGGTATAGATCAAGAGACATTAGAAGGAACCAGAAGCTGTAGAATCTCTTAGCTATGTATGTACAGCTCTTGTCAATGATCGATGTGACAGAGCGCCCTCTATCGGACCACCGAAGAAGTCCCAGTTATCATGGTTATCTCAAATAATCAATTCATACAAAAGCGATCAGAACTGGATATATAAATCAACTAGTTATATAGATATATAAATCAACAGTGGGAATTTGTGTTGCTAGGGAAATGTTGACCTGGTGGTCTGTGTGATATCACTAGGTAGCCTACAGTACGTTGCTTTGATTGACAAGTCTCTGATTGTAGAAGGATTTTTATCTCCTTTTTTCAAAAAAAGTAAAATCAAGAGCCCAAGGGCACTGTGGTTCCTTGCTTGAGGTATATGACAATACACATATTATCAAGCAAGATTGGGCTCAAATAGTCCAAGTTATTGTGGTCCTACATGTACCCATAAAGTAACCAACACTATAGCCAACACTTTTGTGATCACAAAATGTGATCGGATTTTTGATCAAAAGGCACTTTTGAGATCTAAATATGGCGTCAAAAATGTAAGAAGTATAAGGTCACCTACAAGCAGGTCAACAGATATGATAACATTGGTGACCACAGATGACATGACCTTTAAGTTTGAAAATGTTCCACCACCCCATTCACAACTTGTCCCAAATTATCAACCGTGTCACACCTTGGTATTGGGATTTAATTGCATTAAATGTCTAAAAATTAACTTTGAACTTGTATACATAACTTCACACACAAAGGTCACCCGTAGGTCAACCAATTGACATTTTTGATCGGTGAGACCTAAACGGAGCATCAAAACTGTAAAAATTCAAACATGTTTTCTTTGCCCATTTTCTCCCCCCAAAATACTAGTTTTTTAACATTAGCTGACCTTTGGTGACCTTGGATCACATGATCGCTAAGTTTGAAAATATTCCCCTATACCATTCGCAACTTGTCCAAAAAAATCAACCTTGTCACACCTTGGCACTGGGAGTTATTGCATGAAATGTCTAAAAATTAACTTTGACCTCCTATAACTTCACACACAAAGCTCATCCAGGGGTCAACCTATTGACATTTATGATCAGAAGGTACCTTTGACATCTGAAAATAGCATCGAAACTGTAAAAATCCCCAAAACACGAAAAGGTCACCAAAGGTCAAATTGAGGTCAAGGGTCACCCAGGTGCGGGTCCACAATTGGATTGCATTGAAGCAACTCCCAAGTCTAACGGACATTTCGTTCTCAAGTTATCGCAAAAATACTAGTTTTTTATCATTAATTGACCTTTGTTGACCTTCGATCACATTACCGTTATGTTTGGAAACGATGCCTTACCCCATTCACAACTACTCCCAAAATATCAACCATGTCGGACCCTGTCAATGGGAGTTATTGCTGTTTTTAATATATTGGTTTTTGGCATCTAACTGACCTTTGCGGGCACCAAAAACAATAGGGATCTTCCTCTTACTATGGGCTATCCACCCAACAAGTTTCATCATGATACATCATTTCCTTATTGAGATATCGTGTACACAAGCCAAGCGTCACATACACACACACACACACATACCTGCCTTGCATACCATTGGAGGACATTGAAAAGGGACCATCTTTCGAGGACACTATGTTAGGGGTGAAGTAGCCTTAAAGCAAAGAAACACGTTTCAGTTTATGTCATTGACCAGTCATCTATAACTTCTTGGAAACCATCTGTCGTTTGTTCTTTGAAGTGACATCTTCTATACATGTGAGAACCAGACACATTATATCTGGTTGTTCTATGCATCTAAGGACGTTCTGCGTATATCCAGAACTGTTAGTCATTAGAGGACAATGTATGTATGAATATGATTGCTATTCTTTTGAGGACAGCTTATGCATTATGTAATGTTTAAGTTGGTTTATTAGTAAACATTAAATTGCTCATTGTGACCACTATGGTCTAACCTCAAGAGTCTTAGCTCCGCATATTTTACCCCCAGTTGGTATCTAGAGTGTATGTACATCTGAGGAGGATGGGATAAGGGTTGCAGAGATGGACACAAGCAGAAGTCAATGTATTCTTTGAACACCAAATTTCCCAATCTTTGGTTGTAGAAAAAACCTTTATAGATGTGCTTTAGGCCGATCAACTTTTTTCAAGCAAGGGCTCAAGTGAGGTTATTGCGAAAACTGCAAGACTTTTCAAAGTACGTTTAGTTTCCACTAGTTCTATATATGTATTTTTTTAGGGTTGGTTAGGAGGCTGATGGAAGGGAAAGGTGACATATTATGTCATACATAACATTATGATCATTAATAAACAATATATAAACTGACAGAAAAGTAACATATTTCTGTTATGGCACCTTTATTGAAAAACCTTTGCAACCAAAACAAAATTAACAACTGCTAACTGATGAAGAATAAAATGCCAGTTACTTATCTGTAAAAAGCTAAATATTAATTAACAGTAACTTTATATTGTAGCCACATTTCCAAGCTAATAACCATAGCCATTCTTGAGGTACTCTGTTTTCTAATTTGTCAAAACATTAAAAAAAAAAGAATCTATACCCAATTTTACATATTATGTTTTGAAAATCAGGTATGATTATCGTTGATTTCACTTCGTTTTTTATAACTAATTAACAACCACTATTATTTTTATATAAGCAGAAAGGCTACACCAGTAAGCAGCGAAGTGAGATATTATTTAATTGGTGGAAATAAGAAACAGGCATTTACCATGCAGCCTTCAAATTTCTAATAACTAAATGATCCTTTTAATGAGAATTACAAAGAATGATAAGAGAAATACTTGCAAGCAAGCTGAACAAACTTCAATTGAATGTCTGAAGGGATAAACAATCATACTCATATTGTTCGCTTTTTGGCGAAAAAATAACGGTCGTAACGGAATGATTATTTTTAAGACGAACTGAAAGTGACTAATAAATTGTCTTTTGCATGTTTCGATAATAGATTTTAAACTGAAAAGTCATACTGTAAGATTACCAATGTCTAGTCCACTCTTTTGACGCTTATTCGCAATGGCTTATTATTTCCCTAACAAGAATTACAAGAATTTCATCTTTCAACGTATTGTGAAAACAAAGCACCAAATGCGGCCTTGTTGTAACACGAACATTGGACTACAGTACAGTGCACTGCTACTATTGTTAACACAATACTGTTAACAACACATATACAAATGCATTTTGCAACTAAAATATTATATGAAAATTTAACGTTGAATTTTTGGTCGTAACAATAGGTTATACTGCATTTAGTTTGACGGAAGCATATTTTTGGTATGGTTGTGAAAAACGCCAACTAAAAACGTGAACCTTTATCATCTTATATTAGAAAATGAAGAAATTCTAAGAAACACCTTCAACTTATACTTCATGAGCTTAAAACAAAGAAGAACAGTTACAACAAGAACATCTGGAACAACAAATTCTGAACCTTCCACCCCTCCCTTAAGCCCTGATAAACTTCCAAAATCCTTAATTACTCTGCCAGAATTAAATGATAGAAACACATAAACACAAGACTTTTAGTTACATACATAACTGAAACATGTCTTTTAACACTTTAACTTACAAATTTGACAGATATTATCGCTTCCTTTTATTAGCTTGAATGGCACTATAAACTTTATACTTGATGTTTTTCCAAGTTTTATCATCTAGAAGTGGTGCCAGAGATTTCTTACATTTGTCGCATTCATCTTTTCGAGGCACACGGCCTAACCTAATGTGCTTGTCAACATAATCTTGGACAGCATCTGATTCTTCGTTACCCCAATGTGACTTTTTGTTTACTACAACTCTTTGCTCTGATTGATCTGGTTTTCTAACTGAAAGGTTACTGTGACTTCTTGCCTGGAGACTGCTCCTCTTCTTACTTTCATTACACGTTTTTGCAAGGATTGATGCTGGAATGAAGAAAAGGAAATAAGCCAATGAAGTGCATAGAACAAAATGCAAGAAACTACCATTAAAAAATAAGAACAAGAATATCAAACATGGTTCCCCATTTAGAAAGAGATATAACTATAAATTAACATATGACAAGTTTTTCTGAAGTATCTAGTAATACAAAGTCTTGGTTGCAACAAGATGTGTCTCAAATGTGCAACTCTGTCTAATAATATATGCCAGTTTACTTGATGTACCTCCTGTATTGATTTCATCAGGTAAATCATCTTCCTCATCTTCGTCAACCAGCTCTTCTTCACTAGTACATGGATCTGACCGAAGAAAGTAAATAAACAAAGGAAAAAATTGACTATAAGAATATAAAATAAGTGAAACAAAATTAAGTGCTTACGAGGTAGGAATATTCACAGAAGAAATTTGAGAAATAAACAAGACTAGCTAGGTGACCTGAAAGACAACTAAGTTTTAAATACAACTTGTTTGTTACTCGTAAATAGCTCATTTTGATGCCATCGGGTTTCGAGTTAAAAAATGTTTGCAATTGAAAATCTGTTTAACCATCCATGTTACTCATATTGTAAATTTATCACATAAGACAATAACTTCAATTTATCATAAAACTTTAAAATACAAAACAATTAAAAACACTTACCATCCAAAGAGACCTCAATTTCAGAAAGTTTCTTATCTCTGAAGTTGTTTGAATTTCCCTTCTCCATCGCCAACAAGAGCCTTGCTACCTTTGTCATCTGCAGTGTGTCGTCAGGGAGGCGATAATACTCGCGATGAACTCTAATATCGTCACCTAAAAAGTTGGCAAGAATGTCCAGTTCATGGCGTTTGAGACAAAAGAGTTGAGAAACTGTTGCAATATGTTTTCGAAGCTTTGTTGATGTTAGTGCAGAAGGGCATTTGGCTCCACTCTCTAAAGCCATTTTGCTAAGGCAATCAGATCCCCGTAGTGGAGTTTTTGAACCCAATGTTGGCCTGGCAAACATATAGCGATTGGTTGAAGACACTCCAACAGATGAACGAGTCTCTACAAGGGTATCGGCAGCCTCTTTCATTTCAGATGTTAGCAGAATGGGGACTTTTCTGCCTCTTTTCCCTTTAGTCTCGACTCTAGAAAGCTGTTGACACAGTTTTTTCTCCCATTCAGTAAGATCCTCAAGGATATCCTCATTAGTGTGAGTATTGCATCTTTGGTAATCTTCCAGAGGCATGCGCTGTACTTCTCCACTCCTCCTCCTATTAAATAGGATAATTTTAGCCATTGTTGCTGTAGCTAGTGAGTACCATGCCAGTTTATCCGGATCTGTTGACAATCTCCTGGTGCTTTCCGTAATTTTCACATTGAGGTGTTTGTGAAGGTTGACTACATCTTCAGACAAAGGTAATATTGTGGGCTTATTCCACTTCCTTTGATACAATGTAGATAATGCATGTGAAGAAACACTGTCTGCCCACTCTAAGTTGCAAAGTTCTTCAAATCTCTCTGCATAATCTTTCAGTTCTCCATCTTCCAATTTGATGCCTGCCACCTTTTGTATTGCTGCACATTTTTTTAGGGAATGGCCTAACTTCAGTGCAAGGGATGGTATCTGGTACTGTTGAGTGGATGAGTTGTAAACTGCACATTTGCGAACAGCCTCAACTACTTTGTCAAAGCATGATGGTCGTATGCATTCTGCAAGGGTCTTTAAACTTGGATCAACTTCTTGAATATTCTTCAGTAGGCGACCCACCTCCCGCATTTTCTGACTGACATACTGTCCATTGTGTGAATCTGTTCCAAGCTTTGCAAACAATCGTTGTCCCAATGTCAAAATCATTTCATCATTTCGACAAATAATGCTTATGTTATCCCGACGCATAATTCCAATGACTTTTACCTTGAACTGTTCATCAACCTTGGTAGCCAGTGGGAGCAACAATGAACATCTAGACCTTAATCCATTATTTCTTCCACTGTGGCTTTGTTTCGCTGGACACTTTTTTGTGTGTTTCCACATATCTCCATCATAAAAGTAACCAAAACAGTTTTCACATGGAAGGTATCTTTCAAAAGGAACACTGAAGGGTGGCCTCTTGTAGGGAATAAGAATGCCTGTCCCTGAGTTTAGTACTTCGATGTTGTGTGAATGATTACCTTTATTGGTCAAAATTTGTAGCAATTCCTTTCTTTCCTTTGAATTCTTGCTGAAGCTGAATGCTTCTTGTACCTCTGGTTCATGTGCATGCATAGACTGGAAATGTCTTCCCAGTTTTGCCTTTTGTTCCATACAAAAAACACAGAACTGGTGTTTATCCCATTTTCTAGCAAATCCATTACTGCTTGTCATGACAGTCACCCGAGGTATCTTCTTGAATCTAGTTTCACTGGTAGTTGAAGAAACTGCACAACTCGATTCAGGTGTCTTGCTTGACACTTTGCATTCAGCATTCTGCAGTCTCAATTTAGATGATGAGCTAGAAGTAGAGTGGACAATGTTTCCACCTGCTTCTGAATCACTTGCCGATGACCTCATGTCAACATTCCGTTTCAGACTTGTTCCTGGTCCTTTCCTTTTTTGAGTATCCATTTCACTGTTGCTCTCCGGTGACATCTGCTCATCACTGCTGCTTTCTGTTGGGAGGTAATCACTACAATGTTCATTATTTTCATCACTGCTGTCCGATGAATCTGTATAACTGACAGATTCTTCTTTTCCAACGCAAATCTCACTTTTTTCTGGTTACATTTTCTGTTTTTACCATGTCTTTGCTGTTGCTTTTGATTGTGATCAGTAGTTGATACTATGGTGTGCTCGACATCAGATTTTGATGGATGCTCCTTGATGCAAGCTGCACCATGACTTCTCATTTTAGGGGAAGGAAGGGGAATCATATATTCTGAACTATTTGTAGAATCTTCTGAATCGCAAACATATGACATTTGGTCATCATTCAATTCCTGCTGTTTATCTTGAGTGTTGTCCGATGCTTCACTAGTCTGAGATGAAACTTCATTGTCACTACCATTTTCTCCTTTATCATCTCCTCCACTGCTGACATCTCTGTGTGTGTCTTTACACCATGGGAACAAATCGATGTCTTCAAATGGATTATAGCTATCATCACTTTCATTATCCTAAATAGGGAAGAAGTAACAGATGTTGTACATACCTTTCCAATAAATCAAGACAATAACAACCTAAATCAGCTTTTGAATGTTTGAGTTGACTGAACTATGAATGTTCCTCCTTTAAAAAGTGCATGTTTGAACAAAATTTTACAGAATTAAAAAGTTTTGTATTTAAATAAATATGTTTAAGTACCAAAAGTATGTATCAGTCTGCACAGTGCATGATACACTTTGTAAGAGTTACGCAACTAAAATGAATTATGCCAGTGAAAACATTTATTTGCAAGGAATGCTGCCTGGTCAATAAAGAAGATATTTATCTTCTAATATTTCATCTATAATAACAGGGCCTATTTCTTACCTTGGCAATCTGTGTGGTGCATTCTGATTCCCCAGGTGCTCTCTCTGGCTCATTATCAGTGTTGCATTCTCTCAAAACTTCAGGTGGCTTGTTTTGATTTGTTTGTTTCTAAGAAGATTAAAAATCACATTTCAATGGCAATACTTAAGTATTTGAAATGATATAAGCATCTCAGAACTGAATCTGAAATTACAAATATTTCATGTTTAGTAAAGTCAGTAGTCGTTATCAACTATACTAGTGAGAACATTCCACACAATATCATCATAAAAAGCATCCCTTTAGAAAAGGGTTTAAACGACATGAATGTACCCTTCAATGCAAACAGTTAGGTTCTTTTCACAGAACCAAGAGTTTTGATTATATCTTCAAAGAAAAAACAAGCCTACATCAAACAATACATGAATGAAGCCTGGTCAATACACAATGATACTTGACTATTCTTTAGAGGACCAAGTACACATAGTACTGGGTAATATTGTATATCAGCTGAAATCATACATTAAAACACAAACTTATATCAATCTTTGCGGTTGACAATAAATATCTCTGAATATTGTGCCTTACTAATGTAACAAACTAGTATATATCATTCTACACATTGAACCGTTATAACTATACAAGCATTAACAATGCAATTGTGTCAGGGCTAACATAACTGAGATGTACTATACCAGTGAGAACATTAACTAGCAACATTTCTATTAATTGCAAATATCAATCAGGATACATAGTCTGGACATCTACTTCAATGTAAATCACTGAACATCTATCAAAGGGATGAAATATCAAACCATTGGGCATATTTTTTATTTCAAACTCTGGCATGTCAAGTCTTCACATGTGTGCTATAAAGTTGGCTATTCCTTAGAGGACATCATTGTACAAACCACTGCAACAGTGGTACAGGTGCTAATGACATCTAACCTATAATGCTAATGGTTTGGATATACTTACTGGTTCAATGATATTTCACCAGTATTAAATCATCTGGTTTGCTAAACAAACACCTGATGATATTTATCTAAGATTGATGCATATATAATAACATGGCCTATTTCTTACCTTGACAATCTGTGTGGTGCATTCTGATTCCCCAGGTGCTCTCTCTGGCTCATTATCAATGTTGCATTCTCTCAAAACTTCAGGTGGCTTATTTTGATTTGTTTGTTTCTAAGAAGATTAAAAATCACATTTCAATGATAACACTATTAGCATTTGAATTGCTATTAGGTTTTCAGAACTAAATCTCAAATTACAAATATTTCATTATTACTTAGTAAAGTCAGTAGTCGTTATCAACTATACTAGTGAGAACATTCCACACAATATCATCATAAAAGCCTCTCTTTAGAAATGGGTTTAAACTACATGAATGTACTTTTCAATGCAACAGTTAGGTCCTTTTCACAGAACCAAGAGTTTTGATTATATCTTCAAAGAAAAAACAAGCCTACATCAAACAATACATGAATGAAGCCTGGTCAATACACAATGATACTTGACTATTCTTTAGAGGACCAAGTACACATAGTACTGGGTAATATTGTATATCAGCTGAAATCATACATTAAAACACAAACTTATATCAATCTTTGCGGTTGACAATAAATATCTCTGACTATTGTGCCTTACTAATGTAACAAACTAGTATATATCATTCTACACATTGAACCGTAATAACTATACAAGCATTAACAATGCAATTGTGTCAGGGCTAACATAACTGAGATGTACTATACCAGTGAGAACATTAACTAGCAACATTTCTATTAATTGCAAATATCAATCAAGATACATAGTTAGGACATCTACTTCAATGTAAATCACTGAACATCTATCAAAGGGATGAAAAATCAAACCATTGGGCATATTTTTTATTTCAAACTCTGGCATGTCAAGTCTTCACATGTGTGCTATAAAGTTGGCTATTCCTTAGAGGACATCATTGTACAAACCACTGCAACAGTGGTACAGGTGATAATGACATCTAACCTATAATGCCAATGGTTTGGATATACTTACTGGTTCAATGATATTTCACCAGTATTAAATCATCTGGTTTGCTAAACAAAAACTTGATGATATTTATCTAAGATTGATGTATAATAACATGGCCTATTTCTTACCTTGGCAATCTGTGTGGTGCATTCTGATTCCCCAGGTGCTCTCTCTGGCTCATTATCAGTGTTGCATTCTCTCAAAACTTCAGGTGGCTTGTTTTGATTTGTTTTTTTCTAAGAAGATTAAAAATCCTTTTTCAATGATAACACTTTTGGCATTTGAAGTGATATGCTTTCAGAACTAAATCTCAAATTACAAATATTTCATTGTTACTTAGTAAAGTCAGCAGTCATTATCAACTATACTAGTGAGAACATTCCACACAATATCATCATAAAAGCTTCACTTCAGACAACTCACTTTTAACTACATGAATGTACTTTTCAATGCAAACAGTATTGTAAATGAGCTGAAATCCTTGCATTAAAACACTGATTTAAGTTTAGTTTGATATTGCTATTCAGACTGGATGGCGACAGTTGTCGTAACATGTATTTAGGTAAAGCTTTGTTAACAGTTCAATACGATACAAACAAGGAGCAGTTACATCATTGTCCTACCTTCTTCCTCCATCTTGCATCAGGTTGTCCATAATCATATCTGATTTCATTTCCTTTCTTAATCTCTGAATTTGCAAATATGGCCAATTTTGGTTGCTTGTTTATGATAATCTTCTTCACAACAGCATTGGGTTTCTTCCAATCATCATTACAATACTTTCCCTTTCCTGTGCTATGTGTAGCATCAATGCTAGCAATGGAAAAAAGAAGAAAACTTAAATTCTACTTCACCATTCTGCAAACTATGCCCCTCCCCCACCCCTCCCAGAAAAAGAAAACATGTTGATGTTAATTTAGTGTTTTATAGGGTCTAACAACTCAAAATATGTTATTTCAATCACACTTTTGGACACAACACACAGAGACTTCCTAGGATGCCACACTCTAATAACCTATCCTTGACATACATGCAATACCTTATGCTCAAAGGGCTCTTGCTTTTCTTAATTTATTCTGTGTATTGGTAATGAACTCCTCAATGTTCTAAGTAGTCCAACCCTTTTGTGTTCCTAAGATTTTAATAGTGTCATATCAAAACAAAACTTGGCACAGAACATTAAACAACATCAATTGATTAACAATCAGTATACAACACCTCAACATTAATTTGTGCCTAAAGTCAACCTTGATTTAGCATTTGAACTGTGATATTAAGTACTACTTAAGTTGTGAAATGAAGCCTCAATCAATCTCATGAAAAGAATGTCACTCATAACAAAGTCATAATTAACAACATCCTTCCAATCGTTTGAAGAAAAACATGGATCTAATAAACACTTGTAGCTCAACAGTGAAGAAAATGTAGAGTAACTGTTGCCTACCACATACTGTCTTGACCACTCTGGAAGAAGAATATGAAAGTAGTGTCCTCCTCTTCCCCCACCTGGTAGGCATGTCTTAACACACCAGAATATTCTAGGAGGAATTCTCCTTTTTCAAAGTCTGCCGTAGCAAATAATCCATACCCTTTAATAATAACAAATGAAGGAAAATGATCACCAACAACTCAATATTAACCCTTCTTGAAAATATAGCAATGATGCTTCTTATATGACATAGTTGCTGACAGTTAAGTCAGTGCAAGTTTACACTTCCTTGATCCATTTTATGTGTTGGATGGACTAACCACACGTAAACGCATTTTGATAATTGAAGCATGCTGTCCAATGTTAAGTCCCACATCACTGCAACAAACTGTGCATATATTGTAAATGGCAATAAGTTGCATACATTTATCTCAACTAGGTTACAGAAATATGATACCAATTGACTCACCAACTGCTTCTGAAACATATTTCACTTCAAACCCAGAAGGGTCTTTTTTTTTCTTGATGAAATCTGCATAAGCTGTAGGTTGCTGTTGGTTTTTATTACTTCTTGTCTGCATCTATCAATAAATTTGATAATGTTTTTGTATGGGAGACACTTTCCTGTTACCTTGCCAAACAAACAATATATAGTTCCCAGACATTATGAGATAATAATCTTAAACCTTTTTCATTCCATTAATCTACTAGTTATCTTAATACATGACACCAACCACACCCAAGCTAACAGTCATGATGTGAATGCTAAAGTAACTATTTGATTGATCAATTCAGTTTTCTAAATCAACTGATCATTAATTACTTAAGAATAATTTAATAAAATCTCTATAGGCCACAAAACATGTACTATAAAATCATACAAACTAGTATTCGTTGTCATGTATTCTACTTAGCAAAAACCATAAAACACATATATTAACAAGCATTACACTTGGCACAACATGCCTATTAATATTACAGTATATATTGTTCCTCTACAGGCAACAAACATTAAAGGAGTTTAGCCTATCACATGTAAGGATTGTTGCCTAACATATGCAGCACACACCCATGGAGTAGCCTATATCAGAAACTGTTCAGTAAGAAATGCAGCCCAACATATGCAGTACACATTCAAGAAAGAGCCTATGCCTATACACCTTTTAAAATGGTAGGTAATGTAGCCTAACATACATCCAGCACATACACAAGTAGTCTATATCACATTATCAGAAACTGTTCAGCCTACAGAATGCTAGGAACTTTTATGTAAGTATTGTAGCCTTACATATGCACTACACTTTAACGAAATAGCATATAACTGTTCAGTGAGTATTGCAGCCTAACATATATACAGCATGCATTCAAGAAGTAGCCAATACCAATTAGACTATTAAGATTTATGAGATTGATGTGCATGTTATCAAATACCCCTGATACCTGTTTCCTGTGTCGGACTGTGAATATGACCTACATTTGACAGATTGATGGTTAAATTTGAAGAATGCACTGAAAATGTTCAGTCTACAGTGATCAGGAAAAATTGGTCTTTTACATGTCAGTCATGAAGAGGTACTGTTGTGGTACTACGTGGTACTGTCCAACTTCAATTTCAACTACACTTTTATTTCCCTCTTTCAATGATTTCCTTCTGCACTTTCCCTTCTCAATAATGAAGCTATGCTATTAGTAATACATAATACTTGAAGATGGCAGATTGGATCTCCTATTTTGTTACAGTATCTCACACATTTAATTTCAAACTCTATTTAAGCTTTGATTGTAGAGGTAAAGAACTAACCAGCAATTGATACTCCTGTCCGAATACAAACATCGTGAGACAAATTCATCAAACCCCTCCTTTAATTTACTGAGTCCCTTGTAAATTCAGCTAACACTGATGGATCATTTCACTTACTGAGGATAATGATACATGGAGTTCAAGAATTCTTTCTCCACACAGCCAATATCCATTAGGCCTTTCTGTCAATACATCATTTACCAAGTCATTCACCAATATCAGTTGCACAAATGGGCAAAGCAAACGTTGGGAAAGCAAAAACACCAATGAATTAAAATCTTCTCTCTCATATAAGTAGAAATACCAGAAAGAAATCTTTTTTATGATCGACTACAGTGATCCTGTCAAGTCCTGCTTCAGGTGACTCAGACAAAAGACTGAATTTAATTTTACAGGAGTTGCAATAATCCCAAAGTAATGACAATATATATGGTTCTGAAAATTTAATAATGCCATAAAATGGCCTGCCTTCATTTACTTCCATGCTTTAAGTATAACCTCATTTGCTAACATATCCTACCATTCCTGCATTAGTCTCTAGTCCTAGACAAGCCTAGGCTATAGTTGAACCTTTGCTAAACCTGGTTTGTACAAAGGCCTTAAGTTTTAACATTAGGCCAACGTTTGACCTAGCACCTAATTTAGTTGTTCCTCTGGACACAATGTAATCTCGGATTATTAAATACTGAACAAATAACTTGTGATTCGCGCAGTCTAGAAAGTCCGCTAAAGCTACTTATTGCTACCACTAAGCTAATGGTTATCCTAGCCTAACCCACTATTACTATACTATTGGTATATACACCATTACAGGTACTATACGCCTATAAGTATAAGAACAATCAACACATAACATGAGTTCAGTGAACACCTCGACAACGAAGCATGTCTTTTGAATGTACCAACTTTTTTTACGTCTTATTACTTAAAAGTAAAAAGTAACTCCATAACTTACGATTTCTCACATGGAGGCCAGTCGTCGTACATGAATTCGCGTGAACTTATGCCACTGTGGAAAAAACTCTTGTAAATGGTGGCGCTAGATACTAAACATTGAAGTGTGTGTACTTTTCATGTTTGGGCTCAAGTGTGTGTAAATCCAATGATCAGGTTAAACCATCCTTTCAAGGACATCGTTCAAATTTCGACAGATGGCTTTTAAGACTTCGAAGAGGCAGTAGCACATAAAATATTTCGAGGACGTGTGTTTAAGTACTCGGACGTACATGAGGTCCCCGAAGGAAAGGTGTGGTATCATGAGCATGTCCTCGAAGATTCGATAAAGTCAACACACACACGCATACACACACACACACACACACACACGCCAAGTTGAACGCATAGGTTCCTTGCTTTGCAAAAAGCAAGGAACCAAAAAGTAAAGGTTTTGGAAAAAGCCCTATATCAGTTCAGTGATCCTTGACGGTCAATGGAAATTAGATTCTAGGCTTTCATAACCTGGTGGTCTGTGTGATATCACTAGGTAGCCTATAGTACGTCACTTTGATTGACGAGCCAATGATTGTAAAAGGATTTTTATCTCATTTTAAAAAAAAAAGGAAAAAAAAGAGTAAAGGTTTTGGAAAAAGCCCTACATCAGGTCAGTGATCCTTGGTGATCATTGGAAACTAGATTAGGCTTTCATACCTAGGTAGACAGAAAGAATGTTTACCAGGCCGAGGAAAGCAGCGCACAGGCCAAATGTCTTCTTCATTCTATGTCGGGGGCTGTTCATGATGTCGTCCAAGGTTTTCGTCTGCCCTCCAATCAGCGTTTTGTCCTGCTTGCCAAAACTGGACGAGGAAAAGAGGACGTCGTCATCGTCGGAATCCATGGATACCGCCATCTCTTACTTCCGTTGGCTCTCTGGAGATCTGGATAACATCGTAGAAAGAAAATAAACGACTCGTTAGTTACTCACACACCGTCTTAAAAGCAGGTTTTCTTTTTCTTCTAAATTCTAAATCAGGTTGGACGTGCCAGATTTATAAATGACCTAACTATCAAAATAAATCATAAATACATTAACAAAAATTTAAACAAAAACAGCTATTCATCATTTATACCCCCATCAATGCCAGAGAAAATCCATTCTTTTTCACCAATAGTGTCAAACTGTTCCACTGTCTGAGCTACTCAACCGTAAAGCCAGTCTAACCTCAATTACAGTAAAGTATGTACATTAGGTGTACGAAAGGCTGTGTTGCAGCCTACAGTATATAATTTTTAAGGAACTGACCGGCTATGCCAATTACTGTACCAATGATTTACCATACTTCCTAGTTCAATAACTTAAACTTTAATAAGAAATGAAATTAACCTTTGAATAGTTGTTTAGTACCTCATTTTTTTGTAATATTTTATGCCCACTTAGAAAATTAAGTACTTAAGATGTTGTGATGACATTAATACATTTTGACTTCCCAATAGATACCAACTGCAACACAAGAAGTCCATGCATTTTTTTTTTTCTCTCATGTGGCACGGGGATCTGACAGGAAAGCAGTGTATACATATACTGTACATATGTGCAGAAAATAACTTCAGCTAAATGAAGAAATATGACGCCAACTGCCAAAAAAATAAATAAATAAATACAAAAATTCAATAAAAAATCAATTTTAAGTGATTTTGTACAAGTTTTTGGCAAAGATTGAAATTAAATTAAACAAAATGTTTTGCTTTGTTTGGGTTATGTTTGCTTTTAAAGGAATCTTTTACTGCCAAACGGAATCTCCTTCCAGTCATATCATTTTGTTGTCTTTGTATCGCCATAAGCCTTGCCCTGTGAGGAATTTTAGTTTCGATGATAGAGTGCTTGAAATGTTGGCCCGTCCTGCCAGAAAATTCAGATCTAACAAGTGCTGACTTACGTTGAGACGTGACGTCAGTGCTGCAAATTGGTCAGAATTGATCAGATCTCACTCTTAGCTTTGCCTTGATACAATTATACAGGAATGTGTACAGACTTCACGTAAGGCTGTGAATGCAAAAGATCTGCTCTAAGCTTGACCTTGAGACAGTGCATAGAAAAGTGTACAGACTTCACATGTACGGCTGTGATTCAAAAAATCTCTCAAATAACAAATATCAGAACAACGTATTATGAAGAACTAGTTATGGAATTCTGGAATGTTTTAACTCTCCAAAAGATTGCTAACTTGCAACTTTACCAGAAATATCCATATAAATGGCTTTTATACTTCAGAAATTTGTGAACTTTCCTTGCTACAGTGTAGCTTGCTAATGATAGCGTCCCTGCAACGAAGTGCAGCGATGACCTCACCATCGCTCATCATTCTCCACTGTTCAAAATATATTAGATTAAGTTGGCGTGAGGTGAATCACAGGTTGCAAAATCATGAAAGAGAGGGGAAGACCCTCAGCTCAGACCTCTCCCCAGACTGCAGGGAAAAAAATGGCTTTTTGTTCACAGGCTTTTTGGTAACTTCTTGGAGCATGTATGTGCACATGTATGTACCTAGTTTATACCTTGATTTGAACATAGGGGAACATGAAGACTTTCCACAAAAAAGGCCAACTGAAAAGCCTGTCATGTATGAGAGCCCATTAATGAGCAACAACTGTTTAGAAATGAAAGTAATAGTAACCAGTATTAGGCGAGAGTATCGACATGGCTCTATTCGCCAAACACATGGCCACTTGTCACTCGTAATGATACATCATAAAAACTCATTAATTGTAGCAGGTAGTACGTAATGTCACATTATCACTTCTTTCTGACTTATATGCTAGCATAGGTATATATACATTCTGCTTCCTAGTGCCAACTGGCAAATTATAAATCTGTGCAATTCAATTGACCTTGTAGTAAAAGAAAGTGATGAACAACCTACAGGTAACCAATATCAGAGTATCATTTAAATTATATAACTGTTTTATAATAACGATACTCGCTGAAACAAATTCTACGCAGGCAGTTACTCAAGGACAAAACAAAACCAATCGCAAATTCATATTAATCAAGGTGTGATCCACTGGAATTCACTCACAAGCAATTTAAAAGATGCAAAATCCTTGCGTCATTATAAAATATCACTGAAACGCCGCCACTCTCAAACTTCACCAGTGCGCGTCATGTAATTCTCTGTATGTAGCTATTCCTTCCTCCACATCTTTTTTCATCAAAAAATAAATATAAAAAAATGCTTCACAGATATATAAATGTACGTCAGTATGTGTGTAATTATGTATAAATGTTTACTACAAATAAATGTTCATACAAAAAAGCTAACCAATTATAACTTGGATACATGTGCACTAGTGGTGGTATCTACATATTGATGTCAATTTATGTCAAGGAAGTCAGAATTGGTATGTTTTTAGGTTTAACTTCTTCTTCGGTCAAGTCTTGTTTTTTTAAATTTTATTTTCCTTTTCTCTCTTCTATCTATTCTTTGTTCTTTCTCTCTTGTAGTTATTTGCTGATACTTCTTCTGCTTTTATTTTATTTGGGGGGGGGGGGGGGGTTGGAACAATAATGCTTATTCTTGTTCCTCTACCATCACATTTCACAATTATCTGTTTTGTTAATCCTACATCAGCGTCAGTCTGAGCAAACGATCCAAACCATGTCTTTATCTATGCACGTATGTAAAATGGTAATGAAAACTTTGATCTATTTTGTATGTTGTGAAATGGTAGAAATAAAGAAACTCGGCTATACATCTCTGGTGAGAAGTAGCTTGGAATATGCTTCCATAATTTGGGATCCTTACCAACAAGGGGACATTAATCACTTGGAAAGAATCCAACGCAGAGCTGCTCGCTTTATTAGCGGTGACTATACTTCCCGGGAGGAAGGGTTTATGACTAGACTGCTCAAAGAACTAGAACTCCCAACACTTGAAAACCGTAGAAAAAGTGATAAATTATGTACTCTCTACAAGATTATGCATGACCAATTCCCAGCTATTCAACAGGATCATTACCTCACTGCCCTTCCCACTAGGAGACGGATCATGCCTACGCAGTTTAAAGTTTGTGCTGCGGATAACATAATTAGGAATCAAGTCAACAATAATAGTAAAGCCCTTAAGTACATTCGTTGTAAGACCCCCCAGTATAAGCATTCTTTTTTCCCTCTGCCATTGCTGGTTGGAATAAGTTAAATGATGAGCAGGTGTGCGCGCAGAGCATCGACACATTTAGGTGTCGTCTGGCGTGCTGCTAGTGCTGTCTATCTCCCCGTTGCGCTTATGCCCTATGGGTTTCTGCAACGTATTAAGAAGAAGAAATAAAATTTAGTCAAAATGCTGGCTGCACCCATGTTGTCACAAACAACTCCCAAAGCAAGGAGTGATGTTGTTGCTTTGGCTACAACAGTACTCTTGTCTTCTGCACAAAAGCAGAATAGCTAGGCTTTGGAAAACCTCACTAGTCACTGCACTGAGACTCTTGTATATTTGTTGTTGGTGACAGGAGGATTAGCATAGCTTAAGAAGCCTCCTGTACTAGGTCTATTCCATTATCCTTTCTGTTGTCCTTGTTTATCCAATTGTTGATTACAATGTATGTAGGCATACATGATTAAGGGTGCTCCAGTGTAGGCCTAGAATTCAGCACTGTAATCTGAAGAAAGTTTGAGACTCAAGCACAAGCAGACACTGAGTGAAGTTGTGTTTATACTGGTCTCTCGTCATCTACACTTTAACTTACAAGACTAGGTTAGCCTAGGCCTACAGTATTCACTTGCCTAGGCCTAACCCTAAGTAGGCCTAGGCCTAGCTTAGTCCTAGTCGTTAGCAAACAAGGCTACTAGCAACTTCTACACGCACTTCGGAGTGCATAGAAGTTGATTCTTAGCATTGAAATTCAAAAATCAATGCACACTATTACCTTGCTATCCTTTAAGAAACAGAGTTTTCCGTAATTTACGTCGAGATCTATACAGCAATATGTCATTAACTTTGCTTTTGCATCATATACATTAACTAGGACCGATTATGTGTGTGGCACCAGGTTCAGTCGAGTCCGGTAGATTATGTCAACCATGCAGTTAAACAAAAGTCAAAGTACTGTACATGTACCACTGATGGATCAGTGACATGTACCAAACATGGAGGGTCACGTGACGCGTTCCTTGTAGCACTAGACTGTTAAAGTACTCCTTGAATCATGTGTCTTCTACAACAGCTAACACGTTCTGATCAATTAGCTACCAGAATTCAGGTGGAACTACGCGAGCAATGGAATCTAGCTAATTGATACATATTCCAATATCTACCGAAATTTTTAATTCCTAAATTCCCGTTTTGAGTATTTTTTCTTCTTCAAACAACCGAAGGGCAGGTGAAATGTACACAGTATATCATGGATCTACACAAATTTACATAGACACGAGATGCAGACGACAGGATTCGTCGTTCCTTAACAACGCAAGGCTCCTTGCCGTTTTTGCACGTAAACGTGACAAGCGGAGGAATGACCGCCATAAGCAACGCTGAACAACGTTAACATCAAAACTTCCCGTTATAAACACCCGTTATAGTGGTGTTTTGTAGTCTACGGAATGCTGATGTCCTTTGCACTGACTATAATTAAATAATATGTTAGTAGTGCCTGGGAACACATCACATGACCCTCCTTGGTCGCTACGGTTTCTTATTGTGGGAATGAGCCTTCCAGGTTATTTTAAATTCGATGTCCATTGTACGTAAAGTGTATTGGCCTTGCTATCGCTAATAACAATATCGCGAGTGATCTGAAACTTTATTGACATGCCCAGAATCCCATTGCGATGCATTCAGTTGCTATCAAGTGTTCATTCCATTTTAAGAGTAGACATAGTTATGTATAAATTTTGAGAGTAAGTTTCTGCGAAATGTACCTCCCAAATGGCTGCTCCGATTTTCTTCAAATTGATGGGAAGGTACCACAGGGTGATCTCGTGTGTCTTGCAGACCCGGAACCAAAGGTCGAAGGTCAGAGGTCAAGAAACATGGAATTGACATCAAACCAAAATATGAGGTTGCCAGGGGAAATGAGGTCAAGGTCACATGATTAAAGGTCAATGTATATATTTGGCAGATTTTGTGTGTGTGTAACAAACCCAAAACTGCATAGGCTCTTACTCTCGTAGACATGACATGTGCACGTGTTATTGAACATATTCTTTTATTGGATTTATATTTATTTATTTTTTTTCATTTTTTTTTTCAAGCATGTTGTCACAAAATGCTTGAAAAACTAGTCTAAAACAGAATTTTTTGTCTACTTTTTAACTTTCCTCAGATTAGTCAAGTGTTGCTTCTGGAAAATTATTTTGGGGATTATTGTAACCTACAAAATGGAGAAATATAGCACCATTTTGCATCTAGGTATTCCTTATCTTCAAAAAAATATCAACACCACCTCCCCTAAGACCCCTCCCCAGGACGGCGATCACTATGTAAGTAACATAGGGCCTACCAATGAAAAACGGGCCGGTCTAGGTGAAAAATGCCCGGGCCGGGTTTAAGACCCAGTCCGCCCTAGTGTTGGTGTAAAAGAACTTCAAAACATCAAGTTTGATCTTAATTGGTGATAAATACCCCTACACCAACATGTGTTTACATAAAAAAGACAGTGATGACATTTTTTTTCATAATTCATCTTTTTTTAAAAGGCAAGAAAAGTCGCAAGTAAGAAATGAATGTCATACCACTTGCTACACATTGATTATATATATATATATATATATATATATATATATATATATATATATATATATATATATATATATATATATATATATATATATATATATATATATATATATATATATATATATATAAATTTCCTTTTTCTCATGTTAAATTTATTTTGGCTGTAATGTAATGAATTTATTTTTATGTTTTGTTTTAAAACTTTCATCATGGTTATCAGAATTAAACAAAGAAATACCAAAATCTTACACTCTTTCAGACAAAGATAGGTGACCCAAAATTAAGTGGTTCCAAAGGTTCCAAATGTCAATATGATTTCATAACAGATTACAGTTGACTTTGTGAGTATTCTTCCATCGAGAAAGATCACGTTAAGTAAATTTTATTATTATTACACCGTTATTTATATAGCGCATAATCCACAAGTTCTATGCGCTTTACAATTAACCCTGGTCATTGGTAACTTGTCACACCTATTCACCAAAGTGTGCACAATTCAAACAATCTCTCCTGGGGCACAACAGTGCACCACAGCCACGTGTCCCCTGGGGGACTTCCCATAGGGTGCAGCCACAAACCGGCGCACGCAACTATATTTACAAGTCACCTCGCAATTCCCCATTTATACACCTGGGTGAAGAGAGGCAATGGAGATAAAGTGCCTTGCCCAAGGACACAACGCAAGATCTGGCCAGGGCTCGAATCTGTAATCCTTAGATCACAAGTCCACTCCTTTAACCACTTGACCACAACGCCACCTTACATAATACTTAATAGGTGTAGGACATGATATAATCACTGACATTAGCTTCAGTGTCGCCACTATTTTTACTATGATACTACTACTATGTCACAATGATACCACACATTGACAATAATGAATCTTCCGAGAGCATCAAGGGGTGGACCAAATGAGGCTTGAAAGATTCGCCGTACAACTTAAAAGTGGGAAGAAGAAATTCTACCCTTTCTCCCCACGATTGTAAAGTAAGCCGATATGTCCTCTATGCCATACATGAATAGTTCAGCTAGATACTAAGGAATAACGAAGGCATGGATCAAAGACAATTCATATTATTCAGTACCACAAACCTCTATACCTTAAAGGAAATAACGAGGCCAGGGATCGAAGACAAACTATATTATTCAGTAACCTCACAACTTTGTACCTTAAAGGAATAACAAAGGCAGGGATCAAAGACAATCTATATTATTCAGTAACCTCACAACTTTGTACCGTAAATGAATAACGAAAGCAGGAATCAAAGACAATCTTTATTATTCAGTAACCTCACAACTTTGTACCTTAAAGGAAATAACGAGGCCAGGGATCAAAGACAATCTATATTATTCAGTAACCTCACAACTTTGTACCTTAAAGGAATAACAAAGGCAGGGATCAAAGACAATTTATATTATTCAGTAATCTCCAAACTCTCTGATATTTGATTTTTTTTTAAGTTAATCGCTTTCTATTTGACTGAATAGTCTCGCTTTAAAAATTGGCTCCTAAGGCCTCACCACAATACACAGATAGCCGTCATTGGTTACGTAATACGCTTGAAATTCCATATATTCCTTAAAGTTGACGAAGCCATGTGTCAAGTATAACAACTGCCTCTGAAAATAACCAGCGTCATTAAAGGGGTACAGGTGAAGGAGGTAATTTGTAACTAATCGTGGCGCTTGATTTCGAGCGCTAGTCGGCTCAGACAAAACAAAACTGAGGCCCTTCTGCCAACATATGCTTTGCTTGTGTTGCATTTTGAAATGTTTTTTTTTTCTTCTCATCCACGCCCCCACCCCCCTAGTACGAACATTTTGATTGCTCTACTGTTTGGAGGGTATTAAGATATTCCACAGAGAGAATGAGGGACAAACTGTCTTTACTAAAAACGTTACTATGACCGAGTAAATTGACATTTTAGTCACAACTGAGAATTATGACGCGTATTTCATATGTTACGGAGTTGAAATGATTGCGTAATGACATATGTATGGGATGAGGTACGGGTAATATTATTACATTTTTGTTCAAGATTTGAGATATTCAGTATTGGTGGAGGGCGCCGTAGACAAAATTGAGGGCTTAACTTGTAGCTTTAGATAATCAATTCTTGACGTATGTAACGGATCTTAATCCTCCAAGCCCAGTCGAATCACATGCTAGTAGTATACGGTGCTACTGTATTGTAATATTATTTAAAAAATTATCATAATACATCTTTGTACCATATCATATTATATGCAAGAATATTATTGTGATTGTTTGATATGATATTATTATGTTACAATAGTATTGTACGGTACTATGTGCATCGGGTGCCAAGCCACGGTGGTATGCTTATGTTACTAATGAACTCCGTTGATACCTTTGGGTAAGCAACGTTTGTTGTTTATTTTATAGTGCTTTCAAGAAACGTGGAACTGTTTGTAACTTTATAATAGCAGGCCACCTATACACTTTGGCGATCTTAGTCAACTTAATCTGGCTATCAGAGAGATGTAATGTGAGGACAAATTACTAAGTACGCCAAAAATGATATTTAAAAAGATGAAACTATTATTACTGCAATTAACATATTTATATTGGATAAGAAAAAATGTTTATTTTGGTGATAACGAAAAGTAGATATGATCTACTTCTATAACCAAGGTCTGAAATTCATTTTTTAACTTTCCAAGAGATACGTAATGATTGCAGAATACATTCGAAATAGGCAAGGTTTCTTTTTTTTTAAGTACAAAACTTATTTTTGATGGAGTAATATATTTCTGATGAAGAATTTAGTTATTTTTGATGGACCTAATATATTTTTTGATGGAGATTTTTTTTATTTATAGAGTAATTTCCTTTTTCTCATGTTAACTTTATTTTGGGTGTAATGTAATGATTTATTTTCATATTTTGTTTTTGCGGTAATGGCCGCCCATAGTGTATCGGTATGAGGTATTTGAGGAAACCTTTCAACATGGTAATCAGCAAAAACAAACAAAAAACAATGACAAGGCAAAGACAAGGATAGGTCACCTAAAATGATATGGTCCGAAAGGTTCCAAAGGTCTATATGATTTTATAGCGATAACAGTTGACTTTGTGAGTATTTTTCCATTGACAACGATATTGAAAAGGTTCAAACTATTAATACTGCAATTAACATATTTATACTAGATAAGAAAAATTAAAATTGTATATGTTGGTGATAACGAAAAGTATATTTGATCTACTGCTTACCAATGTCTGAAATATATCTTTTTAACTCTCCAAGAGATACTCAATGATTGCAGAATATACTGGATATAGACCAGTTTTACTGCATGTACAATTCAACTGCATGATATCCGTATTGACTATATAGCCAGCTATAAATGTGAAATACATCTTTCGACACTGCACTCAGACTAAACAACACTCTTATAACGATGAAAACTCATTGGCTCGTGCAGCTGGTTTTCGTTGTAAATAATGAAGACTTTACATATTATAATAATGTACTCTACGTACGCAGTCTACTAGTCGTTTGCAGTTATAGAACTTTAAATTATATCCTCCGATCGACTTAGACCACACTGAGCTGAAAATGACGGAGGCGCGAAACCAATGTCTCTGTTTTGTTCTTCTGGTGCAGAATTTAAGGCTGAATCATCACACGTTGTAAGTGTAAAACCACACTATTTTAGTACTTGAAAGAGATGCGTTTGGTCACATGACACATTTCGACCTGCAGCCAATAATATATACTGTTGATCACTTAAGAGATCTAGTGTTATATATATATATATATATATATATATATATATATATATATATATATATAAATGAAAATCGTAATGAGTTGGAAAATCAAGAACAGTGAAAAAACGTTCAGCCTCCACCGGGATTCGAACCACGGGCCTTCCGCTCTGTACGCGGACACCCTAACCACTAGGCTATGGACGCTGATTGTATGTCCAGAGGTTCGAAACCGGTAAGGAAGGTCGTAATTCCACTGTAGGCGTTTGTCACCTGTATCGAACAATACTAGTTCTGTTTTTGGTGACATATTTTGCCTTACTCTAGAGATCAAACATGATGCTAACCAACTCGAAATCATTTGTGATTCCTAAAGCCGGATCTCGAAAGAGATACTTTAAACAGACTTTATGTTAATGCAATGGAGGTAAACGACAAATGCAAATGAATATATATATATATATATATATACATATATATATATATATATATATATATATATATATATATATCCTAGGAGAGCCTTTCATCTTCTCATTGCCTGTCGTCGTTGATAGTGTGGTGAATTTAACATACGTTACCTGACAAAAAAGGTAAAGAAATCTGTCATTTCACAGATTACCACAAAGTTGATTGAAATGTATTATTATTTCGCCTAAAGTAAAAAGCGGTATTCCATTGACCGTATCAAGTTGATTATTAGCATTGGATTGGTATGTTTTTTTGTACTGTTGATATTCATTATCGCTTGTGTACCTTAATCAACTAATTGAGGCCATGTTTTGGTGTCATTTTTGCAGATTGTTTCAACGTGTAAGTGATCCTGCATTTGGGATCCTCAAAACATTAGTTGACCTCATCATTTTCCATGCGTTCAACTGAAACAAGTTATAAATATGTTTGATACGGATTATTTCATAGTTTTGAGACCTACCACGGTATTGACACGAACATTCCAGGCTAAAATGACGTTTGTTATGGTTATGTGTTAATGTGTTCTACTTACTACGTACTTAAGTATTCTTGTCTGATGGTAACTGTTCCATCAGTACCCCAGCGCCGTCTTATTGGTTATTCTGATTACGTGACACATTCTCGTCATACTGCAAAGAGGAATACCAACGTAGGTAAGATATATATTCAAGAAGAATTAGAAGAGTAAGAAAAAGAATAGTAAGATGAGACAGAAGGAAGAGGAATAAGAATACTTACCTGTGTTGATTTGTGCACAGCTTTTTGTGCCTTCTGCAAAGTGGCCTTCCCTCTCGCAATGTACGTTCGCAATCGGTGCCTTTTCACTAATCGCGCACATCTGGGCAATCTAATCGTTCAATGATACCGAGTAGTACTTTTGCTCCTTCTTCTAAGGCCATTGAGAATCCTGCAAAGACACATCAGACTTAGCTACATGCAAGCTAATAACTTACTCAAACACGATTGCGACGATATTTGCTGCTTGTAGTTATGTGTGGTGCAAAGTATTCCAAGTGTTTAACGAAGTCATTTGCACACTCGAAAATTCTAAGAGATTATGTATTTTCATATGGGTAAAAAATCTTGTTATTTTTACAGTAGTTGCTGACATTTCTAAAAGAAGAATATCTATGTGGCGAATAAATCACGACGTCACAATTTCTATGCAATCCATTCTGCTTATATCTAGTAATTAAATGTTGAAAATTTCTATAGCTAACGAGCATCGTTTTTTCAGATGAACGCTGAATATATGCTGTGATGATAAGTATATGGGCTAATGTTTGGAACACGGTTTTCTTTGCGTTACAAATTTGTTTATGTACTACCAATTTCGACTATTATTACAATACGTTTTCACAGAGGTAGTGTTAATACACATATTCATTATGATGCCTGGGTTCACGTCGCTTAACTCTTCAACGGCTTTCCTCGTATGTCGGTTGGTAGCCAGTGCCACCTTCGCGTCTGTCAATAGCCGGTCACGTTGTCTAATAAAGCTGCTATATGTACGACTCTTCAGAAGACCGTAACTGCTGCTGACGGCTGTGACAGACAGTACAAGCGCGGCTTGGCTCATTGTATATCTGGATTGATTTGTATACTAAGTGAAAGTTAATGAGAGACTTTTCATTGAAATGATTATTTTGCAGTCTATTGATTTGACCTTGGATTGGATATTAGGGTTACTAGTTTGTCTTAAGGGAATGGAAATGTTTATAAAAAACCAATACCAATGGTACATTCACATTATGGGTGTATGAACCTGTGGAGTATAAAATTAGACGTAAATTTGATAGGAAAACATCTTTATTTATCGGTGTGCAACAATGACGTCAAACCTGTGTGCTCCAAGTTCACTTTTGGTACAAAAGGTCGCAACTTCAACTGTCAATATCTAAAAAAAGGTTCATAGGAATTGAATGCAAATTTCACCAGAATGGTTAGATTATGTTCATCGTTAACATATCAAAACACAGGTTTGACCTGGACTATTCTTTTAAGTCAGCATGAAAAGTTCCAAGGTTCAAGATAACTTTATACAAAGATAGCTAGAAAGATAGAGTTTTTAGAGGTTTTGGCTGCGTTAGAAGATCGCCATCAATTTCCACCCGCCTCTTTATAAATTAATTACCTAGTACCATAACTTCATTTCCATCAGGATTGAGCTTCAGGGGTAACAAAACGAGACATCCAATTCTGAACGGTAGTTAAAAAGAAATTAAACCGCATCACGGGTCAGAGCTGTATTGCTGTTTGCAATCAAAATGCTATCTAGAATATCCGGCAACTTTCAACCTTCAAAATGAAAGGATCTCAAATAAATAACACCGGGCCCAACACAGAACCCCAAAGAACACACTGTCTGGTTACCATAGTAACGGAAGTGAGCCAGTTAAACACAATGCCTGATAAAACCAATAACATTGGACAAAATTTGACTAAGCAAAGAGTGATCAACATTGTCAAATGCAGCACTAATGTCTAGTAAACGTAGGACAGTGTCAGAAGTCATGTAAATATCACTCAATAATCAACCGATTCACACAGAGATTACATTAACTACTGTAAATCTTAAAGTTTTGTTCCACAATAAAAACTGGATTGTGCTCAGGGGCGGACTGGGTCTTAAAACCGGCCCGGGCATTTTTCAGCTAGACCGGCCCATTATTCATTGCAATGTTACTCACATCGTGATGGCCGTCCTGGGGGAGGGGTATAAATGAAAAATTTTTGAAGTTAAGGAATGCCTAGAGGCAAAATGGTGCTATATTCTCAAGTTTGTAGGTTACAATAATCCTTTAAAAAAGACCCAAAAATAATTTTCCAGAAGCAGCATTTGATAAAACTGACAACAGTTAAAAAAGTAAACAAATATAGACAAAAATTCATGTTTTAGACTAGATTTTATCTAGTTTTTCAAGCATTTGGTGATAACATACTTGAAAAATATGGAAAAAAAACGAAATAAATCCAGCAAAACATATATGTTCATAAGAAGATTACATGTCATGTCTACGAGAGTAGGAGCTTACGCGGTTCGCTGCTTCTGGCAGCCCCACCATCAATGATATTTTTAGGTTCAAATGTGGCCAAGATCCTTTTTCCACAGACATCAACATGAACGCCTCAAGATGTTCTTGTGTCATTGTACTTCTCAAACGGGTTTTTGATTCTCTTCAAGGCAAAGAAAGAACGTTTACATTGATCTTCGTACTTGTATATCTTGTCGTACAAATCATAGCACGGACGGGTTGCCAATAGCACGTTCTTTTGTTACGAACTAACAGGCTTACTAACATGGTGATTTCATGAGCTGATTCCCACAGTTAAAAATATATTTCTACATAGCCCGTCTGTATTCTATTAACTACTGTGAAAATGGGCTGTAGTTTCACCAGGCTCCACAGCCCACCGGCCCATCGGGCACGGCCCAAATGCCCGTGTGGCCAGTCCGCCACTGACCAACACATACTATTGATTTATCAGACAATTGATGAGGAATACACTACTCCGACCTTTTACTACACTGTTAATTGTATCATCGATTTAGCTCATTAACATATTCCAAATCCCGATTTCGGTGATGATTGACATATGAAGATACATCACGTACAATCACCTGACAAGGCGCGCGAATAATTTAATAGTTCCAAAATTACGAAACTATCAAGCTAGCAAGGTTGTTCATCATGATTATGTCAATGGTAATTATGAACAGTTACTTGCAAACAGATTTCGGTGTAACAATAAGGCTGAAAAACTGATATGTCAATGACGTGCAATTATCTCAATGTAAAGTGGGCTTGTCTACTCAAACACGTGGAGCTATAGTATAGGAAAACACATGCAACTGCAGAGGCAGGCCTACAGTACGTACACAGACGCAATAACCTACTCCAGTTACACCATAAACAAAGATGATATTGTTTTGCAGTGAGGCCTACTGTAAGGTTACGTTTAACATATACCTATTCAAATCGACATATTATCGACTAAGCTCATTAATATATTCCAAATCTCGATTTCGGTGATGATTGACATGTGGAGATACATCACGTTTAGTCACCTTAACCATTGAACTAGCGCTCGTGCCCGGTTCGTCTCAGATCCCGTGGTGGATCGCTGGCCGATGACCGCCGGTCGATTAGTATCGGTGGTGTGTGGATGACTGTCGCTACTGCGGGCCGCCGATTTGGAGGTGGTGGCAGAGGAATGAAATGGACAACCAACGAAATCAAAAATGGAAGTGTTATGAAGTCTGCAAGTAAGGAGAAGAAAGCTGCTTGTGTCCTAGGGTTAGCTTAAGGGAATTACAAAGCTGGCATTACTTATACATGTAAAGACTTGCTAATATGATTAAAGGATAAAGCTAGAGATGAGGAGAGTGGTTTTTGGCAGTGGGGCTGTGGCTTTTGTGAGGTGAGGAGCGGAGGTAATAAGGAGAGACAACGAAAGGGAGAAGCCGAGGTTGTATGAGAGGATAGCAGTGATAGTGTTGCAAGGTATCATAGGTTGTTATGAAGGCTTTATGTTTTGAGATTGTAGAAGGAAGTAGTGACATTTTGTGGAGTCCGATAATAAAAGAAGAAAAACATCGAATAACATTGTCCTGAATCTATTACCCCAAACAACGTAACAGGAAGTAAAAGTAGATATTAGCACACTCTTTTCATGTAAACCTTATGTCTACCTAATTTCTACCCTTTTCCCTCCGTACATTGGAGAGGCTTCATTGACCCACGAACCTCAGCGCCTCCTTTAACACTCGAGCCTGACTTTCAATGGACATTTATTCACTTACTGATCTATATCTCCAGAATGCTATATGGGAGAGATGGTGGGGTTTAATACGGTAAAAATACATCACACTTACGTGACCAGCTGTCTTAAACTCCACGCTGAGTAGAATTTTCCTATCATAATTGAGGCGGTATCAGAGTCTTCATTGATTGCTGTATAAGTCGGATGCCATATTAAGCAGCTGGTCGAATGAACACACTGCCCTGATTTGCCGCTACTTGATTCATATCGACCAATCGCGGCCTATCTTTGGATTGTAGTGAAGAGCCATGTATCTGGGAGTTAGGGAACAACTCCCTGCGCTGCATGGACGTAGCGCTAATGCCGCGCACATCGGACAACCCATCGCCCTAGGACTATGATATACTAGAAATGCGCAATCCTTGGCCGTTAAATTAAGGAGAGCCCTAGTCTTGATGTGTTTAAAACTAGATTGCCACGCATTGTTTCCAGCACTGCTGCGCTGCATCCGTTTTGCAAGATTTCGTTTTGGCATGGTTGGTTGCAATATCACATTCAATTCTTTAATTGTAATAGCAACATAATTATATCGACAATATATGTTGTTATGGAGAGCTACCTCAGGCTTTCGTATATGTCATTGCGTTCTAGCTTTTTTTCTCATTGCTGTTTTTATTTTATCAGATAAGTCTCTTTTACCTATAAAGTGCATCAAGGCTAATATTGATCTTTCTTGGGTAAGCTGATATATGAACTGTCATTGTTCTATGATATACAAAAGCCTAGCCAATTGCTTGTTGATTTCAATGTAAGCTTAATAACCAAAATAACGCAAAAATGTACGTTCCTACATTGATAAACAAAAGAGACAGGAATCCAAAATCCTCTAATAGAGGATTGAACCATGAAAGTTGGTTTTCCCATCATCATTGGCAAGAAATATTTTACAGAAGCTTTGTACAGTATCCCATTAGGAAGCACAAGGAAGGGAAAAAACAAATCCAGACATCAATTGAACCTCCATGAATGTTTTTGTTTTCAAATAAAATTATTCCGAGCTGACTTTTAACTCAAATTAAATATTAAATACTGTACGATATTCAATTTTCTCAATTTTCACCTAAGCTGTTTATCTTTAGTAGTTTCTTCATGTCAATTTAATGGAGACAATTTAGTTTGATAATCATTTATGAACGTTATCAACATTTGATTTCAATAAAAACAAATAATTCGACCGGGGAAGTACTCAATATAGACATTTGGTTTCACAGCTGCAAGATAAATACTAACAACTTTGATATCCAGCTAATTTACTAAAAAAAACACGACTGTATGAAGTATGAAGTGGAAACTGTTTGCTGGTTGGTGCCGTTTGTTGTTTGATCAGACGTTTTGGGATGACTTTAAATTGAAGTTTAGTGTTGATTTGTAAATCGCGGACAACAAAGGAAACATTCGGGCAGACAATAGGACCTAGACGTGCCCGGTTGTAGAAAAGTAACCTTTAAAATACAGTTAGTGATTCTTCAAAGCTTTAATATACGATAAAGTTATCTTGAACCTTGGAACCTTTCATATCATATACGTTTGAGAGACAGACTTACAGCTGCCGATAATCTGTTAATAAAAGGTTTGTTTCAGAGCTTCATAGGACGTATCAGCACTACATGTCTAAGGATAAAGTTGATATTTCATGAACCGTGAGTACTTCTTATTTATTAATAACAGCTTCATGAATACGTTTTCTTTCTAATAATACCAGTCGGCAATGACTACTAATGTCAGATACTTATTTCATTTCAAGATAAAAATAAAATAAAAAACTGAGTCAAGGTAGCTCATATTCTTTCTGCTTAATTGCGAAAATCAACAAAGTTGGGAGAGGTAAATTTAACGATTATCTTAGCGTACTTTGAAAGAAGTAAAGATTCATGTGATTAAAAACCTCGGTGGAATTCATATCCTGATATGAACTGTAAGATACCTGATCTTTGTCGGGTAGAATGTATTCGAGGTTTCGTTAAATACAAAACGGCATTAAAAGTTCAACGAATTTTGTATCAATAAACCCAGCCATGCTGACTTAAAAGAATAGTCCAGGTCAAACTTTTGTTTGATGTGTAAACGATGAACATAATCTAAGCATTCTGGTGAAACTTGCATTCAATTCCTATGTACCGTTTTTGAGATATTGACAGTTGAAGTTGCGACCAAATTTGTACCAAAAGTGAACTTGGGGCACACAGGTGTGACGTCATTGTTTCACACTGATAAAATAATGTTTTGTTTTCCTATAAACTTTACGTGTAATTTTATACTCCACAAGTGAATATACCCAAAATGTGAATGTACTGGTATTTTATAGACTCCCCATCTCTTTTAGACAAATTAGAAACCCTATCTAATCCAAGGTCAAATCAATAGACTGAAAAATATCATTTCAATGAAAAGTCTCTCATTAACTTTCACTTAGTATAGAAATCAATCTAGACATACAATGAGCCAAGCCGCCCTTGAAATGTCTTTCACGGCCGTCAGCAGCAGTTACGGTCTTCTAAAGAGTCGTACATATAGCAGCTTAAGAAGACAACGTGACCGACTATTGACAGACGCGAAGGTGGCACTGGCTACCAATCGGCATACGAGGAAAGCCGTTGAAGAGTTAAGCGACGTGAACCCAGGCATCATAATGAATATGTGTATTAACACTACCTCTGTGAAAACGTATTGTAATAATAGTCAAACTTGGTAGTTGTGACGGAGATCATTTCCTTTTGACATATCTGGTGCTGAGGGCGCTATTTCAGAATTGGAGTTAGAACTCGTGTTTTTTCAGAAAGCAAAGAATTTTTAACCTGCACGATATCAGTAGATTCCATCCTCTTTTGTACAACGTTTTATTACTGAATATCCATCCAAGAGTTACAGTCTACCTTGATTTAACAAATTTCATTATTGGAGAGTCACAGTCATGTAAGTTTTGTGTTGAAAATTGAGTATTCCCTTTGTAAAAAAAACCGAAGGTAGCCAGTGTCCCCTTTGCGGTGATTAATTGGGACTATTGTACCGGTTGCACGAAAGTTTTCCCTGGGATCCATATTTTCCTATAGGGTCTTTACGTTTCGTTAGTGTGTCTTTGCACTGTCCCCAGGGGTTATCCCGTTATGTTCTTTTTATACCTCCAGACATTTTTACATTGTTTTGTCATTTTGACAGGAGTTATAGGTGTAATTTGGTGGTTTTCAGGTTTGGGTGTTCAGAAATTGGGGGTGTTCGGAAACTGGCTCCCTTTTGTTTACTCGGTAAATTATGTATGATTTGTGTACTTCGTGATGTTTATTTACATTATTTAGCTCCACTAGGCTATTTTACAGTACAGGAGTTGGTGTATATACTGTATGGTTTTCTGTTAGTTGTTGAAACTAGACGTTGTATTCTTCCTCCTTTACAGGATTACACCTTTTGCCATGTCCTGTATTTTCACAGATCTTGCAGACTCCTTTTTTTTGGTCGAGTCACTCTGCATCATTGATAAGCAGACTTAATGCATTCATTGACCCTACCGGTCCGGCCCTTAAAGTGTCAAGGCCCTTTCACACATTTCATGTGTTGCCATTTCCTTTATGCTAGGCCTATGTTCTTTGTTCTTATGATCTATTATATCACGTACAAGTATGATTCATTATTTTTTGTATATTACCTTGGTACTGTACACATATTCATTACTTTCAGGTGTTCTTACAGTTTTGTAATCTATTGATTATTTGTTTTGACCTAGTGGCTCAGTCGGGACAAGCCATTTGTTTTACGGTACTTTCTCTACATCAATTTTCCATGTACATTTACATGTGCTGTTGTACCTTTAGAGTATAGACAACCAACCAAACATGTTTTCCTTGTGTGTATGAGACACCAGGTGTCTTTGTGTCATCTACCATGTTCAATACACTTTCATAGGTTTTTTATTGATCATTTTCCTATTTACTAAGTAGCTTTTCTACACATTCTCATTATTCTGTTGTTAACCCAACTGGTTCTCATATTTTATCACATTTTCTCATTTCAAGCTACCGGATGTTATCAGACGGCTGTTCCAGTTCTACCAGTATCTTATAATATATTTGAAGTTATATATCTTGCATGTTTTACTTGTGAGTAAGATGTTTATGAGTCGTTTTATATTATATCTCAACAGTTCACCGTTGAAGTACAATAAAGTGGAAACCATTGCTCAGACCCTTGGCCGCTTCTTTTTTATTTTCATCGGTTGACACTAACTGGTTGATTACAATATTACCGGTTCTACACATTGGCCAGTACAGTAGTACATAGACACATTTGTAACTCAAGGGAAACCGTGTTTCATACATTAGCCCATACTCATCATCACAGCATATATTCAGCCTTCATCTGAAAAACGATGCTCGTTAGCTATAGTAATTGTAAACCTTTAATTACTAGGTAGAAGCAGAATGTATTTCATGGAAATTGTGACGTCATGATTTATTCGCCACATAGATATTCTTCTTTTAGAAATGTCAGCAACTACTGGACAAATAACAATATTTGTTACTCATATAAAAATACATAATCTCTTAGAATTTTCGAGTGTGCAAATGACTTCGTTTAACACTTGGAATACTTTACACCACACATAACTACAAGAATTGCCTGGATGTGCTCAATTAGTGAAAAGGCACCAGTTGCGAATGTACATTGGGAGAGGGAATGCCACTTTGCAGAAGGCACAAAGAGCTGTGTACAAATCAACACAGGTAGGTATTCTTCTTCCCCCTCTTCTGTCTCATCTAAGCCCTTCCTCTTACTTTTCTAATTCTTCTTATTATTTGACTATATCTTACCTACGTTGTAATTCTTCTTTACAGTATGACAAGTATGTGTCACGTCATCAGAATAACCAAGACCAGGATGATGAACTGACAGAACCAGATTGTACCAGTATCAGTACCAGTACCACACTGGGTACTTGTGAAGATGAAGTAGCTATAGAATAATTAGCAATACAGTACGTAGTTAGTAGAAAACATTAAAACATAACCTTACTTACAAAACGTTATTTTAGCCTGGAATGTTCGTGTCAATACCGTGGTAGGTCTCAAAACTATGAAATAATCCGTATCAAACATATTTATAACTTTTTTCAGTTGAACACATGGAAAATTATAAGGTCAATTATTGTTTTGAGGATCCCAAACGTCGGATAAATTACACATTGAAACGATCTGCAAAAATGAAACCGAAACATGGCCTCAATTAGTTGATTAAGGTACACAAGCGAAAATGAATATCAATAGTACAAGAAGCATACCAATTCAATGCTAATAATTAACTTGATACGGTCAATGGAACACCGCTTTTCACTTTAGGCTATATAATACATTTCAATCAACTTTGTGGTAATCTGTGAAATGACAATTTGTTTTCCTTTTTTTGTCAGCTAATGTATGTTAAATTCACCACACTATCAACGACGACAGGCAATGAGAAGATGATTTACTCTCCTGGGATATATATATAACACTAGATCTCTTAAGTGATCAACAGTACATGATATTGGCTGCAGGTCGAAATGTCTCATGTGACCAAACGCATTTCCTTCAAATACTGAATTAGTGTGGTTCTACTTTCCCCAGTGGAAATAACACCTCTAACTTACAACGTGTGACGAATCAGCTCTAAATTCTGCACCAGAAGAACAAAATAAAGACATTTGTTTCGCTCCTCCGTGATTTTCAGCTAAGTGTGGACCAAGTGGGAGGCATTATTTAAAGTTCTATATGCAAACAACTTGTAGACTACGTAGAGAACGTTATTATAATATGTAAAGTTTTCATTATTTACAACGAAAACCAGCTTCACGAGCCAATGAGTTTCATCGTTTTACGAGTGTTGTTTAGTCTGTGCGCAGTATCGAAAGATGTATTTCACATTTATAGAAAGCTATAGTCAATAAGGATATCATGCAGTTGAATTTTACTTACAGTACAACTGGTACCAAGGGAAGCAGGACACTTCGCCCAACAACCATTTCGCCCAACTGCCATTTCGCCCAACCTTACCATTTCGCCCAACCAGCCTGCTCAGACTCCGATCGATATCGAGCGGACCTCACTTTTTTATTTACCTATTACGAAGTAACCTAACCCAAAATAAATCAAATTGACCTAGTGGAATAGAAAAATTAATATTATTCTGACTGAATATTAGTAAAAATAAGGTTGGGCGAAATGACCAACACGGTTGGGCGAAATGACCATGCTGGTTGGGCGAAATGACCAGGCTGGTTGGGCGAAATGACCAGGCTGGTTGGGCGAAATGGCAGTTGGGCGAAATGGTTGTTGGGCGAAGTGACTAGAAAGCGTACCAAGCAGCAAGCTTGTCTATATCCAGTATATTCTGCAATCATTACGTATCTCTTGGAGGATTAAAAAGATATATTTCAGACATTGGTAAGCAGTAGATCAAATATATTTTTCGTTATCACCAACATATACAATTTTTCTTATCTAATATAAATATGTTAGTTGCAGTTTTAATAGTTTGATCCTTTTCAATATCGTTGTCAATGGAACAATAATCACAACGTCAACTGTAATCGCTATAAAATCATATAGAACTTTGGAACCTTTCGGACCACATAATTTTAGGTGACCTATCCTTGTCTTTTGCCTTGTCATTGTTTTATTTGTTTGTTTTTGCTGATTACCATGTTGAAAGGTTTCCTCAAATTCCTCATACCGATACAATATGGGCGGCCATTACTGCCAAAACAATATAAAAATAAATCATTACATTACATTCAAAATAAATGTAAGTGGTATGACATTCATTTCTTACTTGTCGCTTGTGTTGCCTTTTAAAAGAGATGCATTATTTAAAGAAAATGTCATCATTCTCTTCTAATGTAAACACATATTCATGTAGGGGTATTTATCACCAATTACATCATCATCATCATCGTCATAGTGATCATCATACTGATTATGAGTTTGAACTTAAAGAAAGAACATTGATTAATGGATATCATTCATTCCTTTGGCAATCATAAATATAGTATTTCATATGAAGTATCAGAAAGTTGTAGGGATGTCCCCTCCCGTTGTTATAACCAAAGAAGATATCCTGCTTTGAATAAAAGAACTGCTTCTTAAGAACAAATTTTCAACATCTAAAATAAAAGAGGCAGTTATGGAACATTTCCAAAATAAGTGCTCAATATTCTCAGTTTCAATTTTATAAAAGGTACAAAGATCTGAATCCCGTTTACCCATCAATGAAAGGAGCCTAATCGTGGCAACAATTCTATGAATAAATTTGAACTGGGAAAACTGGATTTTAGCTTCAGAGACAGTAGAATACGGCATATGAAAGAAGCGATGCCAGTCTCTGTAGGTTAAGTTGGTGAAGGTCGCATTCCACTTTTCAATTCCGGTTGTCTGATAGACGACGCAAATGGCGCATATAAAGTAGTTGGGAGACTGTTGAGGCTTTTAGAACTTCATTGAATAGAATTATTTTGTCATTATAAATATAATTAATAAAATATTAGTAATAAATATAGTAGTATTAATAATAAGTAGCATATATCAAAGTGTTGTATCGTGAAAAAAAACATGCTCAAGAGCACTGTGCAAAGAACGAATACCTGGAATATAAAATTACCAAACTTAAGAAAACCTAAAAGTAATAACAACAGCAATAAAAGTAAAAATGATATAAGACAGGGTTATAAACCACAATAAAGAACATAAAAATATAAATATACATAACGAATGTGCACAGTAATCTGAATAAAACAACGTATAAGATTTATGCCGATACTCAAGCCTAAAAAGATAAGTTTTCAAATGCTTCTTAAAAGTGTCAATAGATGTGACATTTTTCAAGTGATGAGGAAGCGAATTCTATAGTTTAGGACCTGCTGCACTGAAGAACAATCTCCATATGTGACTTTGTTAGTACGAGGACTATATGGAGCAGATCCAAAAATGAAGGTAAGTGATAACATGCTTAAACAAGTATTACCTTAGGGACTTTTACCTCTTTTCTCTGACAATGGTTAACTTTTCGAGCGGATGAACACTACTCTAATTGTGGTTTGGTACCTACATGCGGGCTTGCTGCTACTGTAAATTAGTGGCGCTTCTACCCTAAACGGAAGTTGCTACTATCCAACACATGCTCTTTCTTTGCTCTGCACTACCAGGAGGTCGCGGCTATTTATAGATTAGTTGGAAACTCCATAGAAACTGTAATAGCAACCAACCCTTTTATTAAATGGTTGTCTTTATTGTATAGTTACAAGCCAATCAGATGTTGCTTGATTCTTTCAAGTATAGAACGATTCTGTTCATTTTTTGTGGGACCGTTCCACTAAATGGGGGGGGGGGATGGGGAGGGAGGCTACCTATGACAGTAAGAGGCCCGTCTGCCGAAAACTGACCCCTCCCCTTGAAAAAAGTACACAAACTTACTTACTAATGAATTACAAGTTATTTTGGAATTATAAGGGACTGTGAATTGTTTTGGTAACAGTTCAATGCTTTACATTCTAGAACTGTTTGTTTATAGTGCACATTAGTATAGTGAGTTCTACGCAACAATCATCACTGAATAGAATGGTTGACCTAGTGGTTAGTTGAGGAACACATGTTACCGTGTTACGAACACAAAGTAGTAATTACTGATGCACGGCAGTTGTGGGACATGACCAGTAGTAGCTTTACCAGCTACTGTATGAGTATCTGCTGGGTGCATGCCTACCCTAGCGCACGCAAGTGAGGGATGGACGAACACTTTGAAGGACAGAAGCATGTAAAATAAAAAAATTTCAATTAGCAACTGCTTTCATTAACTGACCTTTACTAACAATGATGACAAAGGCATGTACATAGTGTGAATATGAATGTAGATGTAGCACCCCTAATATTTCCCAATAGTAGTGTCTATAGTTTTGTCCCCCTGTATAATATACCTTTCCTCTTAACTTTTCTTTTCCATTTACTTCTTATCTCTTTGTGGTATTTTCTAGTAACGCTCACAGAGTCAGTGAACTGTGTGCATTACCCCTCAGTGGACTAGTTTCCTGCTAAAAGGACCATTAAGCCCTGTGTGGTTTGGCTTCACACTTAGATTACTCTTAGGTTACGCTAAGCTAGTGATAATTTATCTGTTATTCTCAACACTAACAGACCAGGCCTTGTTTTATTCTCCCTTAAGTGTAGTAAGTGTTTTCACGCTCTCTGTAATCTCTGGTGGAGTAAGTTAAAGATGTGGGAAGACAGTTTATCTACTTCCTGGAGTATTGGTAGCCAGTCTTAGAAAAATCTTGTCTGGTAGGGTGGGATAACAACCTTCCCTTTGTTCAAAGAAATGGCTTAAAACAGCTAAGTTTGCAAGCAACTCTACCATTCACCAAGACACTCCAAGTCCTGTACCGGACTGTACCAGTTTTCATTAGAAATTAATTTTTAATTTAGAAATTAATTATATTAATTTCTACACAGGTAAGAGTTCATCTTTTGACTTTGCCACAGGCCCTTCAGTAGCTTGTTCATTTTCATTGTGCATACATAGAGTATTTTACTTGCAAATGTATACATGTTAGTTCTGTGCTGGCCATGTGCACACAGAATATTTAGCAGCCCTCATTAAGTGTATGGTGTTGTATTTATTGTTGTTCCTGTGATGGCTACGTGCACACAGACTTAAGTTATTAATTAAACGTTTTGTACCTGTAATGGCTATAGAGAGTCTACAGGTGAGATCATTATTATTGTTACCTGTTGTTTTATAGTATGTTTATAGGGTTGATTATGGCACTTGTACTGCCCTCAACCGTTGCCATTATGTGTGTTGTTATGTTCTAACCTACATTGAGTTAAAGTAAGAGTATTGGAAGTACTTAGGTTTTTTGGTCTAACGAGAACCCACATTGGGATATTTATTTAGTTATTATGTACTATTACGATACGTCTAGCATTACCTGTTACCGTAATGTACTCACGTTCGTATCTATTTGTTCTAAGTTTTCCTATTCAAGCTATGTTTAGATTTCATGATGCAATGCTACACTTTTACTAGTTGCCATGGTGATAGGGATAGCTGAATTTCTGCAAACCTTTATAGTTGAAAGAATTGTAGCAATATGTTAGTAGGCATATTGACTATTTTGTGGACCGAGACTCTATTGTTGTTGTTTATTAGAATTAGAGTATTAGCATGTATTTAGCCCTGTGAGTCACCCTTCACTGGTACAGACTCCATCTGACCAGATATATACAGCAGATAAGCTAGGTGACATAGTTTCCGTTTTATAGCCTGCTCTTAGTTCCAAGTGACGTTTAGGTACCTGCAGCCTAACAAAAGGTGTCAGTTGCCATGGCAACCTTAGGTCTAAGTAGTAAGAGGTGCATGGGTTGAATCACATAGTTAGTATGCTACTGTTGTTGCTACGATTGCTAGCTGAGGGATTTCCCCAGTAGTACATTATTTATACTTGTAGACTTCACGTAAGTCATAGAGGTTGTATTGATTTTAGAATTAATCACTCGCCTCTATTTGGATATTTTCGTAAGTGGAACTAGGGCAACCAGCTTCTAGTAATATATTTGTTAACCTACGACATTCCTAGATTATACTGCTATACCAGATAGGGATAGACAGTTTCACTTATTTATGGAGCACTGTGTTATTGCTGTTTGAGTAACATAGGCAAGTAGTTGTATGTTTAGCGATCAGTTGTGTATTAGTGTCTACGTCTCGGAAGGTTCACTTTATTTGAATACTTTATAGTTGACTTGTTGTCATGCCGACCAGGTATGATGGGTTGTACCATATGTTTTACTCCTTATGAGGTAATTAGGTTGACATTCGCTTATACTATTTCATTATTGTTGTGTCACCCTTACTGATTATCTTTGTTGTATATTATTGCATATTTCATACTTATTTTAATTGCTAAGTAATTGTTTGTTTACTGTGGGAGATCGTTAATCCCCTTGCCCTTTGTTTAGTTCGTTTTTATTGTGTTGGCATTGCATGGTGACCATTCACCAAGACACTCCAAGCTGCCATGCACCTGGCTGTGCCAGACTGTACCAGTTTTCATTAGAAATTAATTATATTAATTTCTACACAGCTTATTCATATGTAGTTGATGTAGTTTTCACCTATCGAGGGACCGTGCCTATAGATGTCCTATTATACGGTAGTTTTAGACGCCGGAACCCCCACGCCTGGTCCGGGTAACCAAGGACGCATGATGTACCCCCACTAGTAGATGCCATTCGTGGACTGAGGGACTGATCCTTTATTCGACGAGATGGGCGTGACTCCCAAGCTATTAGTTTTAGTAGGCCATTAGTGTTAGGCCATGATGATTTTCATGTGTTAATTATGATTTAACTTTATTTGCATTTTATATATTTTCAATCATTTTGCATATCGTAATTCTCTTTTACCGTATGGTGAATAAATCATAGTTACCCTGCGGATTACGATAGAACATTGCGTTTGTCCTCATTTTAATATACTGTGTTATTATATCTTCACAAAGGCAGGCGACTCATCACAGAATTGAACCCCGCTTCCCTTGATCTTATGTATCTCGTGGTTGCGTTACCAGCACATATTTAGTCTTAACACTAAGTGCTACATAGGCATTACAAGGAGAATCCAATCCGTAAGGACAGGTCGACCCTTTCACATCGCCGGGCGAACAACGGATGATCGGTACTGAACCGACTGGTAAACGCTGAAGTAGATATCCTGTGACGGTTCGTCTCAGATCCCGTGGTAGATCGGTGGTGTGTGGATGGCTGCCGCTACTGTGGGCCGCCGATGTGGAGGTGGTGGCAGAAGATTGAAATGGACAACCAACGAAATAAAAAATAAAAAAGTTAAACTAGATATTACCTTTTCAAGTAAACCTGCTACCTAATTTCTAGTAAACAAATATGCATCAGAATACAATATTTCACGTCTAAATTTCGGGGATTACCGTAGACCCATCTCCCTCTGTACATGGGAGAGGTTTCACTGACCCACGAACCTAAGCCCCTCCTATAACACTCGACACGAGCCTGACTTCAATGCACATTTCTTCACTTATATACTGATCTATATCTCCAAAATGCTTAATATGGAAGAGATGGTGAGGTCAGGGAGCTGCTACTCTAGCAGCTCCCTGGTATCAGCGTCTTCATTGATTGCTGTGTAAGTCGGACGCAGCTGGTCGAATGTACACATGGCCCTGATTGGCCGCTACCTGATTCATCTCGACCAATCGCAGCCTACCTTTGGACTGTCGTGAAGAGCCATGGACCAAGGAGTTGTTACGGAACAACTCCCTGCGCTGCATGGACGCACATCGGACGACCCATGCCCTAGGACTATAAAAGACTGGAATACGCAATCCTTGGCCGTTAAGGAGAGCCCTACTCTTGATGTGTTTAAAACTAGATTGCCCACGCATTGTTACTATATCACTGCTGCGCTGCGTACCAACATCCTCGTTGTGATACCCCTAATTGAACCTCTATGATTTTTATTCAAATAAAATTATTCAGAGCTGACTTTAAGCTCAAATTAAATATTAAATACTGTACGATATAACCTTTTTTCTTTTAAACCGCAACTGTTTATCTTTAGTAGTTTCTTTATGTCAATTTAACTGAGACAATTTAGTAACTTGATAATCATTTATAAACGTTATCAAAATTTGATTTCAATAAACACTAATAATTCGACAGGGGAAGTATTCAATATAGATTTGATTTCACCTGCAAGATAAATACAAACAGCTCTGATGTCCAGCTAATTTTTTTTTTAAACAAATCCAATGGTTGAAGTATGAAGTGGAAACTGTTTGCTGGTTGGTGCCGTTTGTTGTTGATCAGACGTTTTGGGATGACTTTAAATTGAAGTTTAGTGTTGATTTGTAATTCGCGGACAACAAAGGAAACATTCGGGGCAGACAACAGGGCCTAGACATGCCCGGTTGTAACAAAGTAACCTTTAAAATACAGTGAATGATTCTTCAAAGCCATAATCTGCGATGAAGTTATCTTGGACCTTTGAACCTTTCATATCGTATACTTTTGAGAGATAGACTTACAGCTGCCGATATTCTGTCAATAGAAGGTTTGTTCAGAGCTCGTAGGACGCATCAGCACTACAGATCTAAGGATAAAGTTGATATTTCATGAACCGTGAGTACTTCTTTTTATTAATAACAGCTTCATGACTACGTTTTCTTCCAATAATACCAGTCGGCAACGACTACTTATGACAGATACTTATTTCATTTCAAGATAAAAATAAAATAAAAAATCGAGTCAAGTTAGCTCGTATTCTTTCTGCTTAATTGCGAAAATCAACAAAGTTGTAAGAAGTTAATTTAACAATTAACTTTGCTTTGATAGAAATAAAAATGGGATTCATGTGATTAAAAACCTCGATGGAATTCACATCCTGATATGAACTGTAAGATACCCGATCTTTGTCGGGTAGAATGTATTCGAGGTTTCGTTAAATACAAAACGGCATTAAAAGTTCAACGAATTTTGTATCAATAAACCCAGCCATGCTGACTTAAAAGAATAGTCCAGGTCAAACTTTTGTTTGATGTGTAAACGATGAACATAATCTAAGCATTCTGGTGAAGCTTGCATTCAATTCCTATGTACCGTTTTTGAGATATTGACAGTTGAAGTTGCGACCAAATTTGTACCAAAAGTGAACTTGGGGCACACAGGTGTGACGTCATTGTTGCACACTGATAAATAATGTTTTGTTTTCCTATCAAATTTACGTCTAATTTAATACTCCACACGCCCTAGGACTATAAAAGACTGGAATACGCAATCCTTGGCCGTTAAGGAGAGCCCTACTCTTGATGTGTTTAAAACTAGATTGCCCACGCATTGTTACTATATCACTGCTGCGCTGCGTACCAACATCCTCGTTGTGATACCCCTAATTGAACCTCTATGATTTTTATTCAAATAAAATTATTCAGAGCTGACTTTAAGCTCAAATTAAATATTAAATACTGTACGATATAACCTTTTTTCTTTTAAACCGCAACTGTTTATCTTTAGTAGTTTCTTTATGTCAATTTAACTGAGACAATTTAGTAACTTGATAATCATTTATAAACGTTATCAAAATTTGATTTCAATAAACACTAATAATTCGACAGGGGAAGTATTCAATATAGATTTGATTTCACCTGCAAGATAAATACAAACAGCTCTGATGTCCAGCTAATTTTTTTTTTAAACAAATCCAATGGTTGAAGTATGAAGTGGAAACTGTTTGCTGGTTGGTGCCGTTTGTTGTTGATCAGACGTTTTGGGATGACTTTAAATTGAAGTTTAGTGTTGATTTGTAATTCGCGGACAACAAAGGAAACATTCGGGGCAGACAACAGGGCCTAGACATGCCCGGTTGTAACAAAGTAACCTTTAAAATACAGTGAATGATTCTTCAAAGCCATAATCTGCGATGAAGTTATCTTGGACCTTTGAACCTTTCATATCGTATACTTTTGAGAGATAGACTTACAGCTGCCGATATTCTGTCAATAGAAGGTTTGTTCAGAGCTCGTAGGACGCATCAGCACTACAGATCTAAGGATAAAGTTGATATTTCATGAACCGTGAGTACTTCTTTTTATTAATAACAGCTTCATGACTACGTTTTCTTCCAATAATACCAGTCGGCAACGACTACTTATGACAGATACTTATTTCATTTCAAGATAAAAATAAAATAAAAAATCGAGTCAAGTTAGCTCGTATTCTTTCTGCTTAATTGCGAAAATCAACAAAGTTGTAAGAAGTTAATTTAACAATTAACTTTGCTTTGATAGAAATAAAAATGGGATTCATGTGATTAAAAACCTCGATGGAATTCACATCCTGATATGAACTGTAAGATACCCGATCTTTGTCGGGTAGAATGTATTCGAGGTTTCGTTAAATACAAAACGGCATTAAAAGTTCAACGAATTTTGTATCAATAAACCCAGCCATGCTGACTTAAAAGAATAGTCCAGGTCAAACTTTTGTTTGATGTGTAAACGATGAACATAATCTAAGCATTCTGGTGAAGCTTGCATTCAATTCCTATGTACCGTTTTTGAGATATTGACAGTTGAAGTTGCGACCAAATTTGTACCAAAAGTGAACTTGGGGCACACAGGTGTGACGTCATTGTTGCACACTGATAAATAATGTTTTGTTTTCCTATCAAATTTACGTCTAATTTAATACTCCACACGTGCATACACCCATAATGTGAATGTACCATAGGTATTGGTATTTTATAAACTTCACATTCTCTTAAGACAGACTAGTAACCCTATCCAATCCAAGGTCAAATCAATAGACTGAAAAATATCATTTCAATGAAAGGTCTCTCATTAACTTTCACTTAGTATACAAGTCAATCCAGCCATACAATGAGCAACGCAGTCTTTGAACTGTCTTTCACGGCCGTCAGCAGCAGTTACGGTCTTCTGAAGAGCCGTACATATAGCAGTTTAATTAGACAACGTGACCGACTATTGACAGACGCGAAGGTGGCACTGGCTACCAATCGGCATACGAGGAAAGCCGTTGAAGAGTTAAGCGACGTGAACCCAGGTATCATAATGAATATGTCTATTAACACTACCTCTGTGGAAAGGTATTGTAATAATAATCAAACTTAGTAGTACATAGACACATTTGTAACGCAAGGAAAACCGTGTTTCAAACATTAGCCCATACTCATCATCACAGCATATATTCAGCCTTCATCTGAAAAACGATGCTCGTTAGCTATAGAAATTGTAAACCTTTAATGACTAGGTATAAAGAGAATGGATTTCATGAAAATTGTGACGTCATGATTTATTCGCCACATAGATATTCTTCTTTTAGAAATGTCAGCAACTACTGGACAAATAACAATATTTGTTACTCATATGAAAATATATAATCTCTTAGAATTGTCGAGTGTGCAAATGACTTCGTTTAACACTTGGAATAACTTGAATCACACATAACTCCAAGCAGAAAATACCGTCGCAATCGTGTTTGAGTAAGTTATTAGCTTGCATGTAGCTAAGTCTGATGTGTCTTTGCAGGATTCTCGATGGCCTTAAAAGAGGAAGCAAAAGAACTACTGGATATCATTAAACGATTAGAGTCCGAATTGCCTGGATGTGCTCAATTAGTGAAAAGGCACCAATTGCGAATGTACATTGCGAGAGGGAATGCCACTTTGCAGAAGGCACAAAAAGCTGTGCACAATTCAACACAGGTAGGTATTCTTCTTCCTCCTCTTCTGTCTCATCTAAGTCCTAATTCTTACTTTTATAATTCTTCTTATTATTTGAATATATCTTACCTACGTTGAAATTCCTCTTTGCAGTATGACGAGTATGTGTCACGTCATAAGGAAAAAAAACAACAGACTGATCAACGGACTAGCGAGAATGCGTCAGGTGGTCCGAAAAAACAACACCAGCCTGTTGAATCGACTGGCGAGTATGTGTCAGGTGGTCCGAAAAAACAACACCAGACTGTTGAACTGACTGGCGAGAATATGTCAGGTGGTCCCAAAAAACAACACCAGACTGCTGAACTGACTGGCGTGTATGTATCAGGTGGTCCGAAAGAACAACACCAGACTGTCGAGTATGTGTCACTTCAGCAGAAAAACCAATACCAGATCAGTACCAGTTCCAGAACCTTTCTGGGAACCGCTAGAGGAGCTATTGGTTATACGATACTAAAGTACGTAGTTAGTAGAAAACATGAACATTTTATCCTAAAGAAACGTCATTTTAGCCTGGATTATTCGTGTCAATACCGTGGTAGGTCTCAAAACTATAAAATATTCCGTATATAACATATTTATAACTTGTTTCAGTTGAACACATGGAAAATGATAAGGTCAATTATTGTTTTGAGGATCCTAAACGCCGGATAAATTACACATTGAAACGATCTGCAAAAATGAAACCAAAACCTAGCCTCAATTAGTTGATAGGGGTACACAAGCAATAATGAATATTAACAGTACAACAAACATACCAATCCAATGCTAATAATCAACTTGATACGGTCAATGGAACACCGCCTTTCACTTTGGCTATATAATACATTTCAATCCACTTTGTGGTAATCTGTGAAATGACAATTTCTTTCCTTTTTTTGTCAGCTAACCTATGTTAAATTCACCAAACTATCAACGACGACAGACAACGAGAAGATGATTGATTCTCCTGGGATATATATAACACTAGATCTCTTAAGTGATCAACAGTATATGATATTGGCTGCAAGTCGAAATGTGGCATGTGTACAAAAGCATTTCTTCTCAAATACTGAATTAGTGTGGTTTTACTTTCCCCAATGGAAATGACACCTTTAACTTACAACGTGTGACGAATCAGCTCTAAATTCTGCACCAGAAGAACAAAAAAAAAGACATTTGTTTCTCGCCTCCGTTATTTTCAGCTAAGTGTGGCCCAAGTGGTAGGCATTTAAAGTTCTATATGCAAACAACTTGTAGACTACGTAGAGTACGTTATTATAATATGTCAAGTTTTCATTATTTACAACGAAAACCAGCTTTACGAGCCAATGAGTTTCATCGTTATACGAGTGTTGTTTAGTCTGTGTGCAGTATCGAAAGATGTATTTTACATTTATAGAAAGCTATAGTCAATAAGTATATCATGCAGTTGAATTTTACCTACTGTACAACTGGTACCAAGCGGGAAGCATGTCTATATCCAGTATATTCTGCAATCATTACGTATCTCTTGGGGTTAAAAAGATAAATTTCAGACCTTGGTTAGAAGTAGATCAAATATACTTTCGTTATCACCAAGATATACAATTTTTCTTATCTAATATAAATATGTAAATTGCAGTATTAATAGATTGATCCTTTTAAATATCGTTGTCAATGGAAGAATACTCACAAAGTCAACTGTTATCGCTATAAAATCATATAGACCTTTGGAACCTTTCGGACCATATCATTTTAGGTGACCTATCCTTGTATTTGCCTAGTCATTGTTTTTTTTCGTTTTTGCTGATTACCATGTTGAAAGGTTTCCTCAAATGCCTCATACCGATACACTATGGGCGGCCATTACCGCAAAAGCAAAATATGAAAATAAATCATTACATTACACCCAAAATAAATGTAAGTTGTATGACATTCATTTCTTACTTGCGGCTTGTCTTGCCTTTTAAAAAAAGATGAATTATTTAAAAGATGTCATTACTGTCTTTCTATGTAAACACATATTCATGTAAAGGTATTTATCACCAATCATCACCAATCATCACCAATCATCATCATCATCACCCATCAACAGCCATCATCACCCATCAACAGCCATCATCACCCATCATCATCAGCCATCATCACCCATATCACCCTCATCACCATCATCATCACCAATCATCACCAATCATCACCATCATCATCACCAATCATCACCATCACCAATCGTCACCATCACCAATCGTCACCATCACCAATCGTCACCATCACCAATCGTCACCATCACCATCACCATCACCATCACCATCACCATCACCATCACCATCACCATCATCATCATCATCATCATCATCATCATCATCATCATCATCATCATCATCATCATCATCATCATCATCATCATCATCATCATTATGTTTTCGAAAGCTGGAAGTTCTTAAGTAGTTGAATATTCAATACTGATTATGAATTTATAGGAAAACTCATTGATTAATGGATTTCGTTCATTCCCTTTGCAATCATAAATATAGTATTTCATATGAAGTATCAACAAGTTGTAGGGATGTCCCCTCCTGTTGCTATAACCAAAAAAGATATCCTGAAAAAAGAACTGCTTCTTAAGAAACATATTTTCAACATCTAAAAAAAAAGAGGCAGTTATGGGACATTTCCAAATAAGTGCTCAATATTCTCAGTTTCAAATTTACAAAAGGTACGAAGATCTGAGTCACTTTTACCCATCAATGAAAGAAGCCTATTCGTGGCAACGATTCTATAAATAAATTTGAACTGGAAAAAATGGATTTTAGCTTCAGAGACAGTGTGATACGGCATATGAAAGAAGCGATGCCAGTCTTTGAAGGTTAAGTTGGTGAAGGTCGCATTCCACTTTTCAATGGCGGTTGGTATGTATAACAGACGACGCAAATAGCGCTTATAAAGTTGTTGGGAGACTGGTGATGCTTTTATAACTTCATTGAATAAAATTATGTTGTCATTATCAATATTATTAATAAAATAATAATAATAAGTAGCATATATCAAAGTGCTGTATCGTAAAAAAAAAACATGCTCAAGAGCACTGTGCAAAGAACCAATGACCTGGAATATAAAATTACCAAACTTAAGAAAACCTAAAAGAAATAAAAACAACAATAAAAGTAAAAAAATGTTATAAGACAGGGTTATAAACCACAATAAAGAACATTAAAACATACATTAATACATTAAACATACATTAATACATTAAAACAACATTAATACATAAAAAAATGTGCACAGTAATCTGAATAAAACAACGTATTAGATTAATGCCCATACTCAAGCCTAAAAAGATAAGTTTTCAAATGCTTCTTAAAAGTGTCAATGAATGTGACATTTTTCAAGTGATGAAGAAGAGAATTCCAGAGTTTAGGACCTGCTGCACTGAACGAACAATCTCCATATGTGTGACTTTGTTAGTACAAGGAATGACTCGAAAAAGATGACTTAGGGACCGCAATGCCCTAGCTGGCGTGTAGCGTTTCACCAAATCAGTCATATAACTCGGAGATTGATCATAAAAAAAACCGAAACACGTGCAGAATGAGCTCGTATTTTATCCGGCGGTGAATTGGCAACCAATGCAGGTCTCAATGTACTGGAGTTGTGTGTTCGTGACGAAGGGTTCTGGTCATAAAACTCGATGTTTTGAAGTTTTTTTTAACACCAACACTTACTATTGATTTAGCAGACATTTGATGAGAAATACACTATTCTAACCTTTTCTACTCTGCTCATTGTGCTGCATGTGTAGTAATCCTACTGATCTATGGTCTAGGCTAATTCATATAAGTTTTTAAGTTAATAGGATATTTGCCGTAGTGTCTCATAATGTGATGAGGGTTAAAAGATTTGCCTTCTTGGCCCGAATTTTAGCACACTATAAGAATTTTTCTGTGATTATGTAATATATCTAGTTTAGTAGTAAAAATGCCACTGGGCTGCAAAATTAATCTGCACTGTTAGTGTCAGTGTAAGCATCTTTTTGCGTAAGCTTCTTTAGTGGTAATGTGTATAAGCGTCTTCAGTAGCAATGTATTCCTGAGTATAGTTTGCTTTTTTTTAAACAACAAGGTGCTGTTCGTTGGTCATTAAGGAAAACATTATTGAGTGTTAGCATCCTACATTTGGAGATAATACAGCAGACCTCCAACTGTTGAAATGAAAACTGAAGGACATTTTAAATAAGGCCTGTATGGCAGGAGTGTTATGAGAGTGGATGTTTCTTGTAGTTACAATCATAAATGCGCAGAAATCTTGCTATGAACACCATACAGATCCTTGCTAGTATTCATGAAAACATTTTGAATTTTTCCTACAAAAGGATGTAATTTTGAGCATTTCTTAGCAACATTTTCGTCTCATGAAGGTAGAAACACAGGAATGAAGAAATTGATGGCATAAATACAGATACTGCAAATGAAGAAGTTACTTGTGAAAAAGATTTTTCAAGTAGTCCCATAGAAATTTGGGGAAATATTTTCAGATGAAAGGTGCAATGCATGGATGGTGAATCTAGTAAGCTTAAACAAGATTCAATAATAAAATTGCACTGTTTATGCTCAATTAGAATCAGTTTTACACGTCCCTGTCGCAACTGTTCAACAAATAGTTACTGACCTTGTAGAGATACACTCTTTGTCAAGGCCTTTGATTAATTCACAGTGAAAAATATTTTGGAACAGTGTCCTGAACTAGATTTTCACCTTGTTGATGAACCTACAGGTGCCTTGTATCAGAAGTATCCATTTGTGAAGAGTTAACAAGTTTCCAGTCAAGGAAGTACCGGAATTCTTGCTTGACATAAATTAAGACAAAAATATTATTATTACATGCACCAGGACCACAAATTGTACTGTCTGTTGCCAGGACATGTCAGAAACTCAATGGAGATGGATGAGAGACAGAAGAATACTTTCTTTAGTGAAGACCCTTCACAAATTTACATCGTTATAGATTCAAATTTTGTGCCTAACAAAGAAGCTTTCCAAAAGCTGTCGCTAAGTACTTTGCACTTCATTACTGCATCCCATTGGAATACCATAAGGATCAACAAAAGTCCATGGATGGAAACATTTTAGTCCCATGTTCAAAAGCCTGAAAAACAAGCTAATGGTAAAGAATCCAACTAAGAAAGGAAGAAACTTTCACCAGCATATTAAGCAAAGTGAACTCGAATCCAGTGTTAGATTGGATTGGACTGTCATATTTTATATTTTATTTATAAGAAAAAAAAGTTAATGCCATGGAAAGAAAGACGCATTCAAAGGTATATTGTAATAAGTTTATTTATTCTGTTTAGTTTGTATTGTTATGTTTCATATTTTATTCATCATATTTTGTATCAAAGAAAAGGAGAAACTCAATGAACTTGTGACATGTGTTCCTTTGTATTGTAACGTAATTTATAGATCAAGAAAACAAGTTAATGTCCTAGAAAAGACACAATATGTTATAATGAATACAATCTTTAATTATATATGATACTTTTCTTTACTCTTCCTTGGAAATATATATATACTGTTTGATTTGTGTCAGCCAAAATGATTCCAAGGGAGAGTTGTACTCATTCACTACAAAAATATCCTGCAGAGAAAATCCTGGTGAAAAATCATATCATCATCGGTGAAGGCATACATATATTGGTATTTTGTTTTTAAAATTGTCAGTAAATTCTACATAAGTGTTTATCTCACTCTAGCTTGTTGCCTCTAATAGTTAGTAATGATGGTAAAGATCAATGAAGGGCACATGTTAATCTTTATATGCAACATGTTATCTTAGATGCAATGAAGCAGAGCAAACCATATGTTCATCACCACATCTGGATGTTGTTATAGTTCTTCATGCTTTCATATCTATCAAGGAATATCTTTGAAATTCTTGAGCTAAATAGCCTATATTTACATAGACTTTACATGTAAAAGGCAGCCCAGACGAGATCAGCATTGCTCCAACGTGCACAAGAAATATGTCAACTATTGTCAAACACTACTATTAAGTCTGCTTTACAACAGTTATCTTGAGAGCTTGTATCTGCAAGAGTCTGAAAAGTCTGTTGTTTCCAAATGACAGTCTAGAATAATTTTAAGGGTAGAAACTTTGAAGACTCAAGTTATCCCAACACATTGGGTTTTAAAGTGTGAGGAGTATGCGGCAAATATAAAAAGCCTACGTTATACAAGATCGTATCGAAAGCAAACCCGGGGACCAGGGGAAATAACTTCTAAGTGCAGAAAAAAAGAGCGACTGCCTCCTGTCATGGGAATGTCTCTCCAGCGATATAATCTACAAAGCAAGGTCGCTACTGGTCAAGAGACAGCCGTATATATCGGTCTGTCTAATGGAAGCTCAAAGCAAGGTACAACCACACCAAATCTTTCCGCAACGAACGTTACCAAAAAGAACATGAGCTCTCAAAACATATATGGGATTTTAAAAAAAGAAAATCGACCACTCCATTTGTTGGGAAATCCCAAAGCACTCAAATACGCATAAGCGCAGCTCCGACAAGTGTGATCTCTGTATGGAAGAAAAGTTCCGCATAGTAAAAAGCTGAGCCGACAAAAGCCACAACAGAATCAACAAGCGTAGCCAGTGTGTGTCCAAATACCGTCATGGCAACCATTCAAGGACACCACCTGACCGTCGCAAAAGGAAACAATCGTTCATGCAAGAGTCAGTTGCCTGATGATCGCCGTAGTGAAAAGAGCTCACTGCGAGCGTTAAACTTGAGTTGCAACGCAATTTGAATAGCGTGTTTATATCTAGCATTAGCACGGCTTGTATAGTCAGTTCAAACTTTTTGTAAGGGTCACAGTCAAATTCAGTCACATTTAAATTAGGTCTATATTTACGTTTAAATGCAAGTGTAGCCGGTCAAAAACGCAGTGACGAGGCTTAAATATATTTTTAGGTTTGGGAAGATTACAAGTGACACCTCCAAATTAGGGTAGGGCCGATTTACTCTGAGATCGTGGGGACAACTTAAAAAGGCGGAATGCTCACACAAAAACAAACTAATAAAGGTAAAGTGGTGTGTTTACGATGCACATGGACGTTGTATTAATATCAATGGGGTTACTTTAAATTAATGTGAAATTATATGAATGGGTGTAACTTACATATCTCGGAACTCTTACTTCTTATAACGACTCCACTGAACTTAATGGAAAAATAATACTTATCAGTCCCAATGAAAATAATAACAAAATCGCGGCGCGGGTCGACCGAATACAATTTGAGAACGAAATTGTCTCCTTGGGAAACTTCTAGGGCGGTTCACTTAGTTGGGGACGTTTCCGGATTGGGTGGTTCTCTGGACAGCTCGCTACTCGGGGAAATAACCTCTTGGGCGTCTCAGCTTGGGGCGTCTCTAGGAGAAACTGTTCATCACTCGGGTTGGGTCATCGCAGGGGTTCACTTCCGGATCCAAACATTGAATTAAAATGGGAATTTATAGTTCAGTTCCGTCACAAAAGAAAATTATAGGGTTGCCAGATATTAGTACAGGATGAAATATAGTTCTGCCTCCATTGGTACAGCTCCGGGTGATACACTTTTATTAAATATGAAATCTCCTTGTAAAACAGTTCAAGGTGTTTACTAAAATAGAATATCCATTTGTAGAACAAGCTCCAGGTATTCACTAAACTTCTTTAAAAACTCCATGGGTAAATAGCTTCAATTAAGTGTCCATTTAACTTCTAATTAATTTAATACTGGTCCTCTACTCTATTACTGGTGAAGTTAGTCTAAGAAAATAATTATGATCTCGTGCCCAACCATTTCAAACTTAATCCTTCCCCTCTTCTCCTCTAACTACTGTAACTACTGTAAACTTAACTCGGCATCAGTGTCTTATCTTAATTTCCCCCTACCATGCTACCTTATTCACTCCATCCCATAATAATAAGAATACATCCCATAATAATAGTACAAGGCAACTCACACATGACCACCTTAAACCAATTAAACACAAAGCTTGGTTCATTGAATATTCATGATTTGGCCTTTGTCTCAACTTCCCCCCTCCTACTCGAGACCAGCTTGCCCTCCACTTCCTGGTATCTGAGGTCCAGTGACCAACCAGCTGTCAATTAATACTTCATACATAATTTACCAGACACATTACTTAATTTATGGTGTCCTTTGGTACATTTAAAATAATCATCTATCACCAAAACATTCCTATCTAACCAAACAAAAGTTATAAAATTGTCTATTTAACCCACAGTTCTGAAAAGGATAGACTCTTGGAGCCACTCGTATATTCCTAGAAAATAGGACCACGCAAAACAATTACTTAGCTTAAGAAAAAGACAGGTCACACAGGGCCACCCGACCACTAACTGTTGCCATGTAGTAGTTAGCAATAAAAGTGAAAATTAAGGGAACTCATAAATCTACCAAGTAAAGGTTATTCATTGTCAAATGAATAAAAACAAACAAACAAAAGAAAATGATCAAATGAATAAAAACAAAGATAAGAAAATGAAAGAAAATGATTAAATGGATAGAAACAAAAGGTGGAAAATAAAAGAAAATGATAACTATACAAAACATTAACCAGGTTATGCTCTGGTTACACTTTCCCCCCTGCCTCTGGAAATGGCTCCTGACATTTCACCTTAAAACAAGTCACCACCACCTGTGACTTTTTTTTCAAAACACTTAGTGGCATAAAACACTCTTTTTTTTAGTTGGTAATAAATCAATTCATGACACTCATAGACAATCTGGAGAGCAAACTGTGCAAAATGCAATCAATATGACAAAATGTTAATAATCCTTGCACTAAATAGGACTGTATCCCACCATAACATTCACTGTTTCAACCAAGGAGAACAGGTTTCCTTCGTTAAATTTCACAGAAAAAATATTAGTTTCCTTACTTCACATCATGTACAATAGATATAAGTGGATAATTCAACCACAAATAGTTTGTCAGAAAAAAATGGTACTTGTTACTATTGGTTTCAACACACAAAACAAAATATGACCTTGTAATCATATGAAAATAAATGTAATGAGTTGTAAGTTATTTACTCAACACGTCTTTGCAGATCTGTTTCCAGTGTAGCACACTGTAACAGACAAATACTAACAGATCATATCTTTTCATCTGGAACAATTAAACATTGGCTACCAAAGAGCAAATGGCCTTATAAAACTCTTTTGGGAGATCCCTACATGACAATAAAAAATTAGTTTTCTCTTCCCAGGAGGGGCTAGTAACCTTACATTGGTTTGCTATGTGAGCATGTGACACACCTTTGCGTCGTGCTGCCAATCTTGCCGATCGTCTAGTTGGTTGTACTGCGTGCCGTACTCGTGATCCCAGCACAGGGCCTGTTGGGGTGGACTTAGTCTCAGTCTTTGGGGATCGGGGTGCCGGTATAGGCGGTGTCTCTGTCGGTGGGGTAACAGCTTCTGGCTCCACTGGGATTCTTCTCTCTTCCAAACTAACGTTGTGCTCCGCCTCTTCCAATGTAGCATGCGGAGTAGTCACTTCTTGTTCCTTTAATATTCTGGGAACCTCCTCACGGGTTAAACAAGCTCTTGACCTTCTAGCTGGTACAGGCCTTGTTACCACTGCATACCAGGATGACTGATCATCTGTATCACTATCCTCTGTAACGTCAACTAAGGGTTTATCGTGGTAACATTGTCTTGGTCTTGGGACTGGTTTCTTTGAGGTTTCTGGGGGATCACATGTACTCATCGATTCCGGAATAGGTAGCAATAGGTTTCTGTGAAGTGTACGCCTCTTTCCTCTCCCAAGCTCTTGCTCTACCACATACACAGGTATATCAGGGTTAACTCTCCTTAAAACTTTGTAAACCTCTTGACCCCAACGATCAGCTAGCTTGTGTTTACCTCTGAGGTGCACATGCCTCACTAGTACTCTGTCTTCTGGTTCAAGCTCATTTCCTTTAGCCTTGGAGTCATATACGTGATTGTTGTGTTGTGCTCTCTCTTTGGAGTGTTTTGCAGCTAGTTGATGAGCAAATTCTAGTTTTTCTCGTAGTTGCTCCGCATACTTATGGTGAGCCCTTGTGGATATTACTGGTTTAGGGAGTTGCATTGCTACATCCGATGGGAGGATCGGGTTTCTACCAAACATGAGGAAATAAGGTGCGTACCCAGTACTTGAGTGTTTAGTAGCGTTGTATGCATGACATAGTGGAGCTACAAACTCTTTCCAATTTGCTTTCTTCTCTTCAGACAGGGTACCTAACATGTCAAGAAGGGTGCGGTTGAATCTCTCACAGATTGGGTTGCCTTGGGGGTGATAGGGTGTTGTCCTGGACTTTCTTATTCCTGCAATCTTGCAAAGATGTCCGATTACTTCACTCTCAAAATTACGGCCTTGGTAACCGGGTTGGGAAATTATAATGTACAAAAAATTATCGAATAAGACACGTGCTGTAGTACGAGCCGTCTGGTCTCTCGTGGGGAACGCCTGGGCATACTTCGTAAAATGGTCTGTGACTACCAGAATGTTTTCGTACCCTCCCTTTGATTGCTCAAGGGATAGATAGTCCATACACAACAGCTCCATTGGGGAAGATATGTGGATGTTGACCAGTTTTGCCACACCTCCTGCTTTCTCATGTGTCTTGCGACGGATACATCTACCACATGATTTGATATAGTCGCTCACATCACCTGCCATCTTTGGCCAGAAATATCTTTCTCTCAGTAGCTCTAATGTCCTCTCTTGACCCATATGTCCTACTTCATCGTGCAGTCCAGCCATAGCCTGACCTCTATACTGTGGAGGTAGGACAAGCTGATACACATTCTCTCCCTGGGGATCGTTATAGCATCGGTACAGTACTCCATCTTTTAAAAGAAATTTATCCCAATGTCGGAGTAATTGTTTAACACTGGGCGTTTCTGCTACGTACAGTCTTCGATTTGGGGGAAGACCTCTCTCTAGGTACCTAATTACTCGATAGATATCTGGATCTCGCTTCTGTCGATTCTGCCATAAATGGGGGTCGCCGCTCATCAGAGACTGGGGTTGATTTAAGTCAGTATCAGTACTACCATTACATTCCACCTCTAATACTCTTGTCTGGGAGCACAGGGTCTCTACCATAGGAAGTGTGTTCTCTCCAACAGTGCACTTTGATAGCAAATGAACTTCACATATTGCTCGTACTGTGTCTCCAGTTAGGGTGTGGGGGTCGTCGGGGTGGGGTCTGCGGGACAATCCATCTGCATCTCCATTCCTCTTACCTGGCCGATAATGAAGGTCATAATTGTAGGTGGATAGAGCTGCCAACCAACGATGTCCTGTAGCATCAAGTTTAGCTGTTGTATTTACATAGGTGAGGGGGTTATTATCTGTCAGGACAGTAAATTTACGACCATATAGGTACTCCTTAAACTTCTCCGTCACTGCCCACTTCAGAGAGAGAAATTCCAGTTTATGTGCAGGGTAGTGCATTTCACCCTTTCTCATACCTCTGCTCGCATATGCTACCACCCTCTCTTTCCCATCTTGTGTCTGGTATAATGCTGCCCCCAGCCCCAGTCCACTGGCATCAATGTGTTAGATGAAGGGCTTAGAGAAATCGGCAAATGCAAGGATTGGGGGTGATGATAATTCCTTTACTAGTGTCTCGAATGCAGCTTGGCACTCAGGGGTCCAATTCCAGGAGGGATCCTTTCTCTTCCCTGGGGGATGGGTTCCTGCTGTGAGGGCATGTAAGGGTTTCGCCATCTTTGAATAGTCCTTGATAAATCTACGGTAATAACCTGTAAATCCTAAAAATGAGCTTACGTCTTGTACACTACGGGGTACGGGCCATGTCTGGAGTGCTTCAATTTTACTAGGGTCAGTCTCCACCCCCTCTTCGGATATGATGTGGCCAAGGTATTTAACTCTTTTACGGAGTAGTTGGCATTTGGATGGTTTCACTTTAAGGCCGTAATATTCAAGTCTCTGGAAAACCGCTTTCAATCTCTCGAGGTGTTCTTCAAAGGTATGAGAAACTATTATAATATCGTCAAGGTACACCAGACATTGTTGAAGGTTAAGGTCACCCATACACATCTCCATGAGGCGTTGAAAGGTTGCAGGGGCATTAGTTAGACCAAATGGCATGCGGTTACACTCATAAAAACCAAAGGGTGTCGTGAAGGCTGTTTTGTACTTCTCTTTCTCCTCTACCTCTATCTGCCAGTATCCACTTTTAAGATCTAGGGAGGAAAACCACTTCGCACCTGCCAGGGCATCCAGACTCTCTTCAATACGAGGTAGAGCGTATGCATCTTTAATCGTCTTGGCATTCAATTTACGATAATCTATACAAAATCGAAGGGTTCCGTCCTTCTTTCTCACTAAAACTACAGGGGATGCAAACGGGCTGCAGGAGGGTCGAATAATATCACCATCCTCCATGTCCTTCAACAATTTTCGGACCTCCTGATAATCAGCTGGGGGTATTCGCCGATGTCTCTCCTTAAAGGGGGTCGGGTCACTTAAGGGAATGGTATGCTTCACTGCCGTCGCACAGCCTAGATCATTTTCATGTTTAGAGATGACCGCTTCATGTTTCCGCAATAGTGTCTCTATCTCTTTAAGTTGTGGTGGGGTCAACAGGGATTGGTCAATGTCAAAATCGTCAAACGTTATCTCCTCACATGGACTCTGTACGTTGGCGCTCATACTCTGCGCCTTTCTCTCCCTCCCAGTTTTTGACACTGGAGCCTGCAGTACATCTACTCTGTGGATTTGACACACTTGCTTATTTCCCTTTAGGTAAACATCCTTCGTGGAAATATTGGTAATTTTTAAAGGGAAAGTCTTCACTCTTTGGGAGATATCGATAACACCGGGACTAATAATCAGTCCCGAAGGCAGCCGGGCGTCTGGATCATATTCGGGAATTACATAAACTCTCTCTCCTTTAGGGGTCGTCGTCCTCGCCCTCCCTTTTACTAGAACTGATTTACCAGGTTGGATCTTGACATTACTATGGTGGTCGAGATATACCCTCCAGCCACTCTCTTCTGTATGGACCTTGGACTGTAACTCTCTATAGGCTGTCTGCCACGCTGAGGGAACTACGTTATGTTGTAAAAATTGTACCCCAAGGCATTCTCTACATTTCTCCATACAGCGGGATATGATATTAGTACCAAGAAGTAGGGGCACACCTTGGTTGTAGGGTGTGTCAAGGACAATAAGGGCACAGGTTTCATACTTCTCGTCTCTAACGGTCACATGGTCGGGGAAGGTTATCGTTACTCTCACGTAGCCAAGATATGCCACGCTATGTCCTCCGCCCCATTGCAGGTCAATGAGGCCACGTAGGTCTCCTAAGGGCATGTAGGAGAGATATCTCTTGTAGAATGAATTAGCTATCATGGTCACTTGGGATCCGGTGTCAATGAGACTCTTGCAGTAGACCCCATTAATTATAGCCGCACTCTCTGATGTATCTCCCACAATCTCATCTACAGGGGGGGTTCTCCTGGGGGCAAGGTCGGTTTGGGCCACTTACTGCTCCCCGGGTATAAGTGACCGTGGGGAGTTTAAATTCACCTGGGTTGATGTCCTGCAAAATGTTGCTATGTGGCCGGACTGGTTGCACCTAAAACATCTGGTCTGGGGGCACTGACGAGCCAGGTGGCCCACAACCCCACATTTAAAACATTTTTGGGGCACCCTGTTCATCAATGGGGGTATATCATTTGACCTACGGGGTTTTGGGGTTGAGTAATCGCTCTCCTGTCTGTCTGCTCTTTGGAGCTCCTCAAGTTTCTTGGTAAGCTCTCTAACCTTCACCTCCAAGTCATGGACCACTGGGGACGGGGCTGCCGAATGCATTAGTACTCTCCCGGTTTGAGCATTTCTTTTGAGGTGTCTCCGGTCGGCACACTCTTGTTCGGCCAAACGTGTCAGCCGAAGGAGATCTCCAAAATTTCTCGCCTCTTGGTAGTTGTGCCGAACGGCCCCCCTTACGTCATCGTCCACGAGCCCCTTCCAAAACACTACCCTAAGGGTCCGGTCCACCTCTTCTGCAGAGATCCCTCCTCTGTCCTTAGCCTTCATGACAAGGCTTTCTAATCTACACCCAAAGGCTGCAGTTGTTTCTCCTTTCTGCTGGTGTGTATTATAGGCCTGTGCTAGCAAGTCAGCCCCTCATTCCACAGTTCCATAAATCCCCTCCAACTTTTCAACTATTTCCTCAATACTTGAGTTTGGGCCTAAATGTCTTACTACCCTTGCTGCTTGGCCCCTCAGGGAATTCCTTACTGCATTCTCTATAACCTCCTTAGAGTGCACTTCTTGTTGCAGGAGACAAGAGATCTCGTACTCCCACATCTCAAAGTTTTTTTACGCTTAATTTATTGTTGGTCTCCCCAGCAAAGACCGAAATTCTTGGGGGTTGGATGATAGTGGTCCCCATGGGTTGGCGAGCTGGGGGAGCTGATCCCTCTGAGGATAAACTCAGGTTATCGTCTTTTTGCACAGTGTAACCTGCTAGCTTCAAGGCTTTGATCATGTCTTGTCGAGACATCTCGCTTGAGGGGCTTTGTATGGAAAGGCTAAGGGAAATTCCCTTGAAAACCTCATCCTTCAGATCTGTCACTGCCCTTTCTGCTATCTCTGCAGACACATACTCACACAAACCAACGCTAGGGTCACCATTAAACCTGAATTTACTTCCCCTACTCTACCCATAAAATTCTTCAATTCTTCCAAGTCAATGTCCCCGGGGATACCCTTAACAGTTACAACCTTACCTTCCATGGTTTCTATGGTAACGCAGGGAAGACTGGAGTAATAAATATTAGTTTACACCTCAAAAAGTCAAAAGTGTAAAGGCATGTGAAGGAATAATGGTTGTAAACTATTTAGGGTTATACTGTGCAGTAAGCTATTCTAGAAACCTCTCTGCAAAGACTGAAATGTATGCTACACGCTCATTTGTAACATTGGTGGAATTACTCATATAATACAACTTGTGAAAACTGGAACCTAAGATATGGATAAAAAAACTCTGCTCTCACTTTAAAGGCAATTAAGTTGAAAATGTTGGACATTTAAAATAACATTGAAATTAAGTATGACTGGGTAAACACGTCGCCTTCTCAATGACCTAATCTCAGAGAAATAAATTGTAATCAGGTCCCATAAACGGGCGCCAATTATGTAGCCAGTCAAAAACGCAGTGACGAGGCTTAAATATATTTTTAGGTTTGGGAAGATTACAAGTGACACCTCCAAATTAGGGTAGGGCCGATTTACTCTGAGATCGTGGGGACAACTTAAAAAGGCGGAATGCTCACACAAAAACAAACTAATAAAGGTAAAGTGGTGTGTTTACGATGCACATGGACGTTGTATTAATATCAATGGGGTTACTTTAACTTAATGTGAAATTATATGAATGGGTGTAACTTACATATCTCGGAACTCTTACTTCTTATAACGACTCCACTGAACTTAATGGAAAAATAATACTTATCAGTCCCAATGAAAATAATAACAAAATCGCGGCGCGGGTCGACCGAATACAATTTGAGAACGAAATTGTCTCCTTGAGAAACTTCTAGGGCGGTTCACTTAGTTGGGGACGTTTCCGGATTGGGTGGTTCTCTGGACAGCTCGCTACTCGGGGAAATAACCTCTTGGGCGTCTCAGCTTGGGGCGTCTCTAGGAGAAACTGTTCATCACTCGGGTTGGGTCATCGCAGGGGTTCACTTCCGGATCCAAACATTGAATTAAAATGGGAATTTATAGTTCAGTTCCGTCACAAAAGAAAATTATAGGGTTGCCAGATATTAGCACAGGATGAAATATAGTTCTGCCTCCATTGGTACAGCTCCGGGTGATACACTATTATTAAATATGAAATCTCCTTGTAAAACAGTTCAAGGTGTTTACTAAAATAGAATATCCATTTGTAGAACAAGCTCCAGGTATTCACTAAACTTCTATAAAAACTCCATGGGTAAATAGCTTCAATTAAGTGTCCATTTAACTTCTAATTAATTTAATACTGGTCCTCTACTCTATTACTGGTGAAGTTAGTCTAAGAAAATAATTATGATCTCGTGCCCACCATTTCAAACTTAATCCTTCCCCTCTTCTCATCTAACTACTGTAACTACTGTAAACTTAACTCGGCATCAGTGTCTTATCTTAATTTCCCCCTACCATGCTACCTTATTCACTCCATCCCATAATAATAAGAATACATCCCATAATAATAGTACAAGGCAACTCACACATGACCACCTTAAACCAATTAAACACAAAGCTTGGTTCATTGAATATTCATGATTTGGCCTTTGTCTCAACTTCCCCCCTCCTACTCTAGACCAGCTTGCCCTCCACTTCCTGGTATCTGAGGTCCAGTGACCAACCAGCTGTCAATTAATACTTCATACATAATTTACCAGACACATTACTTAATTTATGGTGTCCTTTGGTACATTTAAAATAATCATCTATCACCAAAACATTCCTATCTAACCAAACAAAAGTTATAAAATTGTCTATTTAACCCACAGTTCTGAAAAGGATAGACTCTTGGAGCCACTCATATATTCCTAGAAAATAGGACCACGCAAAACAATTACTTAGCTTAAGAAAAAGACAGGTCACACAGGGCCACCCGACCACTAACTGTTGTCATGTAGTAGTTAGCAATAAAAGTGAAAATTAAGGGAACTCATAAATCTACCAAGTAAAGGTTATTCATTGTCAAATGAATAAAAACAAACAAACAAAAGAAAATGATCAAATGAATAAAAACAAAGATAAGAAAATGAAAGAAAATGATTAAATGGATAGAAACAAAAGGTGGAAAATAAAAGAAAATGATAACTATACAAAACATTAACCAGGTTATGCTCTGGTTACACAAGGTGGCGCTTAAAAGTACTTTGGACTTTCTGTATTTAGAAATAGGGGATGTGGTGTTAACCAAACATCCCTGCATACATGTGTGCAAGTGATTCTTGGTTGGATGCATCCATGGAAGGGTATAGTTTTTTCTCGACGGTTGCTTTAAGCTAACGCGTGAACAGGATTCATATTTAACTACTAACATTGAATGGGAAGTACCGGGCTTACTCCCATCATTAACACACCAGGAGCACAAAGGTTTTGAACATAAAAAATACTGAGGAGGGCGTACTCTCAATTTCGCATGACAGCAGCAAGATGGAGAAATGGACAGTCGCTATAATGAATGTCCATTATGGATGAATGTAAAGTGCGCGTTAAATATATTAGTGATTTGCAAATACTGCCATACAGAAATGTAGAATGTATGGTACGTTTCAACAACTCGTTTTGTTATGCAGAAACGCGTAGAATGATGTCAATTGGCTGCTGGGTTCATGACATATCTGGATTGAGCTTGTGCCTTAATTCATTCTTTGGGATAAAGGCAAATTGTAAACATACCGTTTATATGCTAATCGATATGTTCATCGCTAAGGATACTGCACATACATATAACTACACGGGATACATTTTTTATGGTATTATATAATTGTTCATGTAATTCTCTAGTTGAAAGTCTCAAACGATTTGTGCAAAGAAATTCACCTGATCCCTTCATCAAGCTGTTCAATATACCTGTATTCAACTAATACACGTTGTAGAGTCAGTTTTCATTTGTATGATTTAAACAAAGGGAAACGATTACTAGCAGTATATATATATACACACACACACATAATGGAATTAACAGAGTTCAACTTTACAGGCAAAGTTCAACATCCCTATGTTACAAGACAATAACGATATATTGATTTCCATCTTTTATTAAATGGAAGATATATTTATGTATGTATATGTAAATACTTATATATATGTATATATGCGTGTGTGTATTTGTATTCAATTGTGTAGTATGCATATGTGCATAAAAATGTATTGTGGGTGGTGATTGTAAGGTGGGTGTGTTATACGTATTGGGTTGGTTTGTGGGTAGATATAAGTTACGGTTTTCTTGTATTGTTCTCTCTATTTACTTATGGGAGCGCTTTACTAGATAAGCCCTCTGGTATTTTTGTAGTGCTACCTTTTACAATTTTCCCTGTTGTTGATATGTTTTGTCACTTAGTTTACTTCTTTGTATTCATATTGTGTAGAAACAAATAAATGAAACAAAAGAAGCTAAAAAGTATTAAAGGATGACACGGTTGAATAGTATTTATTAGGTTTCTATTGAGATTAAGGAAGCCAATTATTTTTTCCATGAGTAAATTATACAATCAAAGAAAGCTAATAAAACAGAAAAGGGAGACCGAGGAAAATCCTTCTATATATATTACGTATTATTTTACAAGTATTCTTGACATAGGCCTATGAGAGTGTCAAACAATCCCGTGCTATCTTATGCGACTATTCATTACATAAAATCATGAAAGAAAGAAAGAAATCCAAGATGTGAAGACATAAGTCGGTTGGCTTTTATTATTGAATAATATTAATATATTACCTCACGACGAAAATTAAGTGTAAAACTATTCTTGTACTTGATAACTTTAATTATTGAATATACAAATATGAATGTACAGTAACCATTACCACAGAAGATAACATTCGGTAACTTAGAATTAAACAACTTATATACAACTGATATATCGAACTGAATTACAAATAATATCACCCAAAGAAAAGAACAAAAATCATTTTCATAGTATTTTTAATATAAAATAGGTACTTAATCAACTAACATTACGATGGGAATTTTTGTGGTAATTTAAAGGGTAAATGACGCAGTTTCCTTTAGAGACGCTGTGCAGTAAAATAATTCAGTTAACGGAGAGAATGTCACTATATAATTCAATTTTTTGTTTATGTGCACAATGAAATCCGTAAAGATGATTTTTTATATATATACATTCTTGTTAACGTGTTTTACGTATTTATGTATTAACTTAAATTTGCTCACCGATCTATTACTATTGAATATTACCTGTCTGATTTGAGTCAAGAGAGATAACTCGGGAACACTGTAACGTCCGGATATATACTAATGGCGTTAAACTCAAGTGTTAAAGTCTCATTACGTGTTTGCTAATGTTTTTTCTGAAAACAGACTTCCGAAGCAGATTCAATGGTTCTTACTCTAAATGCACTTTGACCAGGTGGGTTTAATGGAGAAAAGCTTTCGCAATCGAAAGAAAACATTTATTTTCTGTTCTCCTCATAGCGCGAACGATTTACCGTTAAATCACTGCGACCGCCTATATCAGCATGTTTATTACACAAATGTAACCTATATTTACTCGTATCGTTCAAAGTTTGACCCAATTTCACGGAGGGAACGTCTGAAAACACTTGTTTATTACTTCAAATAGAAGGAAATGACACGATTTCGCAAGCATCATCGGTAAGACCAAAATAGAGATACTATTCAAGAGAACGGATCTAAGACAGACTAGCAACGAAACTGAAAGTTATTCCTATGCTTTAACAATACAGAGAGACTTGATTGGCGCATGAACTGTTGGGCGGGGCTGGCTATTGAAATTTGTAGAATCTACGGACTCGTTAAAAAATCTGGCGAATTTCATCCAGTTTTGATCCAATGTCTTACGACAGATAACTCAATAAAAATAATGCAAAGAACGGTGTTATTTTCACTGAGCTTTGAGAGCAGTACGCTGGAAAGGTTCGAAGTTAAAATTTGGCAAACACAAATTGAGACTTTAAATACAGATTTGGGGGGAAATTCCCTCAGTGGATATCTCTATTATTCTATTACCTCTTACATCAATTGATAGATCATCTTAACTTACTTCCGATGACGTTATGCGAAGAACCGTGAAGTCGGTATAAAAATACGTTACATAGAGTCTACGCAGGTTTTATCGTGACACAATTGTTTCCAGCATTTACTATCATTAAATATGCGTCTTCTGCACACCGATAGTAGTGCAACCCACGAACAAAATTCAAGGACTTACTTCCGCTAAAGTAACCACCGACTGGACTTTCTTCTACCATGAATGGATCTAACACATTTTTGTTGTATTTTACAATACATTCGTATTGATAACTGTAACCAGGGGATCTAAGAGCGGCGTAGATGTTCCCATTCTTATCTACATCAATCCCTCTGCAATGCACAATGCGACCGCCTGGTAAATCTGTTTTAATCACAGAAGTGGGACGTTCAAAATCTGAAGAATATATATATATTGCTTTATTATTGAAGTCTGAAATAACAAACTCACCTAACGGGCTCTTTTTGATATACCAAGGATCACCCAGTTGGTTGTGACCAGCCTGTCTAATGTACTTACCATCACTTTCAAAAATGGCTACTACGGCATCACCAATTTTCCTACCGGACAGAACATAGATTTGTTTTGTCTCTCCGCATGCAGTTATACCCGCAGGCTCCGTTAAGTGATCTTTGCCAAAACTCGTTATATAGTTCAAATTATGGTCAAACACCATGATACATTTCGTATTTTTATCTGTCACGTATAGTGTGGTGCCAAGAAATACAGCGGCAAACGGCTTAAAATCATCACGGTGGAATCTCCTCACTTCTTTACCCTGCATGTCGTATACACGGATCCAGCCGTCCATCAATACGAAAATTTCATTTTTCAATGTCAATACGTCATGTGGCTGGTTTATTCCCGTCAATCCGGTGATAGCAGGAGCTTCCGCCAGTATCTGAGTCGAATCATACCTATTATCCGCTTTCTGGTTGACATGTGATTCCTGCCCTGTATAAACAAAAACAAAAGTGAAAATAGAACTGCTTCAAACAAGTGTGTCTCTGAAAATGGTGAACAGGGCAGACTTGACCGGTTTTTACTGAAACAATTGGTCTTTTCATGTACAAAACTGTGCATACATAGGTGACGTCACACGCTAAAACTAAAGTTTTGCTTCGTCCTGAAAACAACATGTTTACATGTTAAACGAAAGCAAAGAAACTAACAGTATATAAGGATGTCGTTTGCTGGTACTTGTTCACGGTAAAGCCAGTCTTCCGCTTGTTTCTCAATACATACATAATTGAATTTCAGGACATACCCACTGTGGGTATGTCCTGAAATTTGCGCATATCGCGTGCGTAACAAACGGAAGCAAATGATCTATGTACGTCACACGAAGAGCGCCAATAAAAGTAGGGCAATAACAGAACATGAACATATTAATAACACAGTAGAATCAGAACTGAACTAATAGCACTTAATGGTTTCAGATATTCCGTGATTACTGTACTTGATGTAACTCCATTTGGAATGGAAGTTATAAAACTACATTAATATCTTATGATTAAAGTTTGGAGGATAGTAAGCAATCACATTAAGTATGAATTAAGATAACATATATTATTTTCAGACCCGAAAGAATAATACATCACATAAAGTATATTTGAATGAAATGAATGTAGTGTTTTGTGGAAAATTGCAGAAATATCCCACCAAAGAAATATGAAAACAATAACATTTTTATTTGTTTTATTTGTATATATATATATAAATATTTACCTCGAATCTTCCCATCGGTATTCGTTTCGTTGTTTGCAGTTTGACATTTTAAAAGGTGAGACTGTGGAAAAATGTTGATTTTACAAATAAAGTAGCGATGGAAAAAATAGAAAAAGCATCTGATGGAAGAATGATTCATTAAGGAAGTCATATTAATAAAAAAGACATCAGGATATTGACAACCTTTACTTGTAATAATGTAGACGCACCGACAAACATACGGTGGGTCAAAACCTAGTCAGGTGAGCTTTCGCATGTTACCTTTAATGATTTAAGAAGAGGCAAATTGCTTTAGCAAAATAATCTCCGGTGTAATTTGCTTGGTTTGATGATGGCGATGCGTTACTCCGTAATGAACGATTAAACAGAATGTATCAAACTCTTCCTTAATACACTTAAATATAGGAGAATTGGAAATGTTCAGTGCTAAAAGTGGCTTTCAAACTATTTATGGAAATTATTGAATAAAAGACTCACCATTATCTTTTCTTTCACCTGTTCCCTTGCTTTTCGTAGCAGTGGTTCCTGCGTTGTAATGAACTGTCTCAAGTCTCCTCGGGTCCATACTTCCCAAAACTGTATCGGTTCTGTCGGTCCTCCTTTCATAAATTCATTTATTTGTACTTCTTCATCTCTCAGGGCTCTTCTCAAATCTTGAAAGAAAATGTGGTTTGAAGAGAATCTAGAGGTCAATTTGCCCAACTAATAGTTAAACCATGTATTAACGGGATATGCACAATTGAAAACCTTTCCAAAAGACTTCGAACGATTAAAATATAATTTGATTCAACCATTGGTGTCGTTACTTAAACTTTCTCTGAGCTTAAAGAAATGAAATGGGAGATGACAAACGTTCAATGAAAATGGCCGAGAAATGAGTCCATTATTACCCTGTCACCTCGAATAACGTTCCCCTCATTATGCTGAAATCATGTTCTGTACATTACAGCATATGTGTATTTGTGCATTTTCGATGCACTTTCAGTAACAGTGATGATGTATGTCATAGATTATACGATACTTTAAACCAAACCCTTTTCATTTCTATATGCGTAAACGTCCCGGGTTGTAATACTAAATACATGACTTATTTGACATTTTGATAAAATGTGAATCATTAATGAAAATACATTTTGGTCCAATGTTGACATACCAATGTCCATCTCTGCTGCTGGAATCTTGGCCTGTACGTCTCTGTTTATCTGCAGCGCATCTTGTGAACGTCTTCGAAGCTCATGGAATCTTTTTTCTACCGACTGATGCGGGTCTACATAGTACACAACATTTTGGTACGCTGTATTGGCATAGGTGACATAACTTAACATCGAGGCCATGATTCCGTATAGGGATGAGAAAATTCCTGACAATTTGTACAAAATATATTTGATTATTGTCAAAAAAGAGTCAATCGTATCAGGTGGCAGTATTTTCTTCAAAAAGAGGTGTTTCTTTTCTTCTTCCAACGCTTCGATTGAAAAAAGGACGTTCAACAACCATATATTTTATAACGCCTGGGATGCATTTGTAAACAGGTCTGAGAAACAGCTCATATACGTTGCTAAGGTGCTTGTGATTGTGGAGGGGAGGGGGAGGGGGTGTGGTGGAGGATCGGATTTTCCACTGGGAGGATTCGTTGGGATAGTTGCCATACCGGAAGTTTGACATTTGCAGCTGCAAAACACGAGTCAATGCGCTGTACCTGCAATACTGGTTCCTTAATTAGTAATACGCTAAGGTGCTTAACCTAACACCAAATAACCATATTCAACTTTAATATGGGTGGTGCAAAGAGATAGAAACAAGGTTTCGATTTTTCCAAGTTCGAATTTCCTGAAAACTTGTAACAATGGTAAGCCCAAAATCAAAACTGTTAGAAATAGCCTACCATTATTGACTTATAAATCAGAATTATCCTCCAATCAGATGCAATTATTTTAGAGATGTTGCATTGATACTTTTTTTTTGTAACTTTCATGTTTTTGAACACCGAGTTTCCGTCTTTTGAAGCTCCCGGCCAATTATTGGGGGTAAAACTGCTTCACATTTGTGCTAACTGTAGGATACCAAATCATTGACAAGTAGTCGTACAACTTTCATAGAGTTTTCCTCCTACTGCATGCTCAGTGACCTGCTAAGACAGTATGATCTTTCCTTGGAAAAATTAAATGCTTTTAAATTTAACTTGACGGAATAAATCTAGCGAGGATCTAGTGGGATTAATCTTAGTAGGCGAAGCTACGCGAAATACAACTCTGGCCCAAGTTAGGTTATTATTCCTGCGTTGAGTAAAGTCTGGAGACTCCCCATAGCGTTGATGCAAATGTGATTTGGAAATTTAAAGTCTTTAACTTTAAAGGTGTAGTTCTTTTACCAAACGGTAGACGATTGGACACATTTCAACAAATTTCAATATACCCATGAAGCAAATTGTGCATCGATAATAATGTGGAAACTCAAACAGTTAAAACGAAACACATTGCTCACTATTTAACATGTTTCACTAAATGCAGTTGTTTTGTCTGTCCTTTTATAAATTATGAATTTGGACCGTGAACTGTTGCACCAGTGTCAATAGTGCCAATGTCAACAATGTCTGATAATAAATCAGTTTATAGATCTTAAATTTTTCATATCATACTGAGATGGACGGTTCGCCAAATGTCAATATTATATGATAATGACTTATTTTTTATAACCACTTATTTCGTTATTATACTAGTACGGTATGCATACTATTATTAGTGGTGAACTTTGGACTGTGGACCTTTCTCTCGAGTGTCAGTAGTTTCGATTTAATGGTATAAGATTACAATAGACTCAGCAATGTATTGACAAAACTATATGATATTATTCAATGGTTAGTACAGTCAGTCACACACAACTTAGGCAACACCTACTAAATATTTATAATTTCACAGTAAAGTAATATTGATATTCAGGTCAAATGCTCAACTGGAAGCTTTTTTTTTTAAAAGTAACAAATTATATTCATATTTAGGTCTTTAATTTTGAAAACAAATCTTTACAACTTTCTAACATTGCAACAAATGTCTGCTAACAAGGATCATTAAGCAAAGGAAAAGAGAGGAAAAAATGACACCGGTGTCCAATCCACGTCTTCTATTTTACACTCAAACAAATGCATTACCAGTTCAAAAATATTGCCAATCTAACAAATTTCTCACATGGACGCTTAAATGAGCCTCTGCAGGGTTGCTGCTCTTGTTCTAGGTAGCTCTGGTAAGCAATTGCGTCTCCCTTCCCGCAAATACGAGGAGTGTTTGAATATGTCTGCCTGGTTTGTGCAATTCATGTTTGGTATGTCCAAAATATGATGAAATGTGGAAGAAAATACGATCGAACATTTTTCATATCATACTGTGATTAACGGTGCACGAAATACAATGATTCTACTCAAAGGGCCACTATTTTTCAAACCTTAAAAACTGTGTCTCTTACTTCCTCTGTAACAGCTCCCTGTCTATCCGTCATACCGTTATCATAACAGAGACCAGATACCACATAACAGCTCTACGGCCATGATGTGCATGGGCGGCGGTGAACAGGCCGTTTAGGTCGAAAACGAACTGGGTTGCTCCAATCGGCAAGAGAAGACCCCCCCCCCCTCCGGGAAAAGGGGCTTACACCCAGTTTCGAGCTACCACGATGACTGTATTATCTACGTAAATTTGTTATTAAGAACGCATTAACTGCTTTCGTCATTTATTTTATAGTGGGACTGCTAACACTTTCAAAACTACACGGTAAGTTAGCAACATTGAACCACGTCTGTGAAATCGCATTATTACAGTGCGTTTGAATGGTCGGATTTTTCTAAGTTATTTGGGATCAACGAGATATGACTCCGGCCTAGCAACACTACTTCCTGTCCCATGTCATTTTTATGGACTTATTATAGTTTGGTACTTACCCAAATGGTTTTTATCAATGTTAATACACGATAATGCAAGATATTTATTAAGTACATTTACTACGTATGGGTCTCTAGAACTCCTCTTTCTCAGAACAAAAGGTAATGCTGGAAATTATTAAGACTTCTCATGATTTCTGCTCGTTGACCTATACCAGTGCTTACATATATGTCTCTTTATTGTGTTGTTTAGTATGACGTTAACATAAACTAAAGTGAAACTAAATTGGTCGGCTTTTGAATAGTCGCTAGACTGTATCGTTGTGCACTATTCGTCTCATTGCGATCTGTACTGTAGTGTAAAGGTCTTATTGCGCATATAAACAACCGTACACATAGTCCATATATAACATACAAACTCAATGCATGTCATCTAGTACAATGTTTACTTCTGGTTGAATTGCTAGCAAAAGCGCTCGATAAAACTATGAAATATGTTAGTTAATTAGACAAATAATATTCCCTACTTTTTCCTAGGCTAACTCTTAATCATTTAAAACTCCGGTTCGTCGGTCAATTAAAACTACAATTGCGCCGTTTTAACCATGTAATCCCATCACTACACTAAAATAGACAAAGGAGCTGCTACTAAAAGGAGCTAACCAAATTGGCATGCAATCCATTTGATGTTAACAATCGTCATGGAATATTTGATTGGTCTGGAATACATTAAGTGGTCAGATAATACTTACCTTTTTGCCAAGATGTACACACATTAATAGTTTACCAATTCCGGGTGGCATGCATGGACAACAGTGACGTTAGTGAAGATTCTGTTGAAACAAAATTCTGCAACTGCCTCAGTAAACGACACTTCCTTATCATTATAATTAGACTCCGCCCACAAGCTCGTCGGACGAATCGCAAAAGCGTTAAAATGGAGGCGAAAACAAATCTTTTTCGGGCTAATACTAAATTATGTTAGTACGCAAACAATAATTTAGTTCCAGTTTAGTCGAAGAGACAGTAATTTAGAGAAATGTGAGAAGTTAGCACATTCTCACTGACCATAAACGCGATGCATAAAAGCTCATGAACGTACACGTTACCGTGGAAACAATAACAATGGACTTTCCATGTAGTTCTCGTTAGAAGTGAACCATTTTTTTTAACTTCACTCTTCCAATAAACATGCAGCTACATGAGAAAGAATAGTTGTTAGAATTGTTCACATATTTGTTAATTCATTTTGGGTAGCAATTCTTCAATTAAAATTAAATAATGGTTAAAAAACTGCCTCAACTTCTGGTCATATTTCGTAAGATTAGTTGTTATTATAGGCCAGTATAAAAACTGTGCCGTACGATATCTTGTGAAATATGTCGACATATTGGGTAGTTCTTCATTTGTTGTTGCAATTAATCGTGTTTCCAGATTCTCGTCAGTATATGCAATATTAGTCGAATCCACGAAGTATAAAGCTTTGAGTGTGTCTCAGTCTCGCTGCCATAAAGTAAGGCTTCCAGAAGTTACAACTCCACCTGAGCAGATACACAAGCAAACAGAACATCACGAAAAAAAAAGCGCCGATGAGTTCCATTTACCAGTTTCAAAAGTTAAAACTGGGAAAACTTTTACCGTTTCAGTACAATATAACATGCCGACAATACATACAATACAATACATACGTATGTTTTAGTGTGCGTAGTGTCGTGTCGTTGGTTATGCTAAAGAGAACTAAGTCACGCAAAGCCTATTGTGTAACAGTGTTCAACCTCTCTTTTGTAACATGATCTTTTTTCCCTGCACATATGGGGTAAATCACGTCTGTACATACACAATTGTGTATGTACATTAGAAAAAAGAGGCAATTGTGGCTAATAACTTTAGGCATATATATATAAAAGAATAGGGAAACTACTTTTCGAGGACATCTGCGTAGCTTATACTGCTATGAGTGTTTGCCTGCAGACGGTGGGAAACCCCTTACAAAATTATTCCAAACCTGTGAGGTTTTTCTTCCGTTTGATGAATTAGACATGAAGAAACTTAAATTGACGTTTTCTGAAGTGTTTTTGCTACCTCCTACTACACAATTTGTTGGCATTTTGATAATAATAGTATGACAGAGTGTCATATCGTCCAAGTGTTAGTGCTGAAGTGAACAGCTTGATCGAAAGTTTTCCTCAACCGACTCCGCAAAAGTACGTCACGGGGTGACCTGCAGTCACGTGAGCGCTTATGAATTTTTGCGAAAAGAGCAAAAAAAAAGTGCTAGTTTTTATCAAGTTTTATCGACTCATATCAGAAAAAAATACAATGTGTCATACATCAATGGAAGGGTACACGTATAAAGTTTCAATGTAACATACATTTTTAAGGATTAGAGAATGTCGAAAAACCACCAGCTATGCATTTTAAACATCAAAACATAACTGATGGTCTTTCTTAATCGAGGCCCTCTGTTCCAATTCCAAGATTTAGTTGAGCTTTCAATGCTAAATAGGTGCTCCGAGGTCGGCTAATGTGCTTCCCTGTCCATCGAAGTCCATACCCCTGTAATGTAGATAGTTTCGACTGGGCATAACTCTGACAAAATTGTGAAGATGATTGAAATCAGAGGAAGAAACATTTTTGGTCCGGTTTTGAAAATCCGGATTAGTTCATCTTAGTAACCATGGTTTCTCGAGATTACCTGTAGAAGACTGACTAATATATTTACCGCCGTCTCCAAACCTATCAACAGCTGGGAACCTTCTGCCACAATCTTGTGTTCTTCTCACAGGCTTATATCACTGGGGATTTCTTAAGTAGTTTCCCAAAACAATCGATGTAACTTAATACGTTATCAAACATCATAATGCTTCTCTTTCTTATCTTTTACGTATATTTTTTGGTGCCCAGACATGCTGCTTCAATAAGCTGGAAATCAATCTTATGGAATGATTTCACCTCGTCACCAGCCATGTCATATTCATTTATAATGTTGCATATCAATATGAAAATCTCATTTTCCAGCGGAAGCACATCGTGAGGTTGCTTAGTGCCGACTATTGTTTTTGTTCAGACTGGAGCAGTATGGTCATATTGGAGCGTCGCGTCGATATTACGACGTACAGTAAGAATTATAAGAAGTTGAAAAGAGAAAGCAAAGACGTCTTCTGGAAACGTAATCCTCTTTGAGCTTTTCTCCAGCAAAGTATCACATTTCTGAGGAGGGAAACTAATTTAAGAAAAATTGAGCAACGAATGTTTTAGAAGCGGTTCCGCACGCAACCATATAGGTATTTCAACTATACCTTTAATCTGATGACTTGTTTCCTTCTATAAATGTTAGGCCCAGTCATCAGATTAAAGGTATAGTTGAAATGGTTTGTGAAAAAAATTACACTATACCTCGTGTGTGGCTCTCCATGTTACAGCTTTAACTCAGTTTGGATTCCAATATCATTTAAAAAACCATTTTATGTGCAAAACTCACAACGAAAGTTTAGACGGTCAGTGCTCCAACCCCACCTCTTAATTGTAGGTTTCACTCTTCTCATGCCGCCAACTTTAACCTCACGATATTTTATTTATTAAGTGTTTCTTCATGTTAGAAATATGGAAGTGCTGGTGGTTGTAGCACATGAGTGATCGAATGCCCCTTTCAATCAGCAGCAGTTATCAAACTGGTTCGATGTTGTCCTCTTGTAACGTAACACTGGTTGTAAATCCATATGTAACATATGCAGAGGGTTGCTCACATTAATTGGTGTTGTGCCCGTATACATTTCAAAATTGGTAAATTATGTATGGGACCAAAACTACTCTCAAGAATAGTTTTCATGGCCACGAGTCTACATTCAACACTTTGGAAACTGAAACTCCAATTGGGCAAAATTTCAACCTTCCTAACCACACTACGTCGGATATGATCATTGAATGTATTGAATTTGTAGGTAACTACCCAATTTATATGGCTTCGTCAGTTTGTACTGTGAATGAAAGACAATCGTTAATCAGTATTAACTGAATTCTGTTCTATATATGAGTGTATATTAAATCACATTAGAGGTTTGCAAGTGATGTAACTCGTTGATTACTGTATGTGCTGGTTGGTTTGTCTGGGGGAACAATCTGATTATGAGATTTGGAACTTGAAAACTATGAACAGAACAATTAAAAATGAAAATTAATGGGAAAGAGGTGGAGTTGGAAGTACAATCCCTTATGATGTAGTGGCCTTTTTAGGCAATGATTGGCTTATCGGTAATGCTTCTTAGAAGACACTCAGGTGTGTGCAGGGTGATTGATGGTAGTTGTTAGTAATTTGGCCAAAAGGAGTCAGATTGGGATGAAAAATGACAACAAGGGAAATCTTCTTTTTCTTCTACGGAAAAACAAAATTCCTCAAACGTTAGTCTTTTATTACAAAAAAATGGCAAAATCATAATTATACCTTCCTTACATGTCATGCTGACGGTAACACACTGCACTAACCAATCAAAGCACCATCAATATCTAATATACATACTAAGGCTAAATCGAAAGGAAGTAATACTCATTCGAAATGGCATTTGGTAATGTGCAAACACATCATCTAGCATTATACTAGACTGACGAAAACAAAGATAAACGATGACTTTTATATCAGCATTTTGGAATTCTAACTTTGAACATGCGAATATTTCACAGTCACGAGAATCTTAAATCATTGTCAATATTATACTACATCTTTCCTTAACAAAGTACATAGTGATATGTTTACACTTATAGTCATATGTAACTCCCGGGGGACTCCGGACGAGACTCTAGTATTACTTCGAAAGGTTAAAACATGGACAGTAATTATTGTATCACATGCTACACTACTACAAGAATCTTATGAACAAGCTAATGTGATGAACGCGGGCAAATAATGTAGGCAGGGATTGACTTCTTTTATCTCCCACCGCTTGTTCTGGTGGCCAGGTTGTTTATTTCTTTTACCCTCACTCAGCATGTTGTAACACAGTAATAAAAGAAAAGGACGACGGAGCAACCTTCATGTGGTTTTTCTGAAAGATATTGAAGGAAGGAAACGAAACATAAAAATACGACTCTCTTAATTATGTACCAGACTGACTATACTATCTGGGACCTATTTAGGCTAGTTTCTACACTGAACTAAGCAACCAAAACAAACATGGATTTAGGAATAACACTGGACTTGATCTGACTCAACACATACTAGTCATGTAATCGATTAAGAGACTGCGGCATTTAAATCTTGGTACGTCTGCCTTACAACCTCTCTGTCTATTTCTGGGCAGCCATTTCACCCATAAAATAATAACACAATTAATCTTGTTAGTCTCAGCTCAACCAGTTCTCCTTAAACAGAACGTGTATAAAAAAAGACAGGGTTTTAAATAAATTAATAACAAAACGTTACACAGAATCAGTCAGGTGACTTGCCTACTACACCCTGTTCTTCAACGATAGCATGAACGCAATCATCTTGTTTGATACAAGCGGGCGCTCTCTCAGAATATAGTAAGATATACGTTTCACACACTATACAGTATACCGCAAAGCACGCTTAGCTTATACAATGAAACACGATACCATTGATTGCAACAGTAACAAGGTATATGAGCTTATAATAATATGAGAAAAACAATGGGTTCCTGAGTGCGGTCCTTAAATTCACTCAAAGATCACATGGTTTCCAAAAGTGATGTCCCCTAAGACAACTTTTTGGCCCACTCTTTCAAATATGCAAGTTATTTTTGGAAAATATACTTAGTTTCTAAGTTGTTAAATTAAAATATCTTTCAATGTAAATATGCAAGTTGCATATGTTGGCGTAATAGTTTGTCATTTCTTTTGTCAATCATACGACATTGCTAGGTTATTAAATAGCCAAACGATAGTACAATGTAAATATACAAGTATGCATATTGTAGCATGTAGCTTTATCCTGTGTGACAAGTTTCACAGTACGTGCTGTAGCGAATCAGAACACACGTTAATATATCTTAACACCTGCTCACTGCTGATCTATTTTATCAGTTAACACATTAGTAACTGTATCGAATACGATAATCGGGTGATGGACCGTATTGCACCTGCTCTTCTATTTTGTGACATTTTTGTCTATATGTCACTGTTTAAAGAGTGGTGCCCCAAAGTGGAGTTCACTGGCCCGTGGGAACCGTTGATGGTACGCTAAGGGAGTGCGGCTTGGGGGGGGGGGTGGTGGTAGGGGGGTGCCAAAACTGATAACAGTTCGTCTCTGATAAGAGAATGATTCGAAACGGGCGATAGGGCAATAGGTGCGCCTTCACATACAACGGGATCTGCGCTTCGCAGGAGAAAGCCCTGCCACGACTTCACGGGAGAGCCCTGAGTGATAACATACTGTATCAGAAAAGAGTCTCTTGATTTTGGGGGGTTTTTTTCCTGAAGGAAACACTTGGAGGAGATTGATATAGACTCGAATTGGTTATGCCACTATAATTTTTCTTTTAAAATCCAAAATGATACATTTTGTAGTCGTCAAGAACACCAAAAGTATATGCAATTATCATTTTAGGTTCGCAAAGATGTGTTTCAGAGATTTCATTGCACAATGTGATATACAAATATGGGTCATGCTTTGTATGCGGTAACCCAGCCAAAAACAACAGTTAGGCTCCACATGGGCCTTATGTGGGCATTTTTTGGGCCAAAAATGGGCTAGCCATTTAGGACCCAGTCATCTTTGGCCATGTTGCTCAACTGGCCAAAGTTGACCTAACCAAACAGGGCCCATACAGAGCCCATATGGGCCCTAAGTGGGGTAACCAGATGCAACCCACATAAACCCACATTGCAACCAGCTTGAACTGACCAGACGGGCCCATACAGAGCCCATCTAGGGACCACAGAACCCATATGGGCCCACAAAGGGCCCATGCGGGGTATCCAGAAGTAACTCATATGTGGGCAACTTTTTGGGGCCCAAAAATGGGCTGACCATTTTGGACCCAGTCAGTTTTGGCCAGGTTGCCCAACTGGCCCGAGATGACCTTACCAAACACGGCCCAAACAGAGCCCATATGGGGTCTAAGAAAGTAACCCATAAGGAATCTACATCTTTAGCAAGCTGGTTAACCAAGTGGGACTAAAGCAGAGCCCTCACAATTTCCATTTGGTACAAATGTGGGTCCGAAGCTAGCTTTAATCGGGTCCATTCTGGGCACAACATGGGACTTCAAGCAGCTCAAAACCATTTTTAAAAATGTGTGAAAATTTTGGTTTTGTCTATAGTAATTGCTAAGGTCAAAATTGATCAATTGCAAAAATTGATCGCTAAGGTTTGAGCGACTTGTATGTATACTTGCTGTAGGAAACTCAAGGAGTATAACTCAAATACACTATAACACAGAAGAAAATCAGTTTTTGTTTAAACCTTTTGTATTCATAAGAAGCAGTACAAACACTTTACACTTTACACTTTACAACATTGAAGGCCCTCCTTTGTCAGTGTTGGAACAAAACTTTTCAACCATTTTCTATATTTTTAAAGGACAAAGATTTCAGTTTTGTGGCTCTTGGTTTTCTTTTTTTGGCACTGGCAACAGTGCCAATAAAAGTTTTGTGGCTCTTGGTTTTCTTTTTTTGGAACTGGCAACAGGGCTCTCCGAGCCCTGTTGCCAGTTCTGTCTCTTTATCCGAGAAACCACTTTGAGCCGCACTTATCTATCTCCTGCTTATTTGAACTGGCAGTCTATGCGTTTCTCTTGATTGCATCTGATAAATAAAATAAACATATATATATAAATATAATATCAAATCAAATCAAGAACCCATACTGTAAAAGGATAGTCCGTACTTTCTTCATCGAGAGTGATAAGGAATGTAATTCAAATCTTGATAAGGGTATGCATGAAATGTACTAAATGAATGTGAAAATGAGATATAAAAAATATCAAAGTCTTCGAAAGTATAGCTGAAAATTATTTGAATGGTTGGGAATATTTTGGAAATCAATATAAGATTCACACTCATTTTTTCAAAACAAATGTTTTGAATTTGAGTCAGTTGCACTCCCATTTTAAACTAATGGTCAATCTTAGTATTGCCTGTTTAGCAATTTTGCTTGCAGGTTTGCATCGGCAGCGGCACACATAAGCCATGTGGATTTGAATCAAGAAGAAGAAATGCGAATTTGGAGTTTCTTTTATATAACATACTCTAAACTAATTTATAGCTCTAAGGCATGAATATTGTTTTTCCCGGTCAAAGTCTACAACAACCCTTCCAACGTGGCTGCATACATGAATTTTCCAAATTTTATTGGTATCTCTGATCACAGTGGATTCGGTCTGGCTTGTCCTACGTGCTACATTATCGTCATGAGAAGAGTCAACCGGACAGGCTTATCGTCCCCGGATCTAAAAAGTAATGAAATATACTTTTATTTAGTGGAGCTGATTCCTCTCAAATTGACCTTCATGACATATCCAAATGTATTTCAGGTCTGTGGAGAACAAGTTACATTGGTATTCACTGTCAATCTAGTGCAACAACAGAAGACAATTTGCACAAATCTGACTCATCGGGATTTGTTAACCACATTGCTTTTGTAGCAATGCATGCACAATAGCCTAAAAGAATTCCTTCTGAAATATCTATTCACTGTTCAACCCCAAAACAATTCCACTCCAGGTAACGGTTGTGCATCTACGTTGTTACAATTTTAGTTAGAGTTGTAGGGAGGAAAGCACATTGCATATGAAAAAATCACATTTTCGCTTTGCAAATAAAAACAATGACAAATTACCATACTGTCCATAATCGGTTTGAAGCACTGGCTCCTCTGGTTACTATAGTAGATCTCCCATGGAAGATTGAGGAATATGTCTTTCTGCTGTTTCCTCATTTAACTCCATTGACACTTCCCACACAGATCCAAAGTATTTATCTGTGATTGCAGTAGCCATTATTAAGGAGAGATAACGTACGGAAAGTGGAGCAGAGGATGACAGTGATGCTGTGCCAAGTAAAAATTACATTATTTAAATTAATTATTATTAAATTTGTTTTTGTTTAAATTAAGAGAATTTTAACAATGTAGTCGAACTTTTTATATGTCAATTAGGTATTTGGCGCCATACAATATTGTACCTTGTTCTGCACATGTAACATCATGATTGATACTGTTTTCGCCTGAAAATAGTGTTTACATCAAGTACAAACTTTGGCCCTGGGTACTGAAACAGTCTGGGTCATCATAACATTAGTATTTAAGAACCATCGTGTAACCATGCATGAACCGATTCCAATCTAAAGCATATGATTATTCGTTGAATGAAACTGTAAAAGTACCGGTAACAGCTAGTTCCTTTAGTACACCGCAGAAAGACGTTTGTGTTGCTACAGGGATACCACAGGGATATGATGCGCAGTACTTGGACCTGTATAATATATGTTATAATGTCATCCCAAAGTCGAAGCAATAATGACTCGTTATTGGAACAGAAATCATTCTACAACATGAGCCCCATATGGGCTCTGTATGGGCCTGTTTTGGTAACGTCATCTGTAGCCAGTTGGGCAACCTGGCCAAAACTGACTAGGTCCCAGCTGTTTATCCCATTTTTTCGCCCCAAAAAGTTGCCCACGTTAGGCCCACGTGGAGCCTAACGGTTGTTTCTGTCTGGGTTACTGCATACACAGTATGGCCAATATTTCATATCACAGTGTGCATTTAAATCTCTGAAACACATATTTGCGAACCTAAAATGATTATTACCATATGTTGTAGGATAAGTAAGAACATAAAGTTGTTGTGGTTTTTCTCAGTCACACGTATTACATGCTGTGGATGAAAATGAATACAGAAGATTCTTCTCAAAGGTATCAATCTTTATCAATTTCTAAATACATAATAGGACTTTAATAGTCGTATTATATTCTTATCATTATTATCATATTTTTTTGTAATGTCAACTCCAAAGTCCATGTGGTAGCGACTTAATATTGAAATATAACTCATTCCACAACATTAGTATTATAGAATGTTAATCGAGATTGAGTTAATAATTTCCGTAAATAACGAGGATTAAAGTACAAATTCACTGCGATATAATAGTCTATAGCACTGTGACAAATTTTGAGGACTTACATAAAAGTCGATTGAGCCATGTATGTTTTACGAAAAGTAAGAACATATCGTTGTTTCGTTCTTTCACGGGCACACGTATTTCCTGTTGTGGGTGAAATTAATACAGAAAATGATTCTCAAAGGTATCAATCTTAATCAATTTGTAAATATGTTATATTACTTTCATCGTCGTATTGTTTTTAATTCCTGTGTAAATCCTATGCTTCGCAGAACTGATAAGGCCTAATTTGCAATAATAGCTTTTATATTGTATATTAACAGAAGTTTTCTTAGTTGACTGTTTCAAAAACAGTAGCAAAGAAATGTGCATTGTTCCCTTTTTTGGCCACTGCGTGAAATAATCTTTTTTTATAATCAACACATGAATAACGAATTCTTACTTCTGAAATGATAACAATATTAATATTAAAACAGTTATAACGTTGGAAAAGGGAATAGACAGGAACAACAATTTGAATGCTATGATGATATTTAGTGAAATCATTTTTCTTTCATGCACCTAATACTTGAAACTAACAAGCGAGTGTGAAGGTTATAGATGATCCCTCTTTCACCTTTCGCAGGTGCGATGAGTACTCTATAGAGAACTGCGTTATTTCGTAATGTAATGTGGTCCATTATTTCACTTTGGATGTTGAACAAAACATATTTTAATTGCAATTTTACTTTTAGAATAAATAGAATTGTTAAACACCTCCCTACATTCTTTATTTGAAATACGGGATATTATATTATCAAGTAATAAAAACAATAAGATTTTAAGGAGATTGCTCCTATGAAATAGTTAGTAATTTCAAATTTCGAAAATTGTGTGTGGGAAAAAAGTCATATTTCTGATAACTCAGTTAATGATCATTTTGTCTAAAAGAAATTGAAACAAGCAACGTTTTATTTCTTCCTAACACTACGCTTTACTAATTGATGCCTATTCATAATTGAACTCTGTACCATTTTCCTACAATTACTTGACATTAAAGAGGATATAATCACGGTGAGGACAACAATCATAGTGACGACGAACAATCGCGATGACGTTTGACGTTAACGACGATGATGATGATTATTATTAGTAATATTGATATACAATAAAAAAAAGCTGATGAAAGTGGTACACTACATTTACAGAAAATATGGTCATTTGAGGCTTGCTTAAAAGAGATACAGTGTGGTGCTTCACTTTTGCGCATATTAAAAAAATGTTCAAATTGTTTTCCTTATTGCCATCAATGAACATATGAGATAAATAAAACTCAAAACAAACACAAGAAAACCAAAAGTTAGCATATGTTCCTCACTTTAATCAACATTCACACCAGATTCACACCAGATTCACACCGGAGCTGGAAACTAACACCAAAGAACTGTAACTCCTGATAGAACTCATTTCCAACTTTTGATTGAAGTAACAGGAATATTAAAATTAAGAAAAATTCTCGAGTAAGAAATTAAGATTTTGAGCCAATGAAGTCGAATTGTCGTCAATTGGTGCAAAGCCAAAATCGAACAATTAAGTCAAAATTGAAAGTTGAAATATAACTGACGAGATTGATCTTTTTCTTAACTTGAGAATCAGTAATTACACCTTTTGTTCTGTCAACTATATAGACGACCATAAACTTGCCGTTGGACTGATCCATAACCATTGTTCTGTTGCAGGCACACGTCGTGCATATTCATGCCTTCTACGCTCAACTTTCCGAAAAACAATCGAATTAAATACTCTACAAATTCTATCATGTTATATTGAAAGGAACTATGACCTATCATTGGTAAATTTAGAGAGATGTGTTTTACGGGTTTAAAAAAAGTGGAATGTGTTGTTCCTCATTATTCATGTTGTGATAGGTCCTCCAAAGATGGACTACGATCACCTTGTTCCACCTAATTCATTTATTCATGCCGACGATTTCAGCTCTATGAACGATTTAGCGGAACATATTCTCCGGGTATCCCAAGATCAGGCCCTTTATGACTCATACTTTAAATGGAAGACAATTGGTAAAGCTGTGAATAATTGTATTGTAGATATTCTTGCATTTACGAATGTTGGAATGTGTAGATTAATCGACTTCATACGAGAAAAACAACATGAACTACCGAAGCAGCCTTTCGATTCATACGGTCCCAATTGGATGGGAGGATATAATGAATGTGGAGGGAACTGGGTTAAAGAGTATTCAACTTTCAGGAATTAATGAAGAAATGGGTGACAGATACAATTTTACATACTTCAACTAAAACATCAGCCGCAAGGAATCTCGTTACTTTACAGCCATGAGTTAATTAAGAGTATTTTTTAATGAATAAAGCAATCATATATATTCCAGGAGTCATTAATGTAATAAATACACTAAATTAAGCTAGTTAATTTAAGTTATATAGTCAGTAAACTTTTTGTCACGAATGAGACAATTGTGTATCGTATGGGACATCCTATTGTAATACTGTGTGTGTGTGTTGATTATAGGGACAATATTGTTAATTGCGTCTATCCTCAATCAGCCCCCCCCCCCAAGATCCATCATCTCACCCCCCTACTCAAATTCCATATCTTGTTTGATATCTAGCTGTAAGCCAGATATACATACAAGTTTGATATGGCCCTATAAAGCCAGATATAACTGGATATACAGTCAATCCAGATATGCAGATAAAATTTTATCTGGCCTGTAAAGCCAGATATATCTTGATATAATTGTGAGCCAGATATGCATATAAAGTTTGATATGGCCATATAAAGCCAGATATAACTGGATATATATAGAGTCAATCCAGATATGCAGATAAAAATTTATCAGGCCATATAAAGCCAGATATATCTTGATACACTTATAAGCCAGATATACATATCAAGTTCGATATGGCCATATAAAGCCAGATATAACTGGATATGGAGTCAATCCAGATATACATATAAAGTTTGATATGGCCATATAAAGCCAGATATAACTGGATATACAGTCAATCCAGATATGCAGATAAAAGTTTATCTGGCCTGTGAAGCCAGATATATCTTGATATAATTTTGAGCCAGATATGCATATAAAGTTTGATATGGCCATATAAAGCCAGATATAACTGGATATATATAGAGTCAATCCAGATATGCAGATAAAAATTTATCAGGCCATATAAAGCCAGATATATATTGATATGATTGTAAGCCAGATATGCATATAAAGTTTGATATGGCCATATAAAGCTAGACATATCTTGATATACTTGTAAGCCAGATATACATATCAAGTTTGATAGGGCCATATAAAGCCAGTTATATCTTGATATAATTGTAAGCCAGATATCCATATAAAGTTTGATATGGCCATATAAAGCCAGATTTATCTTGATATAATTGTAAGCCAGATATGCATATAAAGTTCGATATTGCCATATAAAGCCAGATATAACTGGATATAGAGTCAATCCAGATAAAATTTTATTTGGCCATATAAAGCCAGATATATCTTGATATAATTGTAAGTCAGATATGCATATCAAGTTTGATATGGCCATATAAAGCCAGATATCCATAAAAGTTTGATATGGCCATATAAAACCAGATAATCCAGTTATCCATATCAACTTTGATATGGCCATATAAGGCCAGATACAACTGGATATAGAGTCAATCCAGATACGCATATAAAGTTTTATCTGGCCATGCCAGATATAACTGGATATATATGTAAGACTGTATGCTCTTACATAGTATATTTCTATAGAGATTTACATTGCCCTATATTGTGGTACTGCACATACTTCAATGGTAAAGCACTTACAGTACACACTAAGTCAAAAGGGGTAAAAATTGGCTACTTGATCTATCTGGTTGCTAGGCAAACACACGGTCTTATATGGAAAAAGGATGACTCAGAGGGTAAATAAGTGTCAAGCCTGCTTGTGAACAAAGGACATGTGCATTATTACTCTGGGAGTGAGAAAGGAAATGGAGTGTACACATGGTTGGAGTAGCGAGCAGAAGGATATTTAATAGAAAGGATTGGTACATTAAGAAAAGGTGATGGAGATTCGTAAAAAATAACCTATTGATGTCAGGACATTGGCAAAGTATCTATAATGAACTGAACAGTCAGAAATAAGGAAGAAGTTTTTTGAACGGATGGAAACAACCTATTTTGGGACTGAACTTTGATACTGAATGGAACATATATCGTTCTCCTTAAACTTATTTACTAAAGCAAATTTATTAAATAAAGGCACAGCACAACGTAATTTAGTATCAACCTCTACAGGACCACAGAATAATAAAGAACTCAACCTTCAAGTATTACTTTTAAGTGTACAAGTGGTATCGCGCGATGCCAGTTTAAAGTTTAAGTAAGTATACTTTTACAATACAGTGTATACACAAAGACTCTCGTACAAGTAAAATAACTGTCAGAGCGCGCATGCTAAATTTTTAACAGCGGTAATTTTATGACCATATCAGTCGGATTAGGTATTATACTGCAGATTCTTAAGTCCAAAATAAGTTGACTTTTACCTCCAATAAAGCCTTGCTTTTTTTAGTCTAATTGTCTGGGTTTTTCGGACACAATTTGAAATTATTTTGAAATCTCTTTTAAGTTGGAAGCATTGTGAGTCACAAATAAAACTGTGTGTCACAAAAAAGTTATGTACACAATTGGGTTTGAAATATTCTGGAAGAAAAGTAATCCCAACTTTACATGTCTTCGTCATTATTTTGAGAATTGTGTTGATGAAAAAGCTCGAAGATCTTGCAGAGACTGAAGACAGCCTAGAGACGGCAGAGTGATGGGCATTTTGTCATGAAGCAGGCTTTCAAGTGCCAATTTATTCTTGGAACATTTTATCATGCCAGGATATTTATTCTCTTAACCAAGTATTTTTATTCTGACGGTCATATTGCCTTAATAATTATTTGAACAGAAGACCCCTTTTTAGTATTAGTTTGTTATTTATAAAGGCTTGGACATACTGTGGGTAAGGTGAAAGAAGAAAAAACAAAATACTTGCTGATGGATCAAACAGGAAATGTAATTAATGGCCAGATAATTAAGAAGTAAATAAAAAGTTGCTTTATCTGAGCCATATATTGCCTTTATTTGGTTCAAATTATATTTCTTTACATCGCCAGATGAATTCTTGCACAGATGTAGCCATTTTTTTAGTTAGTTCAATCTGGATTTATCATAAAATGGGACAGTAATGGATTTGCCAAGGGCAATATATGGATGTGGCATATATGAGCCAGATATGGATTTGCCATAAATGGGCCAGATATGGATTTCTAATTAATGGGTCAGATATGGATGTGCCATATATGGGCCAGATATGGATTTGCCACACATGAGCCAAATATGGATTTCTCAAATATGGATTTGCCATATATGGGCCAGATATGGATTTGCCATATATTAGCCACATATGGATCTGCTATATGTGGGTCACATGTGGATTTGCCATATATGGGCTAGATATGGATTTGCCATGTATGGGCCAGATTTGGACTTTATCTAATATCAAGTTATATCTGCCCAATTCTTGTTATGGCCATATATATATTTCACATATGGCACAGATATCGGCCAAATACAAATTGCCATAACTGGGCCATATCTGGATTTTGAGTAAGGGCCACCATCAGCAGCCATAAACAATTTATGGAAAATAAACCAAGCAAAGTTAGAAATTTCCTTATATGTCTTATTTTCCTTCTCTGCAAGACTTTTACTACCTGTAAAGCTTAAAATTGAATTCATAACGGTATCTATTCAATTAAAATACACGACAAGATTGGCAAACCAATGCACAATAATCTTGTACCAGCCTATCAATTGTTTTCTTTGTTGGTGACTACTTGTCCTTCACTCTCTCTGTAAATGCTGACTACCAAGTGAGAGGCAGCAGGTCCCATTTTTAAAGTCTTTCGATTCTAATTAGTCTAAAGATTCGACACTGGGCCTCTTGGCTGGAATGTGGAAGCTATTACCCACTGAGCTAACCAAACTTAGATGAATGGTAACAAAAAACGGCTGTTCTGTGTTGGGTCTACCTTTATGTTGCCAATGCATTAATTGCAACTAATTTTCCAACCACATTGTTTTGCACTGATTTATTAATTTCAAGTTGACAATAAACAGTATATTGTATACAAAGTTTAAAAGAACTAAGGCATCAGCCTATGTTGGAGTTTTCTGGACCTTTCCAAAGCTGAAGTGCAGGTTCCAAATTGTCGAACAGTGTGTCCCACCAATAGCAACTTATTTCCCAAACCACATTTTTTCACTGATTTGTTAATTTAAAGTTTACAACAGTTCAACAATACAACAGTTCAAAGAAAATAATGTATCGGCCTATGTTGAAGTTTTCCGGCCCTTTTTAAAGCTGTAGTGCGGGTTCCAACTTGTCAAAACTGTTTGTGCCAGAAATAGTCCTAAAAGAAAAAAGAGATATAACACCGCCGACCGTAAATCAAATGACACGTACAATACAGTGTTAATTTGCAAATTCAACAATACACTGATTCATAATGATGGGATTCGAAGTGAAGCTTTCACCAGACTGCACAAACAAAGATGGTAAGGCCAGTTGTGTTGCTACAGGGATTTGGAATAATTTCAGAGGGTGCGCAGTACATGGACCTGTACAATATATATGTTGTTATGTAAACTCCAAAGTCGAAACGATAATGACTCATTAATGGAACAGAAATCATTTCACAACATGAGTATAAGAGATATCTTTATCTAGACTGAGTTAGTATCTTCTTTAAAGTCCAAACTCACTACTAGATAAGTCGATTGAGCAATTTGTGCTGTACGATAAATAAGATTACATGGTTGCTGCGTTCTTTCCCGGGTACAGATATTAGCTATTGTCGAGGAAATTAAAACAGCAAATTCTTCCAAAAGGTATCAATATTTATCAATTTGTAAATATATCATATAACATTAATCGTCGTAGTTTATTTAAATCCTTTGTTAATCCAATTCTTCGCAGAATTGATTAGGTCTTAGTTACAATAATAGCTTTTTTATTGTATTTTTACACAATTTTTCTTAGTTTCGCCTCAGCCTTGACTATGTTTTAGAAACAGTGGTAAAAAAGGTGCATTATGAGCTTTTTGTTGCCATTTTGTTGACTTAAATTTAATATAATCACCTCATGAATAAAGAATTTGTACTTGTTCTGCAATGATCATAATAATATTTATAATAGTAATAACATTTAAGGAGAGGAATCATGAGGAATACAAATGCTAAATGCAGTGACGATATTTAGTGCAATCGTGCATGACATTCCGTCATAAACGTTAAGGTTCCATATTCCAATTTGCTTTCATGCACCGAATACTTGTAACTAACAAGCGCTTTCGTGAAGGTTATAAATAATCCATCTTTTACATTTTGCAGCTGCCATGAGGAGTCTATAGAGAACCTTGTTCTTTCGTAATGTTATGTGGTCCATTCTTCCACTTTGGATGTTGAACAAAACGTTTTTTAATTGCATTGTTTGCTTTTACGAAATTAATTTTTCTGGGGTTGTAATGAGATTGCACTTATGAAATAGTAATTTCAAATTTCGAAAATTATTTGTGGAAAAAAAGTAAAAGTCATATATCTGATAACTCAGTTAAAGATCACATTTGTATCGAAAATTGAAATCAGCAAACGTTTTTATTTCTTTATTCAAATTTAAAGTTTTGATTGTTTCTTTGCTATTTTCCTTACACTACGCTTTACTAATTGAAGCCTATTTATTATTGAACTCTGTACAAAAATTTACAGAAAATATGGTAATTTTGAGTCTTCTTTTAAGCGATTCAGTGTGCTGCTGTACTTGGAACCTATTGAAAAATGTTCAACTTATTTCCTTGTAGCCATCAATAAGGAATACTAGATTAATAAAGTTCAAATTCGCCTATGTCTCTCCCTTTACCTACGTTTCCAATATTGGATAGTATATGTTATAAATAATCCCTCCAGGCCCTCAGCCGGGGCGGTACACTGACATGATATCAATTATGTTGAATTCCCCTCAAACTACATGTTAGAGCTTTAAAAGTGCATAAGGAGAACAAGAAGTAAATACAAAGTCCCGAAGATCCACACCAGGACTTGTAATGAATTTCAAAGAACTGTAACTCCTGATAGAATGAAGTAGCACCGAATGAAACAACTTTCAATGTAAACTCATTTCCAACTTATGATCCTCATAAGTTTGTGTTATATACCATTCCAGTAACAGGAATTTTAAAATTAAGGAAAATTCTCGAGTAAGAAATCGAGATTTTTAGCCGATAAAGTCGAACTGTCATCAATTGGTACAAAGCCAAAATTCAAACAAGTTAGTCGAAATTGAAAGTTGAAATAAAGCTGACGATATTGATCTTTTTCTTAAATTGTGAATCAGTAATTAAACCGTGCGTTCTGTCAACTATATAGACGACCATAAACTTACTGTTTGGACTAATCCACAACCATTGTTCTGTCGCAAGCTTTCTACGCTCAACTTTCCGAAAAATATCGAAATATATACTCTAGGAATTCAATCACGTTATATTGAAAGGAACTATGTCCTATCATTGGTAAAGGTAAAGCGATGTGTTTTGCGGGCTTAATAATGGTGAAATGTGTTCTTCCTCACTATAAATATTTTGTTTGATTTTCTTTACACCTTAGAATATCGCACTACTGAAAACTAACAAAGAATCAACGATAAGAACATCGAAGAGCAAATCTAATTTGTTAACCTTCATTGGTTCGACAATTTTTGATGAGGGGTTAATGAACGTGAGTCATCGGCATATTTAAATTTCAGTTGACATTACGAATTTTCAGAAGTTGTTGTGAACTTCTCACCACATTTCTCTCATCATGAAGTGTTTGAGAATTAACCGACGTAAATGTACTTGCATACTCATCATATCTGCTGCATTATCGATCTATGCTTTATTTACACTGGAGACGAAAATCGATAGGTCAACGCTACGTCAACCATGGAATCTCATGGCGCGAGCACAGCTAAGTAACAATACTAAGTTGCTTTCGTCCGACGGTAATCGAATGCCTACAGCCGACAGGAAATATTGCAATAACACTATTTTTACACAATCAGAGAAGACATCAAAACGTCATGATGACATTATTGAAGCAAAAGTTGATTATCGCGTGGAAGCTTTTCCCTCCGAGGGGCACTGGACAAACAAACTACAACTACCAAAGTTGATCTCTTGCGGAGGTAGACAACCCAGGTCAGTCTTAATTGAGCAAGCAAGTCACTGGACAAATAACACTCAAAAAGCAGACATACTTATATTTTCTGGGGCTATCAATTGCGAGGACATCTGGTTGGAACTGGAAAGTAAACGACAACCTAATCAGATTTGGGTGTTCACAACAGAAGAGAGTCCTTTCACTTCCAGGGATTCAGTGCCTCCTCCAAAAGTCAGCCATATTCATTTTAACATCACTTCAACATATCACCCAAAAGCAGATATTATTTTACCATATGGGAGATTTTTTCCCTTCAGCAAAAGGGGAAAACGCGAAGTTAGATCAAATTTTAATCAGAAGAAAGGCTTAATGGCCTGGATTTCTAGTCACTGTTCAACCGAAATGTGGAGAAGGTACGACGCTGTGCACGATCTTTCTGGTTACATTCCAATTGATATGTTTGGAGCGTGCGGTGAACTTTCTTGTCCAAGACGTCGAGGAATTAATTGCGCGAAGGTTTTTGCCCGTTACAAATTTATTGTAGCATTCGAAAATAGTTGTTGTGGAGGTTACATAACTGAAAAATTTTGGTTTACTGTTACCCGTTACAATGCTATTCCTGTTGTCATAGGTCCTCCAAAGATGGACTACGAACAGCTTGTTCCACCTAATTCATTTATTCATGCCGACGATTTCAGTTCTATGAAAGATTTAGCGGAATATATTCTCCGGGTATCACAAGATCAGGCCCTTTATGACTCATACTTTAAATGGAAGACAATTGGTAAAGCTGTGAATAATTGTATTGTAGATATTCTTGCATTTACGAATGTTGGAATGTGTAGATTAATCGATTTCATACGAGAAAAACAACATGAACTACCGAAGCAGCCATTCGATCCATACGGTCCCAATTGGATGGGAGGATGTAATGAATGTGGAGAGCGGAACTGGGTTAAAGAGTATTCAACTTTCAGGTACTACAATGAAGAAATTGATGACAGATACAATTTTACATACTTCAACTGAAACATCTGCCGCAAGGAATCTCGTTACTTTACAGCCATGAGTTAATTAAGAGTATTTTTTAATGAATACTTTCAAAAGCAATCATATATATTCCAGGATTCATTAATGTAATAAATACACTAAATTAAGCTATTTAATTTAAGTTATATAGTCAGTAAATGTTTTTTCACGAATGAGACAATTGTGTATTGTATTGGACATCCTATTGTGTGTGTTGATTATAGGGACAATATTGTTAATTGTGTCTATCCCCAATCAGCCCCCTACCATGATCCCTCCTCTGAATTACCCCAGCATAACCAGCCATGAACAATTTATGGAAAAAAAGCAAAGTTAGAAATTTCAAATTTGTCTAGAACAACAATATCTACAAAAAACGCATTTGAATCCAATTCATTCATGTCAGTTATATGTCTTTTTTTACTTCTCTGCAAGTTTTTGAGCTACCTACCTGTAAAGCTTAAAATTGAATTCATTACGGTATCTATTCAATTAAAATACACGACAAGATTGGCAAACCAATGCACAATAACCTTGTACTAGCCTATCAATTGTTTTCTTTGTTGGTGACTACATGTCCCTCACTCTCTCTGTAAATGCTGACTACCAAGTGAGAGGCAGCAGGTCCCATTTTTTTAAGTATTCCAAGATTTGACACTGGGCCTCCTGGCTGGAATGTGGAAGCTCTTACCCACTGAGCTAACCAAACTTAGATGAATGGTAACCAAAAAAAAAACGGCTGCTCTGTGTTGGGTCTACCTTTATGTTGCCAAGGCCATAATTGCAATTAATTTCCCAACCTCATTGTTTTGCACTGATTTATTACTTTTAAGTTGACAATAAACAGTATCTTGTATACAAATTTTAAAAGAACTAAGGCATCAGCCTATGTTGGGGTTTCCTGGACCTTTTCAAAGCTGTAGTGCGGGTTCCAACTTGTCAAAACTGTTTGTGCCAGAAATACAGTAACATGAAAGAATGAAGAGAAAAAATTACGCCGTCCCTAAATCAAATGACACGTACAATACAATGTTAATTAGCAAATTCAACCATAGACGGATTCATAACGATGGGATTCGAAGTGAAGCTTTCACTAGAGTGCACAAACAAAGATGGTTAGGCCAGTGTGTTGCTACAGGGATTTGGCATACTTTCAGAGGGTGCGTAGTAAATGGACCTGTACAATATATGTTATTATGTAAACTCCAAAGTCGAAAAGATAATGACTCATTAATGGAACAGAAATCATTCCACAACATGAGTACTAGATATATCGTTATCGAGATTTATTAGTTAATAGCCTCCCTAAATAATCAGAATTAAAGTCCAAATTCACTGCTAGATAAGTCGATTGAGCAATTTATGCTGTACGATAAATAAGAATACATGGTTGCTGCGTTCTTTCCCAGGTACACATATTTGCTATTGTGGAGGAAATTAAAACAGCAAATTCTTCTAAAAGGTATCAATCTTCAACAATTTGTTAATATGTTATATAACTTTAATCGTCGTTTTATGTTCAATTTCATTTGTAAATCCTATGCTTCACAGGATTGATAAGGTCTAAGTTACAATAATAGCTTTGATGTTGTATTTTTACAGAAGTTTTCTTAGTTTCGCCTCAGCTTTGACTATGTTTCAGAAACAGTGGCAAAGAAATGTGAATTATGAGCTTTTTTTTACTACTTGGTTGAATGAAATATAATATTATCAACACATGAATAAAGAATTCGTACTTGTTCTGCAATGATAATAATTATATATAAAATAGTTATAACGTTAGAGAAGGGGTATAAAGAGGAATAACAATTTGAAATGCGGTGATGATACTTAGTGCAATCGTTTTTCTTAGTGCATAACAATCCGTCATAGACGTTAAGGTTCTATATTTCCAATTTGCTTTCATGCACCGAATACTTGAAACTAACAAGCCCTTTTGTGAAGGTTATAGATAATCCCATTTTTACCTTTTGCAGCTGCCATGGGGAGTCTATAGAGAACCTCGTTTTTTTCGTAATGTTATTAGGTCCATTTGTTCACTTTGGATGTTTGAACAAACCCTTTTTTTAATTTAATTTTGATTTTACAAAATTTAATATTACTGAGAATATAATAGAATTGTTAAACATCTCCCTACATTCTTTATTGGAAGTACAGGATATTCTATTATCAAATTCAAAGCAAAATGAGAAGACTGTGAGGAGATTGCGCCTATGAAATAGTTAGTAATTTCAAATTTCGAAAATTGTTTGTGGGAAAAAAGTAAAAGTCATTAATCTGATAACTCAGTTAAAGTTCATTTTTGTATAAAAAAAATTGAAACCCGCATTTTTTTATTTCTTTAATCGAGTTTAAAGTTTCGGTTGTTTCTTTGCTATTTTCCTTACACCACGCAATACTAATTGATACCTATTCATACTTGAACTCTGTACTATTTGCCTAAAATTACTTGACTTTGATGAAGATGTAATCGTGGTGAGGGCAATAATCATAGTGACGACGAACAATTGCGGTGACGATGTCGTTTGACGCTGACGATGACGTTGACGATGATGACCATGATTATTATTAGTATTATTGATATACAATTAAAAAACTGATAGATGTGGTACACTAAATTTACAGAAAATTTGGTAATTTGTCTTGCTTTAAAGAGATGCAATGTGGTGCTGTACTTTTGAACCTATTGAAAATGTTCAACTCTTCTTCTTCTTTTTTTGCCATCAATGAACGTATTAGATTAATAAAACTCCAAACAAAAACAAGAATACAAAATGTTCGCCTATGTGTCACCCATTTATCTACGTTTCCAATACTGGATAATATTAGGTTAAAAATAATCTCCGATTATGTTGAATTCCTCTCAAAATTTATGTTTGAGCTTTATAAGCGCATAAAGAGAACAAGAAATAAATACAAAGTCCCTAATATCCACACCAGGGCTTGAAATAAATTCCAAAGAACTGTTACTCCTGATAGAATGAAGTAGCACCAAATGAAACCAACTTTTAATGTAAACTCATTTCAAACTTATGATCCTCATGAGAAAATTTCTCGAGTAGGAAATCAAGATTTTGAGCCGCTAAAGTCGAAATGTCGTCAATTGGTACAAAGCTAAAATTCGAACAAATAAGTCGACATTAAAAGTTCAAATAAAGCTGACGAGATTGCTGCTGCTGCTATTGCTGTTTTGCCATAGTCCTCAAAGAACCGTCGGCATTCTCTTGTGTTATACAAGAGAATTATAGACTAATAATCCGCTGGGACGTCCCTCCGCTACGGATGCAGCTGGCCGGAACATACTATCATGTACAACCGCCCTTTACTACACGTACACCTACTGCTGGTGCTGCTGCATGCCTTCAATACCGTAGGAACATTAGAACAACAACGCCAATTCCGCCATGCAGACTGCTCCCAAACCCAACCCATGGGCCCGCTCCGTTTTATGGCGCCGACCAACTAGCCAGTCGCAGTAGGTAATAATGGCTTCTTGTGTGCTTTATATAAGACGTTAGCCTTGGACTGACTAACCCCACACACAGCCACCCCACTCTGCCTGGATGCAGTTTAACGTCAGACGCAGGACTTATTGACGAGATTGACCTTTTTCTTAACTGAGAATCAGTAATTAAACCTTGTGTTTTGTCAACTATATAGACGACCATAAGCTTACCGTTTGTACTGATCCATAACCATTGTTCTGTTGCAAGCACACGTCTTGCATGTTCATGCCTTCTACGCTCAACTTTCCGAAAAAAATCGAAATATATACTCTACAGATTCTATCAGGTTATATTAAGAGGAACTATGACTTATCATTGGTAAAGTTAAAGCGACGTGTTTTACGGGTTTAAAAACGGTGAAATGTGTTCTTCCTCATTATAAATATTTTGTTTGATTTTCTTCACACCTTAGAATATCGCACTACTGGAAACCAACAAAGAATCGACGATAAGAACATCGAAGAGCAAATCTAATTTGTTAACCTTCATTGGTTCGACGACTTTTGATGAGGGGTTAATGAACGTGAGTCATCAGCATATTTATATGTCTGTTGACCTTACGAATTTTCAGAAGTTGTTGTGAACTTTTCACCACATTTCTCTCATCATGAAGTATTTGAGAAGTAACCGACGTAAGTTTACTTGCATAATTATCATATCTGCTGCATTATCACTCTATACTTTATTTACACTGGAGACGAAAATCGATAGGTCAACGCTACGTCAACCATGGAATCTCATGGCGCGAGCACAGCTAAGTAACAATACTAAGTTGCTTTCGTCCGACGGTAATCGAATGCCTACAGCCGAAAGGAAATATTGCAATAACACTAATTTTACACAACCAGAGAAGACATCAAAAGGTCATGATGACATTATTTAAGCAAAAGTTGATTATCGCGTGGAAGCTTTTCCCTCCGAGGGGCACTGGACAAACAAACTACAACTACCAAAGTTGATCTCTTGCGGAGGTAGACAACCCAGGTCAGTCTTAATTGAGCAAGCAAGTCACTGGACAAATAACACTCAAAAAGCAGACATACTTATATTTTCTGGGGCTATCAATTGCGAGGACATCTGGTTGGAACTGGAAAGTAAACGACAACCTAATCAGATTTGGGTGTTCACAACAGAAGAGAGTCCTTTTACTTCCAGGGATTCAGTGCCTCCTCCAAAAGTCAGCCATATTCATTTTAACATCACCTCAACGTATCATCCAAAAGCAGATATTATTTTACCATATGGGAGATTTTTCCCCTTCAGCAAAAGGGGAAAACGAAAAGTTGCGTTTACATCAAATTTTAATAAGAAGAAAGGCTTAATGGCCTGGATTTCTAGTCACTGTTCAACCGAAATGTGGAGAAGGTACGACGCTGTGCACGATCTTTCTGGTTACATTCCAATTGATATGTTTGGAGAGTGTGGTGAACTTTCTTGTCCAGAACGTACAGGACACCATTGCCCGAAGGTGTTTTCTCGTTACAAATTTATCGTAGCATTCGAAAATAGTTGTTGTGGCGGTTACATAACTGAAAAATTTTGGTATGCGGTAACCCGTTACAATGCTATTCCTGTTGTCATAGGTCCTCCAAAGATGGACTACGAACAGCTTGTTCCACCTAATTCATTTATTCATGCCGACGATTTCAGCTCTATGAAAGATTTAGCGGAACATATTCTCCGGGTATTACAAGATCAGGCTCTTTATGACTCATACTTCAAGTGGAAATAATTGGTAAAGCTGTAAACAATGGTATTGAAGATATTCTCGCATTTACGAATGTTGGAATGTGTAGATTAATCGACTTCATACGAGAAAAGCAAAATGAACCATCGAAGCAGCCTTTCGATCCATACGGACCAAATTGGATGGGAGGAAGTAATGAATGTGGAGAGCGGAAATGGGTTAAAGAGTATTCAATTTTCAGGAGTTTCAATGAAAAAATGGGTGACAGATACAATTTTACATACTTCAACTGACACATCTTTACCAAGGAAGGGAGAGGCATCAAAATTGCTTCCTAATTAAACGGTCATATGTCATATGCTAGATAGGTACTCTTCAAATGTCTTGCTCTCCTCGACAGACATTCTGTTTGGAGACTTCATCTTATCGAACTGATGATTGAAATACTGATACGTTTTTATAATCAAATATTGTCCAACCAGTTCCAACAAGATTGAAAGTCCGTCCGATAATAATAATAATATTAATAGTTCCTTGCAAGTTTCGCACCGAAATGTAGCAGCTGAAATAACACAATAACATCCCGTAACATCCCATATTTTCAGACAAAAAGTAATTTCTGGAGATGTGAGCGTAAGAAGTTCTGCAAATGAAGCCACACACATTACTACTTTTCATCCACTGCTGATAAAAAAATATTACGCAACATATATGCTTAAAAAACAGCGGATAGCTTTAGTATAAGTAAAATTGAAGTCAAGAGAAAGAGGAATGACAAAGCGAGGTTCACACTATAGTTTCCGTGAACACAGATTTTTATTTATCTTTCAGACTATTCTACTTTCCTGTTATTGCTTTACATACTGTGTTTGGAGAATACGGACGCGGCAAAGAATGTCTCGTATTTTATGACATATAAAGTTTGGCTTTACCACTGAACATTATTTGTACAGTGAGAAATAACTCATCCCACTTTACCCAGAACTGCATTGTAAAAATATTTTTTCTCAAATATTGTTGACAAATTTCGTCTTAGCTATGGCGTCGTGGTTACCGGTATTCTACCGTAACAAAACAACATTAATTTTGACGGTGTACCTTCTAGGTTCATTCGACAAAGTGAAAAGTAACATGTGCCTTCATTTTATAGAAGGACCTTGAAAGGCAACCTTGGAATGCTTTAAAATATGGTCACATCAAAGTCGCCCGAAGGAGATCTATTATTCCTACCCTCTAAACTGAGACAACTGTTATGCAACGCACCAATCCAAAAATGGAGAGGAAGTGTCATAAATTGAATATGTTCAATGCAAGTGCAAGTTTCGATTTGGTTTATCCTTTGACTCATATCCACAAATATTGTATCTCGTAATCATGAAATTGTTCAGACAAAAGTTATTAAGTAAAGAAGATAGACTAGAAAACCATTAGTATAAATGCCTTGTTATAGTAACGTAACATGAAGGGACCTTCGATCAATCACTTGATTTATTGTACGGTGAAAGAATACTACAAAACAGCTTCTTCTTATTTAAATTTTGTTATTTTGTGTTATTTTTTTCTTTGGTATATATGGATGGCAGGTTAATGGTACGATCTTTCCTTAGAAACATCTCAAAACTGATTTATGCAAATCTAAAGTGTCTGTCATATTGACTGATCAAAAGTTAAAGTAGCAACAACGAGAATATATACTAATCAGTTCAAGTTGTTACTCTGACTCAATCGTCCTGTTGTAATTAGTATCTGATTGTCGGATGACTATTCTTACCCAGTATTTAATTGGAGGTTAACCTGATTAACCATGGATTGTACCTGTATATATATTTAACTTAGAAACATCGGTAGCAATATATTCGTCATTTTAGTTTGCTTATCATCTTTACTTAACTATGAATAAACATCTTTACTAAATTGTGAGTAGAAATCTTTAATTAATTATAAATAAACAACTTAAATTAATTATTGACATGCATCATCGCATCCAGTTTGCCTAAACATCGAATTAGGGGATATGAAAAAACAACAGATGTCTACATTTAAAGGTGAAATTTACATCAAACTCATCAAACTAAGCTCGTACTATTCATCTGAAATAAAATATGTATCAGTCTACGCTTCCTGATATATAAATATATATTTATTGTTTATGAGCGCCGTACAGGTTAACTGACTACAGATGCTACCCATGCTTAAGTCTAGATGGCTACAACCTTAGGATCCAAGAGTTTCACGAATGATGACGGTGTACAACGTTGACCAAGCTTCTTAGAGATATACGGTTATCCAGTGAATGATCAGAGGAGTTGTGGAGTATATTTTGTCTATTGTTGAACACGCCAGTACCATATTTCCATTATATTATATACATATACATATATTTATCACAGTAAACAGACAGCCGTTTTTCTCATAAACGTAAATAAATTTTCAAATACTTTTCATAAGAGCGTGTCGTTTTGTTACATAAAATTGCAACTGAATCCATTTTTGTATTGTTTTTCTCTTTTATAGAATTAATAGACAAATTAAAATAATACAATTGAACCTATTTAATGTCATTGAGCTTAAAACGACATCAACATATTGTTAATGAAGTTATATTTGACATGAAATAAACATTTAAAAGTTGTGTTGTGTTTTATTGCTTTTAGTTTAATGATCGCAATTTGTTAAGCATTTGAATGGACAAAAATGAGTACTTTTCCAAATAATCCTAACAACTATTCCATAGTTCGCATTCGTAATATATATTCTCTTTTCGAGTTTTAGTTTTACTAGTTCTACAACCATTACTACTAGTTGTGCTTCCAGTTCAATGAAACATCAATTTATGAAATAAGCCTAGTCTAGAACCAACCTTTTAACGTCCGTGAATCTCAAGTTCGTAAACTATTCGTGATTAAGTTTAAATTGCATGGAATTGAACATGAATTATTACATGGACACAGTTCATCAACTCGGAGGCATGGTTCTATTGCTTATAAAGTGGTACGCATAACTACCGGTATTTGTTATATTTTGTTATATTATGTAATGCTTACTTACATAGTCGTGTAATACCAAGAAATATATAGTCACAATAATATACAGTATTTCATGTTTTTTCTCTGCTGATACCCATCTATGTGATCATATTGGTACCTGTGAAAGTAAAGCTAGTCAGATAAAACGGAGCAATTGCCTTAGCGTAAATGAAACACTTATAAACAGTTACCCAATGATCAAACAAGTAATGTTTGATGGTGCCGTTAGGTTATTGCCACTCGCGTCGGTAGGAGACGGGTGGGGGGGGGGTGGAGGAAGCAGGTAAAAGGAACCCATTGAACTTCAGTAAATATCAGCAGTGGGTATGTCCTAAAGTTGAATAATGGGCGTAATAAGGAACCTTGGAAAATAACAGTAGTATCAAAGAGAGTAAGACATGTATCAAAATGCTATAGCTTCCGGGGACCGGGGGATCCCGACGTGGGCTTTCACATACATTCCAATGATATGAATATTCTCTTAAATGCCTTTCATGCTTCCTCATACTCCACTCCCTCCCCTTCCCACCCCACCCCTTCCGGTATAACATTCCGGAGAATCCAAGCTGCTCGTTCATTTTACTGTTAATTTACCTAATAGTAAAGAATAAACCCGCCAGGTTCTTGTGGTGATTGAAAAAGTTAAAGCATTTTACAAATTCAAGATGTTTCTACATGGAGCCCCCTTGTATCATTTTGTTGACTGGACCGTTAGCCCTAGTACACGGTGTCTCCACCAGAGATTTGTGAATCTTTCTGGCAAAGCCTTTTTCATGGTTATGAAATCAATCTCCTAGAAACTAAATTTCAAAGTCTACAAAGAATGCTCTCGATTGAATGTTTCGGTCGTGACAATGAACGATCTTCTTAGAGACGGGACTTTCTAAGTGAATGCCTGTACTGTAGAGACACATACATACAGCTACATATTCCAATCTGTTAGTGCGATGACAACTGTACATAAGTCGCGTATGATGTTTACATGTACTTCATATACGCATCCTTTGGGGCAACAACGTATGTGTTGTGGTAAAAAAGGGTTCGTTTGACTTCTTGGAAATTAGCGGCAAGATACCAGCAATGAAGAATTCGACGTATGAGAAGAATTCGACGTATGAGTCACAAGTGTTCTCTGAGCTGGTGCTGTAATTTGGATGTAACTTATATTTGCAGCTTTCAATAACTTGATATTGAATACAAAAATGTCTATCTAGTTTGTTCATTTCCCGTTAGAATCACGTACATGACAATAAACCGCTTGCCTTCAAACAAAAAGGAAAGTGACAAATAGTTTGATGTCGGTATTTCGTTTCGTTTCGTTTCGTTTATTTCTCTTTTTTTCTTTTTTTACAATTACATTTACAATAATGAATAATACCAATGTCAAAGCTACGTGAAGATTATAACTCTTTTTTAAAGTTTAAGGGATACCGACTACATTTTTACATTGGTAGATTGAATCAGTATGAAAGTAAACTTTTTTTCGAAGAAAAAACCTTAAGTCACAGACAATTTTAATATCAATTCACCATTCTTAAACTTAATTATAAAAAAGCTACTGACAAATTTTGCTGTGTTATGTTTACAGCGTAACCGTCCTATTTTACCCTGCAGCTAAACGTGTGCTAAGTGTTCTATTTCCTATGCACAAACAAACTCACTGTAACATGTGATTGAGGTGATCGACTGTCTCACGTAGTTCAGGGGCTCCACTGTTTTGATGCGATTGAGGTGCTCCTGGTTACTGGACGGAACGTGTCGTCTGCCTAATGCATGATCATAGTTTTGATGACAAGATTAGACAAAATCAGTTTGCCTGAATAGCTATTGGGGTTGTTAATGTTTATTTTTGTTAACGTATATTGTTTTTATTTTTCATCTCATCTACTATTAACAGTTTCCATGTCACTTTGCTCTCCTTAAGAGAATATACGACAGCAAAACAACCAAATTAAACAGTTTTTTTTTCTCGACGGTTACTTTACGTTAACGCGTGAATAGGATTCATATTTAACTACTCATTGTGAATTGGGAAATAGCGAACTTACTCCCATCATAAACCCATCATGAGCACAAGTATATTGGACATCAACAAATACTGAAGAGGGAGTACTCTCAATTTCGCATGACAGCAGCAAGACGGAGAAAGACAAGTCAAAAGACAGTCGCTATAAATGTCCATTATGGATTAATGTAAATTGTGCGTTAAATTTATTAGTAATTTGCAAATACTGCCATAATACAGCAATGCAGAAAGTATGGTACGTTTTAAAAACTTTTCTTTGTTGTGCAGAAACGCGTAGAATGTTGTCCATAAACTGCTGTGATCGGTTCATGACACATCTGGATTGAGATTGTGCCTGCGTTAATTCTTTGGGATAAAGGCAAATAGTAAACATACCCTAGTACTAATCGATATATTCATCGCTCAGGATACACATACAGATAATAGCACGGGAAATATTTGTTATGGCATTATATTATTGTTCATGTAATTCTCTAGTTCAAAGAGTCTCAAACGATTTGTGCAAAGAAATTCACCTGATCCCTTCATCAAGCTATCCAATATACCTGTATTCAACTGATACACGTTGTTGAGTCAGTATTCATTTGTATGATTTAAACAAAGGGAAACGATTACTAGCAGTATACACACACACACACATAATGGAATGGACAGAGTTCAACTTTACAGGCAAAGTTCAACATCCCTTTGTTACAAGACAATAACGAAATATTGAGTTCCATCTTTTATTAAAAGGAAGATATATATGTATGTATATGTATATGCAAATACTTATATATATATATGTATACAAATACTTATATATATATATACTTATATATACAAATACTTATATATACTATATAAGTATATAATATATAAATACTTATATATACTATACAAATACTTACATATACTATATATACAAATACTATATATATATATATGTGTGTGTGTATATATGCGTGTGTGTATTTGTATTCAATTGTGTACGTATGCATATGTGTATATACATGTATTGTGGGTGGTGGGGGTAGGGTGGGTGGGTTATACGTACTGGGTTGGTGTGGGTAGATATAAGTGTCACTGTTTTCTTGTATTGTTCTCTCTATTTACTTATGGGAGCGCTTTACTAGATAAGCCCTCTGGTATTTTTGGAGTGCTACCTTTCACAATTTTCCCTGTTGTTGATATGTTTGTCACTTAGTTTTCTTCTTTGTATTTATTTTGTGAAGAAACAAATAAATGAAACGAAAGAAGCTAAAAAAAGTATTAAAGGATGACACGGTTGAATAGTATTTATTAGGTTTCTATTGAGATTAAGGAAGCCAATTATTTTTTTCCAGGAGTAAATTATACAATCAAAGAAAGCTAATAAAACAGAACAGGGAGACCGAGGAAAATCCTTCTAGATATATTACGTATTATTTTACAAGTATTCTTGACATAGGCCTATGAGAGTGTCAAACAAACCCGTGCTATCTTATGCGACTATTCATTACATAAAATCATGAAAGAAAGAAATCCAAGATGTGAAGACATAAGTCGTTTGGCTTTTATTATTGAATAATATTAATATATTACCTCACGACGAAAGGTAAGTGTAAAACTATTGTTGTACTAGATAACTACAATTATTGAATATACAAATATCAATGTACAATAACCATTACCACAGAAGATAAAATTCGGTAACTTAGAATTAAACAACTTTTATACAACTGATATATCGAACTGAATTACATTAATATCACCCAAAGAAAAGAACAAAAATCATTTCCATAGTATTATAAAATACAATAGGTACTTAATCAAGTACTACTACGATATGAATCTTTGTGGTTATTTGGAGGGTAAATAACGCATTTTCCTTTAGAGACGTTGTGCAGTAAAATAATTCAATTAATGCACAGAATGTACCAATGTATTTCATTTTTTTTGTTTATGTGCATAATAAAATCCGTAAAGATGATCCTTTATATACATTCTTGTTAACGTGTTTTTCATTGTATTTTATGTTAAACCTTAATTTGCTCACCGATCTGTTGCTATTGAGTATTACCTGTCTGCTGCGTGTCCAGAGAGATAACTCGGGAACTGCAACGTCATGATTTATACTAATGGCGTTAAACTCAAGTGTAAAGTCTCAACACGTCATGTTTACTGATGAATTTAGAAAAACAAACTTCCGAAGCAGATTCAACGTTTCGTATTTTAAATGCACTTTGACTAGGTGGGTTTAATGCAATAAAAGCTGTCGCAATCGAAAGAAAGAGATTGAATTTCTTTTGCCCTCATGGCGCAAACGATTTACCGTAAAATCACTGCAACCGTCCATATCAGCATGTTCATTACACAAATGTAACCTATTTATACTCTTATCGTTCAAAGTTTTGACCCATTTTCACGGAGGAAACGTCTGAAAACACTTGTATATTCCTTGCAATGGAAGGAAATGACACAATTTCGCAAGCTACATCGGTGAGACCGAAATAAAGATGCTATTCAAGAGAACGTACCTAACACAGGCTAGCCACGAAACTGAAAGTAATTCCTATGCTTTAACAATACAGAAAGATTAGATTGGCGCATGAACTGTTGGGCGGGGCTTGCAAATTTTGATTGCAGTTGTAGAATCTACGGACTCGTTAAAAAATCTGGCGAATTTCATTCAGTTTGTATTCAATGTTTAACGAGAGAACTCAATAAATATAATGTACTCAATAAAAATTATGAACATAAATATCAAAATTGCAAAGAACGGTGATATTTGCACTGAGCTTTGAAAGCAGTACGCTGGAAAGTTTCGAAGTTAAATTTTGGCAAACACAGATTGAGACTTTAAACACAGATTTGAGGGGAAATTCCCTCAGAAGATATCTCTATTATTCTTTTACCTCTTACATCAAGTGATAGATCATCTTAACCTACTTCCGGTGACGTTATGTGAAGTACCGTAAAGTCGGTATGAAATACGTTACGTAGAGTTTAAACAGGTTTTATCGTAACACAATTCTTGTTAGCATTTACTATCATTAAATATGCGTCTTCTGCACATCGATAGTAGTGCAACCCACGAACACAATTCAAGGACTTACTTCTGCTCAAGTAACCACCGACTAAACTTCCTTCTACCATGATTGGATCTACCACATCTTTGTTGTATCTTACAATACATTCGTTTTGATCATTGTTACTGTAACTAGATCTAAGCGCGGCATAGATGTTCCCATTCTCATCTACATCAATTCCTCTGCAATGCATAATGCGCCTGCCTGGTAAATCTGTTTTAATCACAGAAGTGGGACGTTTAAAATCTGATGAATATATAAATATTGCTTGTCTCCTGACGTCTGAAATAACAAACTCACCTAACCGTCTCTTTTTGATATACCAAGGAGAGATTAGTTGATTGTGACCAAACTGACCAATGTACTTACCATCACTTTCAAAAAGGGAAACCACTGCATCACCAATTTCCCTACCGGACAAAACATAGATATATTTTGTCTCTTCGCATGCAGTTATACCCGAAGGATTCATTAAGTGTGCTTCACCAAAACTCTTTATATAGTTCAAATGATGGTCAAACATCATGATACATCTCGTATTTGTTTCGGTTACGTATAGTGTTGTGCCAAGAAATACAGCAGCAAATGGCTTGAACCCTTTAATGTGGAATCTCTTCACTTCGTTACCGTGCATGTCGTATGCACGGATCCAGCCGTCCATCAATACAACAATTTAATTTTTCAATGTCAAGACGTCATGTGGCTGGTTTAATCCCGTCAATCCGGTGATAGCAGGAGCTTTCGCCAGTATCCGAGTCGAATCATTCATATTCTCCGCTTTCTGGTTGACATGTGATTCCTGCCCTGTAAACAAAAATAATAGTGAAAATAGAACTGTTTCGAACAAGTGTGTCTCCGAAAATGGTGAGCAGGGCAGACTCCTAATTTCTTACTGGCAATGACCGGTTTTGCCAAAACAATTGGCGAAAGGAAAAACACTAACATCAAATAGAAATGTCGTTCGCTCGTACCTTTTTCATGGTAGAGTCAGTCTTCCGTTTGTTTCTCAATACCGAAAAATTGAACTTCAGGACATACGCACTATGGGTATGCCCTGAAATTTGCGCATATCTCGTGTTTACCAAACGGAAGCACATTATCTCAGTACGTTACATAAAAAGCGCCAACAAAAGTAGGGAATTAACAGAACATCAATATATTAATATGACAGTAGAATGAGAACTGAACTAAAAGCACTTAATGGTTTCAGATATTCCGTGATTACTGTACTTGATGTAGCTCTAGTTGGAATGGAAGTTATAAAGGTTATAGCTTATGATTAAATTTTGGGGGATAGGAAACAATCAAATTAAGTATGAATTAAGATAACATATATTATTTTAGACCGGAAAGAATAATACATCACTTAAAATATATTTGAATGTAATGTGTGTAGTGTTTTTGAAAATGGCAGAAATATCCTACCAAAAAATTATGAAAAGAATAACATGTAACTTTGTTCACTATTGGCTTTTACTTTTTCTTACCAAGTAAAGTTAATAATGAAATACTTAATGTTTTAAAATTTTACTCATGACGAAATATTTATTTCAAATATATTGACCTCGAATATTCCTTTCATTGTTTGACATCTTAAAAGGTGGGACTGGGGAGGAACATGTTGATTTGAAAAAAAAAGTAGCGATGAAAAAAATTATAGCATCTTATAAAAGATTGATTTATTAAGGAAGTCATATTAATGAAAAAGACTTCAGGATATTGACAACACTTGCAGTAATTAATGTAGACGCACCGACAAACATGTATTGGCTCAAAACCTAGTCAGGTGAGCTTTTGCATGTTTGCGGTTATCCTCAATGCTTTAAGAATAGGCAAATTGCCTTAGCAGAAGAATCTCCGATGTGATTTGCTTGGTTTACTGATAGATGCTTTACCCCGTAATGAAAGATTAGACAGAATGTATCGAAATATTCCTTAATACACTTAAATATAGGAGAATTAGAAACATTATTAGTGCTAAAAGTTCCTTCTAAACTATCCATGAAAATTATAGAATAAAAGACTCACCAGTATCTTTTCTTTGACTTGTTCCCTGGCTCTTCACAGCAGTGGTTCCTGCGCTGTAATGAACTGTCTCAATTGTTCTCGGGTCCATAAATCCCAAAACTGTATCGGTTCCGTCGGTCCTTTCTGTCAAGGCTCCTTTTTCAATTCTTTAAAGAAAAAGTGGTTTGAAGAGGATCTAGAGGTCAATTTCCCCAACGACTTCAAACGATTAAAATACAATTTGATTCAACCATTGGTGTCATTACTTAAACTTTCTGTGAGCTTAAAGAAATTAAATGGGAGATGACAAACGTTTGATGGACATTGGCTCAGAATTGAGACGATCATTACTTGTCACCTCGAGTAACATTCCCCTCACTATACTCAAATCATGTTCGATACATTACGGTATGTGTGTAATTGTGCATGTTTGATGCCCTTTTAGTGAACAGTGTTGTATGTCATAGATTATGTGATACTATAAACCACACCCTTTTCATTTGCAATGTTCTATATGCGTAAACGTCCCGAGTTGTAATGGTAAATACATGACTTATTTGACATTTTGACAATATGTGAATCGTTAATGAAAATACATTTTGGTCCAATGTTGACATACCATTGCTCATATATTCTTCTGGGGATATTGGTTTGTATTTGGAGAACTTTGGGCGTACAGCAGGTGGCAAACAAATTCAAAAAGGTGTTTTTTCTTCTTCCAACGCTACGATTGAAAAAGGAATCTTCGACAACAGTCTATTTTATAAAGTCTGGGATGCATTTGTGAACAGGTCAGAGAAACAGTTCAGAGATGTTGCTAGGGTATTGTGATTGTGGAGGGCGGGTGGAGGATCATAATTTCTACTGGGTGGATTCTTAAGGATGTGTGCCATACCGCAAGTTCGATATTTGCAGCATAACACTAGTGGGTTGTCAATTCTTTATACTGTACCTGCTAAACCGGCTACTGAGTAATACGCTATTGTGCTTAGCAGAACGTCAATTAACCATATTCAACTTTATTATGGGTTGTACAAGGAGAAAGATAATTGAAATGTCGAATTTCCTGAAACTTTTTAAAACTGTAAGCCCAAAATTTAAACTGTTAGATAAAGCCTACTATTATTGACTCATAAATCAGAATTATCCTGCCATCAGCTTCAATTATTTTAAGATGCTGCATTGATACTTTTTTGTAACTTTCATGTTTTTGAACACCGACTTTCCATCTTTTGAAGATCCCGGCCAATTATTGGGGGTAAAACTGCTTCACATTTGTTCTAACTGTAGGATACTCAGTCATTGACAAGTAGTCCTACAACTTTCATAGAGTTTTCCTCCTACTGCATGGCAAGTGACTTGCTAAGACAGTATGATCTTTCCTTGGAAAAATTAAGTGTTTTCAATTTAGCACGAAAAATTAGATATCATTATACAAGGTATCTTTTGAACTGGAAATACTTTAGATGCTGCGGATACTGACAGCAATTATCATTTGCCTCGATGTTTAACTTGACGGAATAAATCTAGCGAGGATCTGGTTAGATTGATCTTGGTAGACGAAGCTACGCGAAATACTACTCTGGCCCAAATTAGGTTATTATTCCTGCGTTGCGTTTAGTCTGCCCACTACACATGGCGTTGATACAAATGTGATTCAGAGATTTGAAGTTTTTTAACTTGAAAGAACCGCGTGTAGTTCTTTTACCAAACGGTAGACGATTGGACGTTTTTCAACAAATTTCAACATACTCATGAAGCAAATTGTGTATCGATAATAATGTGGAAACTCAAACAGTTCAAACGAAACACATTGCTCACTATTTAACTAGTTTCACTAAATGCAATTGTTTGGTCTGTTCTTTTATAAATTATGAATTTGGATTGTGAACTGTTATCTCCAGTGTCAATGGTGTCTGATAATTAATCAGATTATAGATCTAAGACCTGGCTCACCACAGATCACCCTGACTATATATTGCAACAACCGGGCTTCACAATCTATCGACATGATCGGGATCGACAGATTACAGGGAAGTCTCAGGGCGGTGGAGTTTGCTTCCTCATCAACAATAACTGGTGTAAGGACGTAAGGATAATTTCCCACGGAACCACCCGGATATGGAACATATCATGATCAAGTTTAGGCCGTTCTACATCCCCCGCGAGTTTTCATCAGTGACTCTGATAGCGGTTTACATACACCGTCGCGCTTATGCAACCATAGCAACAGAAAGCCTGCGAGGGATGATTTCTAATTGTGAGAACTCCGACCCAAACACGTTGTCTATTGTTGTGGGGGATTTTAATCACGCTAATCTGAGGAACTCGATGTCCGAATTGAAGCAGCATGTGACATGTCCCACTCGCGGCAACAACATCCTAGATCACTGTCACTGTAAAGTGAAGAATGTATACAAGTCTGTCCCGTGAGCTGGTATCGGTAACTCTGATCACAACACAGTGCTACTTATCCCTATTTACAAACAAGAGTTGAAGATAACGAAGCCAGTGAAAAGAACGGTCAAAGTGTGGACTCGGGAAGCGATCGATAAACTACAGGATTGTTTTGATGACACGAATTAGAATTTGTTCCAAGAGGATAATGATTTGCATTCATTCACAAAGACGGTGACCGCGTACATCAGTTTTTGCCAGGACATTTGTATACCAACTAAGACTGTCACACAATACCCAAACAACAAACCGTGGTGTGACAAAGCTGTCAAAGCAAAAATGAAGGCCAAGGATGAAGATTATCGGACTTAGACCACTGATCCAGATAGATACCACCACGCCAAGTCTGACCTAAGGAGAGCCATTAGGAACGCGAAAAGAGCACAAAAGGAACTGATTAAGCAAAACTTTGATACTGTTAACCCGAGAAAAGCATGGGCGAACATCGGGGAGATTACCAACTACAAAGGGGTGAAGAGGTCAGCGGATAGTGATGACGCAGAGCTGCCAGACAAGCTGAACGAATTTTATACGCGGTTTGACAAAGATAATAACAGCCAACCATCTCCAGCCAACAACACAGATGTCACCGCGCCATTCGTCATCGATGTGACCTCGGTAAGGAACAATTTCAAACGACTCAACGAACGGAAAGCTCCGGGACCCGATGGCATCACTCCAAAACTGCTCAAAATATGCGCCGAACAACTTGCTGGCGTCTACACTGACATATTCAACTGATCGCTGAGCACGTCAGTAGTACCCCCGGCCATTCAAAAATGCCATCATAGTACCCATCCCAAAGAAGTGCAAAGTATCTGGCTTGAACGACTATCGACAGGTCGCGCTTACATCTGTGCCGATGAAAACATTTGAACGTTTTATCCTGTCTTTTATCAAATCACTTTTACCCAAGGGTTTTGATCGCTCGCAATTCGCCTATCGCACGAACAGATCGGTTGAAGACGCTATTTCTATATGGTAACATGGGACCCTGGCTCACCTGGAGAGGAAGTGTTCCTACGCCCGCGTACTTTTGATCGATTATAGCTCAGCTTTTAACACTATTATTCCTTCACAGTTACATTTTAAATTATTGAAACATTTGAAATTCCCTCCTTCAATTTGTAATTGGATCCTGGATTTCCTTCTGGAACGCAAAGCAAACAGACTGTGAGAGTCGGTAACAATTATTCAGCGGCTGTCGCTCTCAACACGGGCACCCCACAGGGGTGTGTACTATCGCCACTGTTGTACTCCCTGTTCACACATGATTGTGCAGCCGTCCACCCAAACTCGCGGATCATCAAATCTGCAGACGACACCACAGTGACTGGCCTGATCACAGATGACGATGAAAGCCACTATCCTGATGAGGTAAACCTTCTGGTGAACTGGTGCCACGATAACAACTTAACACTTAATGTGGACAAAACTAAGGAACTGATAGTGGACTTCAGGCGTAACAAAAGCACAAAGGACCCTCTGATCATAAATGGTTCTGCTGTAGAGCAGGTGCACACATTCAAATTACTATTCACATTCCTTTAAAATATCAGGAGTATTTTAACAACAAACATTTTAGTCTGGTTTAGTCGTGTGAGTCAGAGGGATCTAGGGAAACTACAGTCAGTTATCAGGAGTGCTGAGCGTATAATTGGCACTAGTCTACCATCCCTCCATTCACTGTATCATGAGCGAGCGCTGAGGCGTGTAGATTGTATTGTGAAAGATCATTCCCACCTAGCATTTGTGCATTTCCATTTCCTTCCCTCAGGCAATAGATTACTAGCTTATAGAGGTTCGAAGCGTTTCACCAACAGTTTTTATCCATCTGCAGTGAAGATTTTCAATGCGCATCATAGTCGCTAATTTATTTATCACTCCCTGTATCTTATGTCTTATTTGTTCTAAATTCTGTTTTATATGAATTAGCGCTCTGTTTATCGTACAAGTATACATTTTATTGTTCATTCCGTACATATTTTTCATCATTCGTACTTTTTTACATCGTCACTTTTATCGCAATGTTTTTATACCATTGTCGATAGCCTACCGGTATTTATTACTCATGCAATATCACTTTTTATATGTGTTTCATCGTTATGCGTTTTCAATTTCATGTCTGTTTTAGAGCTCTTGTGTTTGAACAATTTCCATTGTATTTTTATGCATGTGGCTGAATAAATCATCTATCTATCTATCTATCTATCTATCTATCTATCTATCTATCTATCTATCTATCTATCTATCTATCTATCTATCTATCTATCTATCTATCTATCTATCTATCTATCTATCTATCTATCTATCTATCTATCTATCTATCTATCTATCTATCTATCTATCTATCTATCTATCTATCTATCTATCTATCTATCTATCTATCTATCTATCTATCTATCTATCTATCTATCTATCTATCTATCTATCTATCTATCTATCTATCTATCTATCTATCTATCTATCTATCTATCTATCTATCTATCTATCTATCTATCTATCTATCTATCTATCTATCTATCTATCTATCTATCTATCTATCTATCTATCTATCTATCTATCTATCTATCTATCTATCTATCTATCTATCTATCTATCTATCTATCTATCTATCTATCTATCTATCTATCTATCTATCTATCTATCTATCTATCTATCTATCTATCTATCTATCTATCTATCTATCTATCTATCTATCTATCTATCTATCTATCTATCTATCTATCTATCTATCTATCTATCTATCTATCTATCTATCTATCTATCTATCTATCTATCTATCTATCTATCTATCTATCTATCTATCTATCTATCTATCTATCTATCTATCTATCTATCTATCTATCTATCTATCTATCTATCTATCTATCTATCTATCTATCTATCTATCTATCTATCTATCTATCTATCTATCTATCTATCTATCTATCTATCTATCTATCTATCTATCTATCTATCTATCTATCTATCTATCTATCTATCTATCTATCTATCTATCTATCTATCTATCTATCTATCTATCTATCTATCTATCTATCTATCTATCTATCTATCTATCTATCTATCTATCTATCTATCTATCTATCTATCTATCTTAAAGTTTTCATATCATATTGAGATTGACGGTTCGCCAAATGTAAATATTCTAATATAATGGCTTATTTGTTATAACCTCTTATTTCGTTATCATACTAGTAAGGTATGCGTACTATTATTGGCCATGAAGATTGTAGTTATGACTTTGGACTGTGGACCTTTGTCTCGAGTTTCAGTAGTTTCGATTTAATGCTATAAGATTACAATGGACGCAGCAATGTATTGACAAAACTATATGATATAAGTCAATGGTTAGTACAGTCAGTCACACACAATGTAGGCAATACCTACTAAATATTTATAATTTCACAGTAAAGTAATATTCATATTCAGGTCAAATGCTCAACTGAAAGTTTTTTTTTTTTTAATAAAAATAACAAATTAAATTTATCTTTATGTCTTTAATTTTGAAAACAAATCTTTACAACTTTCTAATATTGCAATTTGTTTTTGCAATTCATGTTTGTGCAGTTCATATTTGGTTTGTCCAAAATATCATGAAATGTGGAAGAAAATAATATCGAACATTTTTCATATCATACTGTGATTAACGGTGTGCAAAATACAATGATTCTACCAAAATTGCCACAATTTTGCAAAAATGATAATTGTTTCTCTTACTTTCTCTGTAACAGGTACCTGTCTAAATCCGTTAAAACGTTATTATAATAAAAAGCGAATACCGCATAACAGCTGTACGGCCATGATATGCCTTGTGCGGCGAGGAACAGGCCGTTCATTAAAAAAAAAACGAACGGGGGGTGCTCCAATTAGCGAGAGGAGACACCCCTCAGGGAAATGGGACCTACACCCAGTTTCGAGCTACTGTGGTGAACCACGAAGAATGTATTCTACACTTGTAATTTGTAATAGAAAAAATTAGCTTTCGTCTTTAATTTTATAATGGGACTGTTAAAACTTTCAAAATTACACTGTAAGTAAGCAACATTGTACCTCGTCACTCTGTACAGTCGCATATTGCAGTGCGTTTGAATGGTCGGATATTTCTTAGTTATTTCAGATCAACGAGGTATGACTCCGGCCTAGCAACACTTCTACCTGTCTCATGCTATTTTAATAGACTTATTGCTGGTCAGTAGTAACACAAATGGTTTTATCAAATGTCAATACACGATAATGCAAGATATTTTTTAAATACATTTACTACGTATAGGTCTATAGAACTCCTGTGTCACAGAACAAAAGGTAATATTGAAAATTATTAAGACTTCTCATGATTTCTGCTCTTTAACCTATACCGGTGCTTTGAGTTCTTTCAAGTTTCAGCCCACGATGGTTCTTAATTACATGATTAGCATGTCTCTTTATTGTGTTGTTTAGTATGACGTAAAAATAAAATAAAACTAACCTGATCGGCTTCTGAATAGTCGATAGATGCTATCGTTGTGCACCGTTTGCCTCATTGCGACTTGTACTATATTGTAAAGATCTTATTGCGCATATTAACAACCGTACACATAGTCTATATATAACATACACAATTCATACATGTCATTTAGTACAATGGTTACTTCTGGTTGAAATGTTATAAAACTATGAAATATGTTAGTTAATTAGACAAATAGTATTCCCTACATTTCCATAGGCTAAATTTTAATCATTCAAAACTCCAGTCAATTCATACTACAATTGCGCTGTTTTAACCGTATCATCCCATCACTACACTATGATAGACAAAGGAGCTGATACTTAAAGCAGCTAAACAAATTGGCATACCATCCATTTAATGTTAACAATCGAAATAGAATATTTGATTGGTCTGGAATACATTAAGTGGTTAGAAAATACTTACCTTTTTGCCAAGATGTAAACATATCAATAGTTTACCAATTCCGGGTGGCATGAATGGACAACAGTGACGTAAGTGAAGATTCTGTTGAAACAAAATTCTGCAACTACCTCAGCAAACGAAACTTCGTTATCATTATAATAAGACTCCGCCCACAAGTTCGTCGGACGAATCGCAAAAGCGTTAAAATGGAGGCGAAAACAAATCTTTTTCGGGCTAATACTTAATTATTTTAGTACGCAAACAATAATTTAGTTCCAGTTAAGTCGAAGAGACAGTCATTTAGAGAAATGTGATGTCAAAGTTAGCACATTCTCTCTGACCATATACGCGATGCATAAAAGCTCATAAACGTACACGTTACTGTGTGACGTCAATCAGCGGAGTGTACCGCGAACGGGAAATACATAACAATGGACTTTCCATGTACTAATCGTTAGAAGTGAACCATTGTTTTTAACTTCACTCCTCCAATAAACATGCATCAGCATGAGAAAGAATGGTTGTTAGAATTGTTCACACGTTTGTTAACTCATTTTGGGTAGCAATTCTTCAATTATAAATAATTTATGGTTAAAAAAGCAGATACACAAGCGAACGGAACCCTACGAACAAAAAGCGCCGAAAAATTCCAGATACTAGTTTCAACAGTTTAAAATGGGAAAACTTGTACCGTTAATTAGTACAATATAAGTGTATAGTGACATGTCGTTGGTTCTACTAAAGAAAACAAAGTCAAGCACGGCCTATTGTGTAACACTGTACAACCTCTCTTTTTTATAACATGACTTTTGTTTCCTGCACCTATTGAATAAATCACGGCTGGAGATAAACAATTGAGTATGTACAATAGAAAAAAGTGGCAATTGTGGCTAATAACGATAGGCATATATATATAAAAGAATAGGGAGACTACTTTTCGAGGGCTTCTGCGTAGATTATACTGCTATGAGTGTTTGCCTGCAGACGGTGGGAAACCCCTTACAAAATTATTCCAAACCTGTGAAATTTTTCATCCGTTTGATCAATTGGAAACATAAAGAAACTTAAATTGACGTTTTCTGAAGTGTTTTTGCTACCTCCTACTACACAATTTGTTGGCATTTTGATAATAACAGTATGATAGAGAGTCATATTGTCCTAGTGTTAGTGCTGAAGTAAATAGCTTGATCGAAAGTTTCCCTCAACCGACTTCGCAAAGATACGTCACGGGGTGACCTTCAGTCACGTGAGCGCTTATGAATTTTTGAGAAAAGAGCAAATTCCTTGTTCAAAAGTTGTGACAAAATTGTGAAGATAATTCAAATCAGAGGAAGAAACATTTTGGTCCGGTTTTAAAAATCTGAAATGAAAAATTCCCAGGATTATTTCATCTAAGTAATCATGGTTTCTCGAGATAACCTGTAGAAGACGAATTAATATATTTACCGCCGTCTTCAAACCCATCAACAGCTGGACAACTTTCTGTCACAAACCCGTGTTCTTCTCACAGGCTTCTATCACTGGTGGATTTGATAAGTAGTTTCCCAAAACAATCGATGTAACTTAATACGTTATCAAACATCATAATGCTTCTCTTTCTTATCTTTTACGTATATTTTTTGTGCCCAGACATTCTGCTTCATACGCTGGAAATCAATCTTATGGATTGATTTCACCTCGTCACCAGCCATGTCATATACATTTATAATGTTGCATATCATTATAAAAATCTCATTTTCCAGCGGAAGTACATCGTGAGGTTGCTTAGTGCCGATTATTTTGTGTACATACTGGAGCAGTATGATCATCTTGGAGCGTCGCATCGATGTCAAAATATGAAGACGTTCAGTTTCTAAGAAGTTCAAGAGAGAAGGCAAAGACGTCTTCCAGAAACGTAATCCTCTTCGAGCTATTCTCCAGAAAGGTATCACATTTTCTGAGGAGGGAAACTAATTAAAATGTGATTGAGGTGATCGACTGTCTCACTTGGTTGAGGTGCTCTACTGTTTCATGTGTTTGTGATGTTCCTTGTTACTTGACGGAACGTGTCGTCTGTCTAACGCATGATCATAGTTTTGATGACAAGATTAGACAAAATCAGTTTGCCTGAAATGGTATTAGGTTTGCTAATGCTTATTGTTAACATATGATGCTTTTATTTTTCATCTGATCTCCCATTAGCATTTTCCCTTACTGTCGCTTTTCTTTCCTTAATGGAATATGAATAAAAAACCGAAAGAAAACATTTTTTATTTCTCGACGGTTACTTTAAGCTAACGCGTGAAAAGGATTCATATTTAACGACTAAAATTGAATGAGGAAGTACCGGGCTTACCCCCATCATTAACACATCAGGAGCACAAAGGTTTTGAACATCAACAAATAATGAAGAGGGCGTACTCTCAATTTCGCATGACAGCAGCAAGACGGAGAAAGACAAGTCAATGGACAGTCGCTATAATGAATGTACATTATGGATTAATACCATGTGCGCGTAAAATTGATTAGTGATTTGCAAATACTGCCATACAGAAATGTAGAAAGTATGGTACGTTTTAACAACTCTTCTTTGTTATGCAGAAACGCGTAGAATGATGTCAATTGACTGCTGCCATCGGTTCATGACATATCTGGATTGAGCTTGTGCCTTAATTCATTCTTTGGAATAAAGGCAAATTGTAAACATACCGTTTATATACTAATCGATATGTTCATCGCTAAAGATACTGCACATACATATAGCTACACGGGATACATTTTTTATGGTATTATATGATTGTTCATGTAATTCTCTAGGTGAAAGTCTCAAACGATTTGTGCAAAGAAATTCACCTGATCCCTTCATCAAGCTATTCAATATATCTGTATTCAACTGACACACGTTGTAGAGTCAGTTTTCATTTGTATGATTTAAACAAAGGGAAACGATTACTAGCAGTATATAGATATACACACACACACACATAATGGAATGGACAGAGTTCAACTTTACAGGCAAAGTTCAACATCCCTATGTTACAAGACAATAACGAAATATTGAGTTCCATCTTTTATTAAACGGAAGATATATATGTATGTATATGCAAATATATATATATATATAGATATATATATATATATATATACATACATATATATATACATACATGCATACATATATATATACATATATATATATTTATATATATATATATTTATATATATATATATATATATATGTATCTAGGCGTGTGTGTATTTGTATTCAATTTTGTAGTATGCATATGTGTTTATACATGTATTGTGGGTGGTGGGGTAAGGTGGGTGTGTTATACGTATTGGGTTGGTGTGTGGGTAGATATAAGTGTTACGGTTTTCTTGTATTGTTCTCTATATTTACTTATGGGAGCGCTCTACTAGATAAGCCCTCTGGTATTTTTGTAGTGCTACCTTTTACAATTTTCCCTGTTGTTGATATGTTTTGTCACTTAGTTTACTTCTTTGTATTCATATTGTGTAGAAACAAATAAATGAAACAAAAGAAGCTGAAAAGTATTAAAGGATGACACGGTTGAATAGTATTTATTAGGTTTCTATTGAGATTAAGGAAGCCAATTATTTTTTTCCATGAGTAAATTATACAATCAAAGAAAGCTAATAAAACAGAAAAGGGAGACCGAGGAAAATCCTTCTAGATATATTACGTATTATTTTACAAGTATTCTTGACATAGGCCTATGAGAGTGTCAAACAATCCCGTTCTATCTTATGCGACTATTCATTACATGAAATCATGAAAGAAAGAAAGAAATCCAAGATGTGAAGACATAAGTCGGTTGGCTTTTATTATTGAATAATATTAATATATTACCTCACGACGAAAATTAAGTGTAAAACTATTGTTGTACTGGATAACTATAATTATTGAATATACAAATATGAATGTACAGTAACCATTACCACAGAAGATAAAATTCGGTAACTTAGAATTAAACAACTTTTATACAACTGATATATCGAACTGAATTACAAATAATATCACCCAAAGAAAAGAACAAATATCATTTTCATAGTATTTTAAAATAAAATAGGTACTTAATCAAGTACTATTACAATAGGAATCTTTGTGGTAATTTAAAGGGTAAATGACGCAGTTTCCTTAAGAGACGTTGTGCAGTAACATAATTCAATTAATGGAGAGAATGTTACTGTATACTTCAAATTGTGTTTATGTGCACAATGAAATCCGTTAAGATAATCCTTTTAAATACATTCTTGTTAACGTGTTTTACGTTGTATTTAATGTTTTAAAGCAGCATTTCGCGTTTTGTCGCCGTTTTCCACTTTTTGACAAGTTCATCGAGTTTATATATATATATATATATATATATCACAAAACAGCAAACTAAGATATTAGCCAAGTTTTTCCCTGCCAAAAGCGTTAATTGGCGAATAATTAAGGACATTTGCAGATAATGAGAAAGTGTCGTCCGACAATTTACACATTTAATATTAACCGCATACAGTTTCCCCAACCCACCAGTTTGAATTAAACCAATCAGAGATGCAGGTTTAGTTATGAGCGGTTGCAAAAATAGATTCAAAACGTCGAGTTGGTAACTTGGTACAACCATTGAGCTGGACTCTTAACAGCTCCCTGGTACAACTGCCATAGACAATCTACACAAATCAAGCATGGTGTTGTATTACGTATTGGCCAATGACGTTCGTAGCTTTTAAATATTCATATTATGGGCGAAGTTTATTTGGATTGCAACAGAAAATATCTCGAGAAAAACAAAGTTGAAAGTTGTTAATTTTTCGACTTTAATGTCGACAGTTTTGAAGTAAGATTTGAATAGATAAGCTAGTTATGTATGTTGTTATGGCATCGTGGAATCAGTGAGGTTGAGATAAACCATAGTAAAGGACGCCAAATTCTGCTTTAACTTAATTTGCTCACCGATCTATTACTACCGAATATTATCTGTCTGATTTGTGTCAAGAGAGAACACTGTAACGTCCGGATATATACTAATGGCGTTAAACTCAAGCGTTAAAGTCTCAATACGTGTTTGCTGATGAATTTCGGAAAACAAACTTCCCGAAGCAGATTCAATGGTTCTTTTTCTAAATTTACTTTGACCAGGTGGGTTTAATTGAGAAAAACTGTCGTAATCGAAAGAAAGAAATTTATTTTCTGTTGCCCTCATGGCGCGAACGATTTACCGTAAAATGACTGCAACCGCCCATATCAGCATGTTCATTACACAAATGTAACCTATATATATATATATACTCTTATCGTTCACATTTTTTACTCAGTTTCACGGAGGAAACGTCTGCAAACACCTATTTATTCCTTACAATGGACGGAAATGACACAATTTCGCAAGCTTCATCAGTAAGACCAAAATAAAGATACTATTCAAGAGAACGGACCTAACACAGGCTAGCCACGAAACTGTGAAAGTAATTCCTATGCTTTAACAATACAGAGATATTCTATTGGCGCATGAACTGTTGGGCGGGGCTTGCACATTTTGATTGCAGTTTGTAGAATCTACGGTTTCGTTAAAAAATCTGGTGAATTTCATTCAGTTTTGATTCAATGTATATCGACAGATAACTAAATAAAAATACATCTAGTGATAGCTCATATTAATTTACTTCCGGTGACGTTATGCGAAGAACCGTGAAGTCGGTATAAAATACGTTACATAGAGTCTACGCAGGTTTTATCGTTACACAATTGTTTCCAGCATTTACTATCATTAAATATGCGTCCTCTGCACACCGATAGTAATGCAACCCACGAACAAAATTCAAGGACTTACTTCCGCTAAAGTAACCACCGACTGGACTTTCTTCCACCATGAATGGATCTAACACATCTTTGTTGTATTTAACAATACATTCGTATTGATAACTGTAACCAGGGGATCTAAGAGCGGCGTAGATGTTCCCATTCTTATCTACATCAATCCCTCTGCAATGCACAATGCGACCGCCTGGTAAATCTGTTTTAATCACAGAAGTGGGACGTTGAAAATCTGAAGAATATATATATATTGCTTTATTATTGAAGTCTGAAATAACAAACTCACCTAACGGGCTCTTTTTGATATACCAAGGATCACCCAGTTGGTTGTGACCAGCCTGTCTAATGTACTTACCATCACTTTCAAAAATGGCTACTACGGCATCACCAATTTTCCTACCGGACAGAACATAGATTTGTTTTGTCTCTCCGCATGCAGTTATACCCGCAGGCTCCGTTAAGTGATCCTTGCCAAAACTCGTTATATAGTTCAAATTATGGTCAAACACCATGATACATTTCGTATTTTTATCTGTCACGTATAGTGTTGTGCCAAGAAATACAGCGGCAAACGGCTTAAAACCATCACGGTGGAAGACCCTCTTTTCTTTACCGCTCATGTCGTATACACGGATCCAGCCGTCCATCAATACGAAAATTTCATTTTTCAATGTCAATACGTCATGTGGCTGGTTTATTCCCGTCAATCCGGTGATAGTAGGAGCTTCCGCCAGCATCTGAGCCGAATCATACCTATTATCCGCTTTCTGGTTGAGATGTGATTCCTGCCCTGTAAAAACAAAAAGAAAAGTGAAATAGAACTGTTTCGAATATTTGTTTCTCTGAACATGGTGAACAGGACAGACTGATGACCGGTTTTTACCGAAACAATTGTTCTGTTCATATCATATACAAAACTGTGCATACATTAGAGAAGTAAACGCTAAAACTAAACTTTTGCTTCGTCCTGATAACAACAGGTTTACATGTTAAACGAAAGCAAAGAACCTAACAATATATAAGGATGTCGTTTACTGGTACTTGTTCACGGTAAAGTCAGTCTTCCGTTTGTTTCTCAATACCGAATAATTGAACTTCAGGACATACTCACTATGGGTATGTCCTGAAATTTGCGCATATTGCGTGCGTACCAAACGGAAGCACATTATCTCCGTACGTTACATGAAAAGCGCCAACAAAAGTAGGGAATTGACAGAACATCAATATATTAATATGACAGTAGAATGAGAACTGAACTAAAAGCACTTAATGGTTTTCAGATATTCCGTGATTCCTGTACTTGATGTAACTCCAGTTGGAATGGAAGTTATAAAGGTTATAGCTTATGATTAAATTTTGGGGGATAGGAAACAATCAAATTAAGTATGAATTAAGATAACATATATTATTCTTAGACCGGAAAGAATAATACATCACATAAAATATATTTGAATGTAATGAGTGTAGTGTTTTGTGGAAAATTGCAGAAATACCTCACCAAAGAAATATGAAAACAATAACATTTTTATTTGTTCACTTATGGCTTTTACTTTTTCTTACCAAGTGAAATTAATAATGAAACACTTTTATCTTTACAATTTACTCATGACGAAATATTTATTTGTATATATATATAAATATTTACCTCGAATCTTCCCATCGGTATTCGTTTCGTTGTTTGCAGTTTGACATCTCAAAAGGTAAGACTGGGAAGAAATATGTTGATTTTACAAATAAAGTAGCGATGGCAAAATAGATTAGCATATGCTGGAAGATTGATTCATATTAAGTCATATTAATGAAAAAGACATCAGGATATTAACAACCTTTACTTGTAATAATGTAGACGCACCGACAAACATACGGTGGGTCAAAACCTAGTCAGGTGAGCTTACGCATGTTATCTTTAATGATTTAAGAAGAGGCAAATTGCTTTAGCAAAATAATCTCCGGTGTAATTTGCTTGGTTTGATGATGGCGATGCGTTACTCCGTAATGAACGATTAAACAGAATGTATCAAAATCTTCCTTAATACACTTAAATATAGGAGAATTGGAAACGTTCATAGTGCTAAAAGTGGCTTTCAACCTATTTATGAAAATGATTGAATTAAAGACTCACCAGTATCTTTTCTTTCACCTGTTCCCTTGCTTTTCGTAGCAGTGGTTCCTGCTTTTTAATGAACTGTCTCAAGTCACCTCGGGTCCATACTTCCCAAAACTGTATCGGTTCTGTCGGTCCTCCTTTCATAAATTCATTTATTTGTACTTCTTCATCTCTTAAGGCTCTTCTCAAGTCTTGAAAGAAAATGTGGTTTTAAGAGAATCTTGAGGTCAATTTGCCCAACTAAATAGTTAAACCTTGTGTTAACGGGATATTGACAAGTGAAAACCTATCTAAAAGACTTCGAACGATTTAAATATAATTTGATTCAACCATTGGTGTCATTACTTAAACTTTCTCTGAGCTTAAAGAAATCAAATGGGAGAAGACAAACGTTCAATGGAAATGGCCGAGAAATGAGTCCATTATTACCCTGTCACCTCGAATAACGTTCCCCTCACTATGCTGAAATCATGGTCTATACATTACAGCATGTGTGTATTTGTGCATTTTCGATGCCTTTTCAGTAACAGTAATGATGTATGTCATAGATTATACGATACTATACACCACACCTTTTCATTTGCAATATTCTATATGCGTAAACGTCCCGGGTTGTAATACTAAATACATGACTTATTTGACATTTTGATAAAATGTGAATCATTAATGAAAATACATTTTGGTCCAATGTTGACATACCAATGTCCATCTCTGCTGCTGGAATCTTGGCCTGTACGTCTCTGTTTATCTGCAGCGCATCTTGTGAACGTCTTCGAAGCTCATGGAATCTTTTTTCTACCGACTGATGCGGGTCTACATAGTACACAACATTTTGGTACGCTGTATTGGCATAGGTGACATAACTTAACATCGAGGCCATGATTCCGTATAGGGATGAGAAAATTCCTGACAATTTGTACAAAATATATTTGATTATTGTCAAAAAAGAGTCAATCGTATCAGGTGGCAGTATTTTCTTCAAAAAGAGGTGTTTCTTTTCTTCTTCCAACGCTTCGATTGAAAAAAGGACGTTCAACAACCATATATTTTATAACGCCTGGGATGCATTTGTAAACAGGTCTGAGAAACAGCTCATATACGTTGCTAAGGTGCTTGTGATTGTGGAGGGGAGGGGGAGGGGGTGGGGTGGAGGATCGGATTTTCCACTGGGAGGATTCGTTGGGATAGTTGCCATACCGGAAGTTTGACATTTGCAGCTGCAAAACACGAGTCAATGCGCTGTACCTGCAATACTGGTTCCTTAATTAGTAATACGCTAAGGTGCTTAACCTAACACCAAATAACCATATTCAACTTTAATATGGGTGGTGCAAAGAGATAGAAACAAGGTTTCGATTTTTCCAAGTTCGAATTTCCTGAAAACTTGTAACAATGGTAAGCCCAAAATCAAAACTGTTAGAAATAGCCTACCATTATTGACTTATAAATCAGAATTATCCTCCAATCAGATGCAATTATTTTAGAGATGTTGCATTGATACTTTTTTTTTGTAACTTTCATGTTTTTGAACACCGAGTTTCCGTCTTTTGAAGCTCCCGGCCAATTATTGGGGGTAAAACTGCTTCACATTTGTGCTAACTGTAGGATACCAAATCATTGACAAGTAGTCGTACAACTTTCATAGAGTTTTCCTCCTACTGCATGCTCAGTGACCTGCTAAGACAGTATGATCTTTCCTTGGAAAAATTAAATGCTTTTAAATTTAACTTGACGGAATAAATCTAGCGAGGATCTAGTGGGATTAATCTTAGTAGGCGAAGCTACGCGAAATACAACTCTGGCCCAAGTTAGGTTATTATTCCTGCGTTGAGTAAAGTCTGGAGACTCCCCATAGCGTTGATGCAAATGTGATTTGGAAATTTAAAGTCTTTAACTTTAAAGGTGTAGTTCTTTTACCAAACGGTAGACGATTGGACACATTTCAACAAATTTCAATATACCCATGAAGCAAATTGTGCATCGATAATAATGTGGAAACTCAAACAGTTAAAACGAAACACATTGCTCACTATTTAACATGTTTCACTAAATGCAGTTGTTTTGTCTGTCCTTTTATAAATTATGAATTTGGACCGTGAACTGTTGCACCAGTGTCAATAGTGCCAATGTCAACAATGTCTGATAATAAATCAGTTTATAGATCTTAAATTTTTCATATCATACTGAGATGGACGGTTCGCCAAATGTCAATATTATATGATAATGACTTATTTTTTATAACCACTTATTTCGTTATTATACTAGTACGGTATGCATACTATTATTAGTGGTGAACTTTGGACTGTGGACCTTTCTCTCGAGTGTCAGTAGTTTCGATTTAATGGTATAAGATTACAATAGACTCAGCAATGTATTGACAAAACTATATGATATTATTCAATGGTTAGTACAGTCAGTCACACACAACTTAGGCAACACCTACTAAATATTTATAATTTCACAGTAAAGTAATATTGATATTCAGGTCAAATGCTCAACTGGAAGCTTTTTTTTTTAAAAGTAACAAATTATATTCATATTTAGGTCTTTAATTTTGAAAACAAATCTTTACAACTTTCTAACATTGCAACAAATGTCTGCTAACAAGGATCATTAAGCAAAGGAAAAGAGAGGAAAAAATGACACCGGTGTCCAATCCACGTCTTCTATTTTACACTCAAACAAATGCATTACCAGTTCAAAAATATTGCCAATCTAACAAATTTCTCACATGGACGCTTAAATGAGCCTCTGCAGTGTTGCTGCTCTTGTTCTAGGTAGCTCTGGTAAGCAATTGCGTCTCCCTTCCCGCAAATACGAGGAGTGTTTGAATATGTCTGCCTGGTTTGTGCAATTCATGTTTGGTATGTCCAAAATATGATGAAATGTGGAAGAAAATACGATCGAACATTTTTCATATCATACTGTGATTAACGGTGCACGAAATACAATGATTCTACTCAAAGGGCCACTATTTTTCAAACCTTAAAAACTGTGTCTCTTACTTCCTCTGTAACAGCTCCCTGTCTATCCGTCATACCGTTATCATAACAGAGACCAGATACCACATAACAGCTCTACGGCCATGATATGCATGGGCGGCGGTGAACAGGCCGTTTAGGTCGAAAACGAACTGGGTTGCTCCAATCGGCAAGAGAAGACCCCCCCCTCCGGAAAAAGGGGCTTACACCCAGTTTCGAGCTACCACGATGACTGTATTATCTACGTAAATTTGTTATTAAGAACGCATTAACTGCTTTCGTCATTTATTTTATAGTGGGACTGCTAACACTTTCAAAACTACACGGTAAGTTAGCAACATTGAACCACGTCTGTGAAATCGCATTATTACAGTGCGTTTGAATGGTCGGATTTTTCTAAGTTATTTGGGATCAACGAGATATGACTCCGGCCTAGCAACACTACTTCCTGTCCCATGTCATTTTTATGGACTTATTATAGTTTGGTACTTACCCAAATGGTTTTTATCAATGTTAATACACGATAATGCAAGATATTTATTAAGTACATTTACTACGTATGGGTCTCTAGAACTCCTCTTTCTCAGAACAAAAGGTAATACTGGAAATTATTAAGACTTCTCATGATTTCTGCTCGTTGACCTATACCAGTGCTTACATATATGTCTCTTTATTGTGTTGTTAAGTATGACGTTAACATTAACTAAAGTGAAACTAAATTGGTCGGCATCTGAATAGTCGCTAGACTCTATCGTTGTGCACTATTCGTCTCATTGCGACCTGTACCGTAGTGAATAGGTCTTATTGCGCATATAAACAACCGTACACATAGTCCATATATAACATATACAGTTCATGCATGTCATCTAGTACAATGTTTACTTCTGGTTGAATTGCTAGCAAAAGCGTTCGATAAAACTATGAAATATGTTAGTTAATTAGACAAACAATATTCCCTACTTTTTCCTAGGCTAACTCTTAATCATTTAAAACTCCGGTACGTCGGTCAATTAAAACTACAATTGCGCCGTTTTAACCGTGTGATCCTATCATTACACTATGATAGACAAAGGAGCTGCTACTAAAATCAGCTAACCAAATTGGCATGCAATCCATTTGATGTTAACAATCGTCATGGAATATTTGATTGGTCTGGAATACATTAAGTAGTTAGATAATACTTACCTTTTTGCCAAGATGTGCACACATTTATAGTTTACCAATTCCGGGTGGTATGAATGGACAACAGTTACGTTAGTGAAGATTCTGTTGAAGCAAAATTCTGCAACTGCCTCAGTAAACGACACTTCCTCATCATTATAATTAGACTCCGCCCACAAGCTCGTCGGACGAATCGCAAAAGCGTTAAAATGGAGGCGAAAACAAATCCTTTTTGGGCTAATACTAAATTATTTTAGTACGCAAACAATAATTTAGTTCCAGTTTAGTCGAAGAGACAGTAATTTAGAGAAATGTGAGAAGTAAGCACATTCTCAATGACCATAAACGCGATGCATAAAAGCTCATGAACGTACACGTCACCGTGGAAACAATAACGATGGACTTTCCATGTAGTTCACGTTAGACGTGAACCATATTTTAACTTCACTCTTCCCATGAACATGCAGCTACATGAGAAAGAATGGTTGTTAGAAATGTTCACACATTTGTTAACTCATTTTGTGTAGCAATTCTTCAATTAAAATTAATTAATGGTTAAAAAACTGCCTCAACTTCTGGTCATATTCCGTAAGATTAGTTGTTACTATAGGCCAGTATACAAACTGTGCCGTACGATATCTTGTGAAATATGTCGACATATTGGGTATTTCTTCATTTGTTGTTGCAATTAATCGTGTTTCCAGATTCTCGTCAGTATATGCAATATTAGTCGAATCCACGAAATATAAAGCTTTGAGTGTGTCTCAGTCTCGCTGCCAAAAAGTAAGGCTTCCAGTTACAACTCCACCGGAGCAGATACACAAGCGAACAGAGCAACACGAAAAAAAAGCGCCGATAAATTCCATATACCAGTTTCAAAAGTTAAAACTGGGAAAACTTTCAGCGTTTCAGTACAATATAACATGACGACAATACATAACGTACGTATGTTTTAGTGTGCCTAGTGTCGTGTCGTTGGTTATGCTAAAGAGAACTAAGTCACGCAAAGCCTATTGTGTAACAGTGTTCAACCTCTCTTTTGTAACATGATCTTTTTTCCCTGCACATATGGGGTAAATCACGTCTGAAGATACACAATTGTGTACGTACATTAGAAAAAAGAGGCAATTGTGGCTAATAACTTTAGGCATATATATATAAAAGAATAGGGAAACTACTTTTCGAGGACATCTGCGTAGCTTATATTGCTATGAGTGTTTGCCTGCAGACGGTGGGAAACCCCTTACAAAATTATTCCAAACCTGTGAGGTTTTTCTTCCGTTTGATGAATTAGACATGAAGAAACTTAAATTGACGTTTTCTGAAGTGTTTTTGCTACCTCCTACTACACAATTTGTTGGCATTTCGATAATAATAGTATGACAGAGTGTCATATCGTCCAAGTGTTAGTGCTGAAGTGAACAGCTTGATCGAAAGTTTTCCTCAACCGACTCCGCAAAAGTACGTCACGGGGTGACCTGCAGTCACGTGAGCGCTTATGAATTTTTGCGAAAAGAGCAAAAAAAAAGTGCTAGTTTTTATCAAGTTTTACCGACTCATATCAGAAAAAAATACAATGTGTCATACATCAATGGAAGGGTACACGTATAAAGTTTCAATGTAACATACATTTTTAAGGATTAGAGAATGTCGAAAAACCACCAGCTATGCATTTTAAACATCAAAACATAACTGATGGTCTTTCTTAATCGAGGCCCTCTGTTCCAATTCCAAGATTTAGTTGAGCTTTCAATGCTAAATAGGTGCTCCGAGGTCGGCTAATGTGCTTCCCTGTCCATCGAAGTCCATACCCCTGTAATGTAGATAGTTTCGACTGGGCATAACTCTGACAAAATTGTGAAGATGATTGAAATCAGAGGAAGAAACATTTTTGGTCCGGTTTTGAAAATCCGGATTAGTTCATCTTAGTAACCATGGTTTCTCGAGATTACCTGTAGAAGACTGACTAATATATTTACCGCCGTCTCCAAACCTATCAACAGCTGGGAACCTTCTGCCACAATCTTGTGTTCTTCTCACAGGCTTATATCACTGGGGATTTCTTAAGTAGTTTCCCAAAACAATCGATGTAATTTAATACGTTATCAAACATCATAATGCTTCTCTTTCTTATCTTTTACGTATATTTTTTGGTGCCCAGACATGCTGCTTCAATAAGCTGGAAATCAATCTTATGGAATGATTTCACCTCGTCACCAGCCATGTCATATTCATTTATAATGTTGCATATCAATATGAAAATCTCATTTTCCAGCGGAAGTACATCGTGAGGTTGCTTAGTGCCGACTATTGTTTTTGTTCAGACTGGAGCAGTATGGTCATATTGGAGCGTCGCGTCGATATTACGACGTACAGTAAGAATTATAAGAAGTTGAAAAGAGAAAGCAAAGACGTCTTCTAGAAACGTAATCCTCTTTGAGCTTTTCTCCAGCAAAGTATCACATTTCTGAGGAGGGAAACTAATTTAAGAAAAATTGAGCAACGAATGTTTTAGAAGCGGTTCCGCACGCAACCATAAAGGTATTTCAACTATACCTTTAATCTGATGACTTGTTTCCTTCTATAAATGTTAGGCCCAGTCATCAGATTAAAGGTATAGTTGAAATGGTTTGTGAAAAAAATTACACTATACCTCGTGTGTGGCTCTCCATGTTACAGCTTTAACTCAGTTTGGATTCCAATATCATTTAAAAAACCATTTTATGTGCAAAACTCACAACGAAAGTTTAGACGGTCAGTGCTCCAACCCCACCTCTTAATTGTAGGTTTCACTCTTCTCATGCCGCCAACTTTAACCTCACGATATTTTATTTATTAAGTGTTTCTTCATGTTAGAAATATGGAAGTGCTGGTGGTTGTAGCACATGAGTGATCGAATGCCCCTTTCAATCAGCAGCAGTTATCAAACTGGTTCGATGTTGTCCTCTTGTAACGTAACACTGGTTGTAAATCCATATGTAACATATGCAGAGGGTTGCTCACATTAATTGGTGTTGTGCCCGTATACATTTCAAAATTGGTAAATTATGTATGGGACCAAAACTACTCTCAAGAATAGTTTTCATGGCCACGAGTCTACATTCAACACTTTGGAAACTGAAACTCCAATTGGGCAAAATTTCAACCTTCCTAACCACACTACGTCGGATATGATCATTGAATGTATTGAATTTGTAGGTAACTACCCAATTTATATGGCTTCGTCAGTTTGTACTGTGAATGAAAGACAATCGTTAATCAGTATTAACTGAATTCTGTTCTATATATGAGTGTATATTAAATCACATTAGAGGTTTGCAAGTGATGTAACTCGTTGATTACTGTGTGTGCTGGTTGGTTTGTCTGGGGGAACAATCTGATTATGAGATTTGGAACTTGAAAACTATGAACAGAACAATTAAAAATGAAAATTAACAGGAAAGAGGTGGAGTTGGAAGTACAATCCCTTATGTTGTAGTGGCCTTTTTAGGCAATGATTGGCTTATCGGTAATGCTTCTTAGAAGACACTCAGGTGTGTGCAGGGTGATTGATGGTAGTTGTTAGTAATTTGGCCAAAAGGAGTCAGAATTGGGATGAAAAATGACAACAAGGGAAATCTTCTTTTTCTTCTACGGAAAAACAAAATTCCTCAAACGTTAGTCTTTTATTACAAAAAAATGGCAAAATCATAATTATACCTTCCTTACATGTCATGCTGACGGTAACACACTGCACTAACCAATCAAAGCAGCATCAATATCTAATATACATACTAAGGCTAAATCGAAAGGAAGTAATACTCTTTCGAAATGGCATTTGGTAATGTGCAAACACATCATCTAGCATTATACTAGACTGACGAAAACAAAGATAAACGATGACTTTTATATCAGCATTTTGGAATTCTAACTTTGAACATGCGAATATTTCACAGTCACGAGAATCTTAAATCATTGTCAATATTATACTACATCTTTCCTTAACAAAGTACATAGTGATATGTTTACACTTATAGTCATATGTAACTCCCGGGGGACTCCGGACGAGACTCTAGTATTACTTCGAAAGGTTAAAACATGGACAGTAATTATTGTATCACATGCTACACTACTACAAGAATCTTATGAACAAGCTAATGTGATGAACGCGGGCAAATAATGTAGGCAGGGATTGACTTCTTTTATCTCCCACCGCTTGTTCTGGTGGCCAGGTTGTTTATTTCTTTTACCCTCACTCAGCATGTTGTAACACAGTAATAAAAGAAAAGGACGACGGAGCAACCTTCATGTGGTTTTTCTGAAAGATATTGAAGGAAGGAAACGAAACATAAAAATACGACTCTCTTAATTATGTACCAGACTGACTATACTATCTGGGACCTATTTAGGCTAGTTTCTACACTGAACTAAGCAACCAAAACAAAAATGGATTTGGGAATAACACTGGACTTGATCTGACTCAACACATACTAGTCATGTAATCGATTAAGAGACTGCGGCATTTAAATCTTGGTACGTCTGCCTTACAACCTCTCTGTCTATTTCTGGGCAGCCATTTCACCCATAAAATAATAACACAATTAATCTTGTTAGTCTCAGCTCAACCAGTTCTCCTTAAACAGAACGTGTATAACAAAAGACAGGGTTTTAAATAAATTAATAACAAAACGTTACACAGAATCAGTCAGGTGACTTGCCTACTACACCCTGTTCTTCAACGATAGCATGAACGCAATCATCTTGTTTGATACAAGCGGGCGCTCTCTCAGAATATAGTAAGATATACGTTTCACACACTATACAGTATACCGCAAAGCACGCTTAGCTTATACAATGAAACACGATACCATTGATTGCAACAGTAACAAGGTATATGAGCTTATAATAATATGAGAAAAACAATGGGTTCCTGAGTGCGGTCCTTAAATTCACTCAAAGATCACATGGTTTCCAAAAGTGATGTCCCCTAAGACAACTTTTTGGCCCACTCTTTCAAATATGCAAGTTATTTTTGGAAAATATACTTAGTTTCTAAGTTGTTAAATTAAAATATCTTTCAATGTAAATATGCAAGTTGCATATGTTGGCGTAATAGTTTGTCATTTCTTTTGTCAATCATACGACATTGCTAGGTTATTAAATAGCCAAACGATAGTACAATGTAAATATACAAGTATGCATATTGTAGCATGTAGCTTTATCCTGTGTGACAAGTTTCACAGTACGTGCTGTAGCGAATCAGAACACACGTTAATATATCTTATCACCTGCTCACTGCTGATCTATTTTATCAGTTAACACATTAGTAACTGTATCGAATACGATAATCGGGTGATGGACCGTATTGCACCTGCTCTTCTATTTTGTGACATTTTTGTCTATATGTCACTGTTTAAAGAGTGGTGCCCCAAAGTGGAGTTCACTGGCCCGTGGGAACCGTTGATGGTACGCTAAGGGAGTGCGGCTTGGGGGGGGGTGGTGGTAGGGGGGTGCCAAAACTGATAACAGTTCGTCTCTGATAAGAGAATGATTCGAAACGGGCGATAGGGCAATAGGTGCGCCTTCACATACAACGGGATCTGCGCTTCGCAGGAGAAAGCCCTGCCACGACTTCACGGGAGAGCCCTGAGTGATAACATACTGTATCAGAAAAGAGTCTCTTGATTTTTGGGTTTTTTTTCCTGAAGGAAACACTTGGAGGAGATTGATATAGACTCGAATTGGTTATGCCACTATAATTTTTCTTTTAAAATCCAAAATGATACTGTTTGTAGTCGTCAAGAACACCAAAAGTATATGCAATTATCATTTTAGGTTCGCAAAGATGTGTTTCAGAGATTTCATTGCACAATGTGATATACAAATATGGGTCATGCTTTGTATGCGGTAACCCAGCCAAAAACAACAGTTAGGCTCCACATGGGCCTTATGTGGGCATTTTTTGGGCCTAAAATGGGCTAGCCATTTAGGACCCAGTCATCTTTGGCCATGTTGCTCAACTGGCCAAAGTTGACCTAACCAAACAGGGCCCATACAGAGCCCATATGGGCCCTAAGTGGGGTAACCAGATGCAACCCACATAAACCCACATTGCAACCAGCTTGAACTGACCAGACGGGCCCATACAGAGCCCATCTAGGGACCACAGAACCCATATGGGCCCACAAAGGGCCCATGCGGGATATCCAGAAGTAACTCATATGTGGGCAACTTTTTGGGGCCCAAAAATGGGCTGACCATTTTGAACCCAGTCAGTTTTGGCCAGGTTGCCCAACTGGCCCGAGATGACCTTACCAAACACGGCCCAAACAGAGCCCATATGGGGTCTAAGAAAGTAACCCATAAGGAATCTACATCTTTAGCAAGCTGGTTAACCAAGTGGGACTAAAGCAGAGCCCTCACAATTTCCATTTGGTACAAATGTGGGTCCGAAGCTAGCTTTAATCGGGTCCATTCTGGGCACAACATGGGACTTCAAGCAGCTCAAAACCATTTTTAAAAATGTGTGAAAATTTTGGTTTTGTCTATAGTAATTGCTAAGGTCAAAATTGATCAATTGCAAAAATTGATCGCTAAGGTTTGAGCGACTTGTATATATACTTGCTGTAGGAAACTCAAGGAGTATAACTCAAATACACTATAACACAGAAGAAAATCAGTTTTTGTTTAAACCTTTTGTATTCATAAGAAGCAGTACAAACACTTTACACTTTACAACATTGAAGGCCCTCCTTTGTCAGTGTTGGAACAAAACTTTTCAACCATTTTCTACAACAGTGCCAAAAAAAGTTTTGTGGCTCTTGGTTTTCTTTTTTTGGAACTGGCAACAGGGCTCTCCGAGCCCTGTTGCCAGTTCTGTCTCTTTATCCAAGAAACCACTTTGAGCCGCACTTCTCTATCTCCTGCTTATTTGAACTGGCAGTCTCTGCGTTTCTCTTGATTGCATCTGATAAATAAAATAAACATATATATATAAATATAATATCAAATCAAATCAAGAACCCATACTGTAAAAGGATAGTCCGTACTTTCTTCATCGAGAGTGATAAGGAATGTAATTCAAATCTTGATAAGGGTATGCATGAAATGTACTAAATGAATGTGAAAATGAGATATAAAAAATATCAAAGTCTTCGAAAGTATAGCTGAAAATTATTTGAATGGTTGGGAATATTTTGGAAATCAATATAAGATTCACACTCATTTTTTCAAAACAAATGTTTTGAATTTGAGTCAGTTGCACTCCCATTTTAAACTAATGGTCAATCTTAGTATTGCCTGTTTAGCAATTTTGCTTGCAGGTTTGCATCGGCAGCGGCACACATAAGCCATGTGGATTTGAATCAAGAAGAAGAAATGCGAATTTGGAGTTTCTTTTATATAACATACTCTAAATTAATTTATAGCTCTAAGGCATGAATATTGTTTTTCCCGGTCAAAGTCTACAACAACGCTTCCAACGTGGCTGCATACATGAATTTTCCAAATTTTATTGGTATCTCTGATCACAGTGGATTCGGTCTGGCTTGTCCTACGTGCTACATTATCGTCATGAGAAGGGTCAACCGGACAGGCTTATCGTCCCCGGCTCTAAAAAGTAATGAAATATACTTTTATTTAGTGGAGCTGATTCCTCTCAAATTGACCTTCATGACATATCCAAATGTATTTCAGGTCTGTGGAGAACAAGTTACATTGGTATTCACTGTCAATCTAGTGCAACAACAGAAGACAATTTGCACAAATCTGACTCATCGGGATTTGTTAACCACATTGCTTTTGTAGCAATGCATGCACAATAGCCTAAAAGAATTCCTTCTGAAATATCTATTCACTGTTCAACCCCAAAACAATTCCACTCCAGTTAACGGTTGTGCATCTACGTTGTTACAATTTTAGTTAGAGTTGTAGGGAGGAAAGCACATTGCATATAAAAAAAATCACATTTTCGCTTTGCAAATAAAAACAATGACAAATTACCATACTGTCTATAATTGGTTGGAAGCACTGGCTCCTCTGGTTACTATAGTAGATATCCCATGGAAGATTGAGGAATATGTCTTTCTGCTGTTTTCTCATTTAACTCCATTGACACTTCCCACACAGATCCAAAGTATTTATCTGTGATTGCAGTAGCCATTATTAAGGAGAGATAACGTACGGAAAGTGGAGCTGAGGATGACAGTGATGCTGTGCCAAGTAAAAATTACATTATTTAAATTAATTATTATTAAATTTGTTTTTGTTTAAATTAAGAGAATTTTAACAATGTAGTCAAACTTTTTATATGTCAATTAGGTATTTGGCGCCATACAATATTGTACCTTGTTCTGCACATGTAACATCATGATTGATACTGTTTTCGCCTGAAAATAGTGTTTACATCAAGTACAAACTTTGGCCCTGGGTACTGAAACAGTCTGGGTCATCATAACATTAGTATTTAAGAACCATCGTGTAACCATGCATGAACCGATTCCAATCTAAAGCATATGATTATTCGTTGAATGAAACTGTAAAAGTACCGGTAACAGCTAGTTCCTTTAGTACACCGCAGAAAGACGTTTGTGTTGCTACAGGGATACCACAGGGATATGATGCGCAGTACTTGGACCTGTATAATATATGTTATAATGTCATCCCAAAGTCGAAGCAATAATGACTCGTTATTGGAACAGAAATCATTCTACAACATGAGCCCCATATGGGCTCTGTATGGGCCTGTTTTGGTAACGTCATCTGTAGCCAGTTGGGCAACCTGGCCAAAACTGACTAGGTCCCAGCTGGTTATCCCATTTTTTCGCCCCAAAAAGTTGCCCACGTTAGGCCCATGTGGAGCTTAACGGTTGTTTCTGTCTGGGTTACTGCATACACAGCATGGCCAATATTTCATATCACAGTGTGCATTTAAATCTCTGAAACACATATTTGCGAACCTAAAAAGATAATTACAATATGTTGTAGGATAAGTAAGAACATAAAGTTGTTGTGGTGTTTCTCAGTCACACGTATTACATGCTGTGGATGAAAATGAATACAGAAGATTCTTCTCAAAGGTATCAATCTTTATCAATTTCTAAATACATAATAGGACTTTAATAGTCGTATTATATTCTTATCATTATTATCATATTTTTTTGCAATGTCAACTCCAAAGTCCATGCGGTAGCGACTTAATATTGAAATATAACTCATTCCACAACATTAGTATTATAGAATGTTAATCGAGATTGAGTTAATAATTTTCGTAAATAACGAGGATTAAAGTACAAATTCACTGCGATATAATAGTCTACAGCACTGTGACAAATTTTGAGGACTTACATAAAAGTCGATTGAGCCATGTATGTTTTACGATAAGTAAGAACATATCGTTGTTTTGTTCTTTCACGGGCACACGTATTTCCTGTTGTGGGTGAAATTAATACAGAAAATGATTCTCAAAGGTATCAATCTTAATCAATTTGTAAATATGTTATATTACTTTCATCGTCGTATTGTTTTTAATTCCTGTGTAAATCCTATGCTTGGCAGAATTGATAAGGCCTAAGTTGCAATAATAGCTTTTATATTGTATATTAACAGAAGTCTTCTTAGTTGACTGTTTCAAAAACAGTAGCAAAGAAATGTGCATTGTTCCCTTTTTTTGGCCACTGCGTGAAATAATCTTTTTTTATAATCAACGCATGAATAACGAATTCTTACTTCTTCTGAAATGATAACAATATTAATATTAAAACAGTAATAACGTTGGAAAAGGGAACAGACAGGAACAACAATTTGAATGCTATGATGATATTTAGTGAAATCATTTTTCTTTCATGCACCTAATACTTGAAACTAACAAGCGAGTGTGAAGGTTATAGATGATCCCTCTTTCACCTTTCGCAGGTGCGATGAGGACTCTATAGAGAACTGCGTTATTTCGTAATGTAATGTGGTCCATTTTTTCACTTTGGATGTTGAACAAAACATATTTTAATTGCAATTTTACTTTCTAGAATAAATAGAATTGTTAAACACCTCCCTACATTCTTTATTTGAAATACAGGATATTATATTATCAAATAATAAATATAGGAAGATTTTCAGGAGATTGCTCCTATGAAATAGTTAGTAATTTCAAATATCGAAAATTGTGTGTGGGAAAAAAGTCATATTTCTGATAACTCAGTTAATGATCATTTTGTCTAAAAGAAATTGAAACAAGCAACGTTTTTTTCTTCCTAACACTACGCTTTACTAATTGATGCCTATTCATAATTGAATTCTGTACCATTTCCCTACAATTACTTGACATTAAAGAGGATATAATCACGGTGAGTACAACAATCATAGTGACGACAAACAATCGCGATGACGTTTGACGTTGACGACGATGATGATTATTATTATTAGTAATATTGATATACAATAAAAAAAGCTGATGAAAGTGGTAAACTACATTTACAGAAAATATGGTAATTTGAGGCTTGCTTAAAAGAGATACAGTGTGGTGCTTCACTTTTGCGCATATTAAAAAATGTTCAAATTGTTTTCCTTATTGCCACCAATGAACGTATGAGATTAATAAAACTCAAAACAAACACAAGAAACCCAAAAGTTAGCATATGTTCCTCACTTTAATCAACATTCACACCAGATTTACACCGGAGCTGGAAACTAACACCAAAGAACTGTAACTCCTGATAGAATGAAGTAGCACCGAATGAAACAATGTTCACTGTAAACTCATTTCCAACTTATAATTGAAGTAACAGGAATATTAAAATTAAGAAAAATTCTCGAGTAAGAAATTAAGATTTTGAGCCAATGAAGTCGAATTGTCGTCAATTGGTACAAAGCCAAAATCGAACAATTAAGTCAAAATTGAAAGTTGAAATATAACTGACGAGATTGATCTTTTTCTTAACTTGAGAATCAGTAATTAAACCGTGTGTTCTGTCAACTATATAGACGACCATAAACTTACCGTTTGGACTGATCCATAACCATTGTTCTGTTGCAGGCACACGTCGTGCATATTCATGCCTTCTACGCTCAACTTTCCGAAAAACAATCGAATTAAATACTCTACAAATTCTATCATGTTATATTGAAAGGAACTATGAACTATCATTGGTAAATTTAGAGAGATGTGTTTTACGGGTCTGTTGTGATAGGTCCTCCAAAGATGGACTACGATCACCTTGTTCCACCTAATTCATTTATTCATGCCGACGATTTCAGCTCTATGAAAGATTTAGCGGAACATATTCTCCGGGTATCCCAAGACCAGGCCCTTTATGACTCATACTTTAAATGGAAGACAATTGGTAAAGCTGTGAATAATTTTATTGTGGATATTCTTGCATTTACGAATGTTGGAATGTGTAGATTAATCGACTTCATACGAGAAAAACAACATGAACTACCGAAGCAGCCTTTCGATCCATACGGTCCCAATTGGATGGGAGGATATAATGAATGTGGAGAGCGGAAATGGGTTAAAGAGTATTCAACTTTCAGGAATTACAATGAAGAAATGGGTGACAGATACAATTTTACATACTTCAACTAAAACATCTGCCGCAAGGAATCTCGTTACTTTACAGCCATGAGTTAATTAAGAGTATTATTTAATAAATAAAGCAATCATATATATTCCAGGAGTCATTAATGTAATATATACACTAAATTAAGCTAGTTAATTTAAGTTATATAGTCAGTAAATGTTTTGTGACGAATGAGACAATTGTGTATCGTATGGGACATCCTATTGTAATACTGTGTGTGTGTTGATTATAGGGACAATATTGTTAATTGCGTCTATCCCCAATCAGCCCCCCTCCAAGATCCATCATCTTACCCCCCCCCCCCTTACTTAAATATCATATCTTGTTTGATATCTGGCTATATCTAGTTAGATAAAGTTTGATATGGCCATATAAAGCCAGATATATCTTGATATACTTGTAAGCCAGATATACATACAAGTTTGATATGCCCATATAAAGCCAGATATAACTGGATATACAGTCGATCCAGATATGCAGATAAAATTTTATCTGGCCTGTAAAGCCAGATATATCTTGATATAATTGGGAGCCAGATATGCATATAAAGTTTGATATGGCCATATAAAGCCAGATATTCATATAAAGTTTGATATGGCCATATAAAACCAGAAATATCTTGATATAATTAATCCAGATATCCATATCAACTTTGAAAGGGCCATATAAAGCCATATATAACTGGATATATATAGAGTCAATCCAGATATGCAGATAAAAATTTATCTGGCCATATAAAGCCAGATATATATTGATATGATTGTAAGCCAGATATACATATCAAGTTTGATAGGGCCATATAAAGCCAGTTATACCTTGATATAATTGTAAGCCAGATATCTATATAAAGTTTGATATGGCCATATAAAGCCAGATTTATCTTGATATAATTGTAAGCCAGATATGCATATACAGTTTGATATTGCCATATAAAGCCAGATATAACTGGATATAGAGTCAATCCAGATAAAATTTTATTTGGCCATATAAAGCCAGATATATCTTGATATAATTGTAAGTCAGATATGCATATAAAGTTTGATATGGCCATATAAAACCAGATAATCCAGTTATCCATATCAACTTTGATATGGCCATATAAGGCCAGATATTACTGGATATAGAGTCAATCCAGATACGCATATAAAGTTTTATCTGGCCATGCCAGATATAACTGGATATACATGTAAGACTGTATGCTCTTACATAGTGTATTTCTATAGAGATTTACATTGCCCTATATTGTGGTACTGCACATAATTCAATGGTAAAGCACTTACAGTACACACTAAGTCAAAAGGGGTAGAAATTGGCTACTTGATCTATCTGGTTGCTAGGCAAACACACGGTCTTAGATGGAAAAAGGATGGCTCAGAGGGTAAATGAGTGTGAAGCCTGCTTGTGAACAAAGGACATGTGCATTGTTACTCTGGGAGTGAGAAAGGAAATGGAGTGTACACATGGTTGGAGTAGCGAGCAGAAGGAAATTTAATAGAAAGGATTGGTACATTAAGAAAAGGTGATGGAGATTCGTAAAAAAATAACCTTTTGATGTCAGGACATTGGCAAAGTATCTGTAATGAACTGAACAGTCAGAAGTAAGGAAGAAATTTTTTTGAACGGATGGAAACAACCTATTTTGGGACTGAACTTTGATACTGAATGGAACATATATCGCCCTCCTTAAACTTAGTTACTAAAGCAAATTTATTAAATAAAGGCATAGCACAACGTAATTTAGTATCAACCTCTACAGGACCACGGAATAATAAAGAACTCAACCTTCAAGTATTACTTTTAAGTGTACAAGTGGTATCACGCGATGCCAGTTTAAAGTTTAAGTAAGTATACTTTTACAATACAGTGTATACACAAAGACTCTCGTACAAGTAAAATAACTGTCAGAGCGTGCATGCTAATTTTTTAACAGCGGTAATTTTATGACCATATCAGTCGGATTAGGTATCATACTGCAGATTCTTAAGTCCAAAATAAGTTGAATTTTACCTCCAATAAAGCCTTGCTTTTTTAGTCTATTTGTCTGGGGTTTTTCGGACACAATTTGAAATGATTTTGAAATCTCTTTCAAGTTGGAAGCATTGTGAGTCACAAATAAAACTGTGTGTCACAAAAAAGTTATGTACACAATTGGGTTTGAAATGTTCTGGAAGAAAAGTAATCCCAACTTTACATGTCTTCGTCATTATTTTGAGAATTGTGTTGATGAAAGAACTCGAAGATCTTGCAGAGACTGAAGACAGCCTAGAGACGGCAGAGTGATGGGCATTTTGTCATGAAGCAGGCTTTCAAGTGCCAATTTATTCTTGGAACATTTTATCATGCCAGGATATTTTATTCTCTTAACCAAGTATTTTTGTTCTGAAGGTTATATTGCCTTAATAATTGTTTGAACAGAAGACCCCTTTTTAGTATTAGTTTGTTATTTGTAAAGGCTTGGACATACTGTGGGTAAGGTGAAAAGAAGAAAAAACAAAATACCTGCTGATGGATCAAACAGGAAATGTAATTAATGGCCAGGTAATTAAGAAGTAAATAAAAAGCTGCTTTATCTGAGCCATATATTGCCTTTATTTGGTTCAAATTATATTTCTTTACATCGCTAGATGAATTCTGGCACAGATGTAGCCATTTTTTTAGTTAGTTCAATCTGGATTTATCATAAAATGGGACAGTAATGGGTTTGCCAAGGGCAATATATGGATGTGGCATATATGAGCCAGATATGGATTTCTAATTAATGGGTCAGATATGGATGTGCCATATATGGGCCAGATATGGATTTGCCACACATGAGCCAAATATGGATTTCTCAGATATGGATTTGCCATATATGGGCCAGATTTCGACGTTATCTAATATCAAGTTATATCTGCCCAATTCTTGTTATGGCCATATATATATTTCACATATGGCACAGATATCGGCCAAATACAAATTGCCATAACTGGGCCATATCTGGATTTTGAGTAAGGGCCACCATCACCAGCTATAAACAATTTATGGAAAATGAAAACAACCAAAGTTAGAAATTTCAGATTTATCTAGAACAACAATATCTACAAAAAACGCATTTGAATCCAATTCATTCATGTCAATTATATGTCTTATTTTCCTTCTCTGCAAGACTTTTACTACCTGTAAAGCTTAAAATTGAATTCATTACGGTATCTATTCAATTAAAATACACGACAGGGTTGGCAAACCAATGCACAATAACCTTGTACCAGCCTATCAATTGTTTTCTTTGTTGGTGACTACTTGTCCTTCACTCTCTCTGTAAATGCTAACTACCAAGTGAGAGGCAGCAAGTCCCATTTTTAAAGTCTTTTGTATTCAAGATTCGAAACTGGGCCTCCTGGCTGGAATGTGGAAGCTGTTACCCACTGAGCTAACCAAACTTAGATGAATGGTAACAAAAAACGGCTGTTCTCTGTTGGGTCTAACTTTATGTTGCCAATGCATTAATAGCAACTAATTTTCCAACCACATTGTTTTGCACTGATTTATTAATTTCAAGTTGACAATAAACAGTATCTTGTATACAAAGTTTAAAAGAACTAAGGCATCAGCCTATGTTGGAGTTTTCTAGACCTTTCCAAAGCTGAAGTGCAGGTTCCAAATTGTCAAACAGTGTGTCCCACCAATAGCAACATATTTCCCAAACCACATTTTTTTCACTGATTTGTTAATTGAAAGTTTACAACAGTTCAACAGTACAATAGTTCAAAGAAAATAATGTATCGGCCTATTTTGAAGTTTTCCAGCCCTTTTTAAAGCTCTAGTGCGGGTTCCAACTTGTCAAAACTGTTTGTGCCAGAAATAGTCCTAAAAGAAAAAAATAGAAATAACACCGCCGACCGAAAATCAAATGACACGTACAATACAGTGTTAATTAGCAAATTCAACAATACACGGATTCATAATGATGGGATTCGAAGTGAAGCTTTCACCAGACTGCACAAACAAAGAGGGTAAGGCCAGTTGTGTTGCTACAGGGATTTGGAATAATTTCAGAGGGTGCGCAGTACATGGACCTGTACAATATATATGTTGTTATGTAAATTCCAAAGTCGAAACGATAATGACTCATTAATGGAACAGAAATCATTCCACAACATGAGTATAAGAGATATCTTTATCTAGACTGAGTTAGTATCTTCTTTAAAGTCCAAACTCACTACCAGATAAGTCGATTGAGCAATTTGTGCTGTACGATAAATAAGATTACATGGTTGCTGCGTTCTTTCCCGGGTACAGATATTAGCTATTGTGGAGGAAATTAAAACAGCAAATTCTTCCAAGAGGTATCAATATTTCACAATTTGTAAATATATCATATAACATTAATCGTCGTATTTTATTTAAATCCTTTATTAATCCTATGCTTCGCAGAATTGATAAGGTCTTAGTTACAATAATAGCTTTTGTATTGTATTTTTACACAATTTTTCTTAGTTTCGCCTCAGCCTTGACTATGTTTTAGAAACAGTGGTAAAAAAGGTGCATTATGAGCTTTTTGTTGCCATTTTGTTGACTTAAATTTAATATAATCACCTCATGAATAAAGAATTTGTACTTGTTCTGCAATGATCATAATAATATTTACAATAGTAATAACATTTAAGGAGAGGAATCAAGAGGAATACAAATGCTAAATGCAGTGACGATATTTAGTGCAATCGTGCATGACATTCCGTCATAAACGTTAAGGTTCCATATTCCAATTTGCTTTCATGCACCGAATACTTGTAACTAACAAGCGCTTTCGTGAAGGTTATAAATAATCCATCTTTTACATTTTGCAGCTGCCATGAGGAGTCTATAGAGAACCTTGTTCTTTCGTAATGTTATGTGGTCCATTCTTCCACTTTGGATGTTGAACAAAACGTTTTTTAATTGCATTGTTTGCTTTTACGAAAGTTAATTTTTCTGGGGTTGTAAGGAGATTGCACTTATGAAATAGTTAGTAATTTCAAATTTCGAAAATTATTTGTGGAAAAAAGTAAAAGTCATATATCTGATAACTCAGTTAAAGATCACATTTGTATCGAAAATTGAAATCAGCAAACGTTTTTATTTCTTTATTCAAATTTAAAGCTTTGATTGTGTCTTTGCTATTTTCCTTACACTACGCTGTACTAATTGAGGCCTATTTATAATTGAACTCTGTACAAAAATTTACAGAAAATATGGTAATTTGAGTCTTGTTTTAAGCGATTCAGTGTGGTGCTGTACTTGGAACCTATTGAAAAATGTTCAACTTATTTCCTTGTAGCCATCAATAAGGAATGCTACATTAATAAAGTTCAAATTCGCCTATGTCTCTCCCTTTACCTACGTTTCCAATATTGGATAATATATGTTATAAATAATCCCTCCTGACCCTCAGCCGGGGCGGTACACTGACATCATTTCAGTTATGTTGAATTACCCTCAAACTACATGTTAGAGCTTTAAAAGTGCATAAGGAGAACAAGAAGTAAATACAAAGTCCCGAAGATCCACACCAGGACTTGTAATGAATTTCAAGGAACTGTAACTCCTGATAGAATGAAGTAGCACCGAATGAAACAACTTTCAATGTAAACTCATTTCCAACTTATGATCCTCATAAGTTTGTGTTTTATACCATTCCAGTAACAGGAATTTTAAAATTAAGGAAACTTCTCGAGTAAGAAATCAAGATTTTGAGCCGATAAAGTCGAAATGTCATCAATTGGTACAAAGCCAAAATTCAGACAAGTTAGTCGAAATTGAAAGTTGAAATAAAGCTGACGAGATTGATCTTTTTCTTAACTTGTGAATCTGTAATTAAACCGTGTGTTCTGTCAACTATATAGACGACCATAAACTTACCGTTTGGACTGATCCACAACCATTGTACTGTCGCAAGCTTTCTACGCTCAACTCTCCGAAAAAAATCGAAATAGATACTCTAGGAATTCAATCACGTTATATTGAAAGGAACTATGTCCTATCATTGATAAAGGTAAAGCGATGTGTTTTGCGGGTTTAATAATGGTGAAATGTGTTCTTCCTCATCATAAATATTTTGTTTGATTTTCTTTACACCTTAGAATATCGCACTAGTGAAAACCAACAAAGAATCAACGATAGGAACATCGAAGAGCAAATCTAAATTGTTAACCTTCATTGGTTCGACAATTTTTGATGAGGGGTTAATGAACGTGAGTCATCAGCATATTTAAATTTCAGTTGACCTTACGAATTTCCAGAAGTTGTTGTGAACTTTTCACCACATTTCTCTCATCATGAAGTGTTTGAGAAGTAACCGACGTAAATGTACTTGCATACTCGTCATATCTGCTGCATTATCACTCTATGCTTTATTTACACTGGAGACGAAAATCGATAGGTCAACGCTACGTCAACCAGGGAATCTCATGGCACGAGCACAGCTAAGTAACAATACTAAGTTGCTTTCGCCCGACGGTAATCGAATGCCTACAGCCGAAAGGAAATATTGCAATAACACTAATGTTACACAATCAGACAAGACATCAAACGGTCATGATGACATTATTGAAGCAAAAGTTGATTATCGCGTGGAAGCTTTTCCCTCCGAGGGGCACTGGACAAACGAGCTACAACTACCAAAGTTGATCTCTTGCGGAGGTAGACAACCCAGATCAGTCTTAATTGAGCAAGCAAGTCACTGGACAAATAACACTCAAAAAGCAGACATACTTATATTTTCTGGGGCTATCAACTGCGAGGACATCTGGTTGGAACTGGAAAGTAAACGACAACCTAATCAGATCTGGGTGTTCACAACAGAAGAGAGTCCTTTCACTTCCAGGGATTCAGTACCTCCTCCAAAAGTAAGCCATATTCATTTTAACATCACCTCAACATATCATCCAAAAGCTGATATTTTTTTACCATATGGGAGATTTTTGCCCTTCAGTAGAAGGGGAAAACGAAAGGTTAGATCAAATTTTAATCAGAAGAAAGGCTTAATTGCCTGGATTTCTAGTCACTGTTCAACTGAAATGTGGAGAAGGTACGACGCTGTGCACGATCTTTCTGGTTACATTCCAATTGATATGTTTGGAGAGTGTGGTGAACTTTCTTGTCAAAGAGGTCAAGGAATTAATTGCGCGAGGGTTTTTGCCCGTTACAAATTTATTGTAGCATTCGAAAACAGTTGTTGTGGAGGTTACATAACTGAAAAATTTTGGTTTACTGTTACCCGTTACAATGCTATTCCTGTTGTGATAGGTCCTCCAAAGATGGACTACGATCAGCTAGTTCCACCTAGTTCATTTATTCATGCCGACGATTTCAGCTCTATGAAAGATTTAGCGGAACATATTCTCCGGGTATCCCAAGACCAGGCTCTTTATGACTCATACTTTAAATGGAAGACAATTGGTAAAGCTGTGAATATTGGTATTGGAGATATTCTTGCATTTACGAATGTTGGAATGTGTAGATTAATCGACTTTATACGAGAAAAGCATAATGAACCACCGAAGCAGCCTTTCGATCCATACGGACCGAATTGGATGGGAGGATGTAATGAATGTGGAGAGCGGAAATGGGTTCAAGAGTATTCAACTTTCAGGAATTACAATGAAGAAATGGGTGACAGATACAATTTTACATACTTGAACTGAAACATCTGCCGCAAGGATTCTCGTTACTTTACAGCCATGAGTAAATTAAGAATATTTTTAATAAATATTTTCAAAACCAATCATATATATTCCGCGATTCATTAATGTAATTAAAACACTAAATTAAGCTATTTAATTTAAGTTATATAGTCAGTAAATGTTTTGTCACGAATGAGACAATTATGTATCGTATGGGACATCCTATTGTAATACTGTGTGTGTGTTGATTATAGGGACAATATTGTTAATTGTGTCTATCCCCAATCAGCCCCCTCCCATGATCCCTCCTCTGGATAACCCCACCATCACCAGCCATAAACAATTTTTGAAGAAAAAGCAAAGTTATAAATTTCAGATTTATCTAGAACAACAATATCTACAAAAAAAGAATTTGAATCATATTCATTCATGTCAATTCTATGTCCTTTTTTACTTCTCTGCAAGTTTTTGAGCCGCCTACCTGTAAAATTAAAATGAATTCATTACGGTATCTATTCAATTAAAATACATGCCAAGATGGCACACCAATGCACAATAACCTTGTACTAGCCTATCAATTGTTTTCTTTGTTGGCGACTCCATGTCTCTCACTCTCTCCGTAAATGCTGACTACCAAGTGAGAGGCAGCAGGTCCCATTTTCAAATTCTTTGGTTTTTCAAGATTTCACACTGGGCCTCCTGGCTGGAATGTGGAATCTCTTACCCACTGATCTAACCAAACTTAGATGAATGGTGCAAAAAAAGGATGCTCTGCGTTGGATCTACCTTATGTTGCGAAGGCATTAATTGCAACTAATTTCCCAAACCACATTGTTTTGCACTAATTTATTAATTTCAAGTTTACAATTAACAGTATCTTGTATACAACTTTAAAAATAACTAAGGCATCAGCCTATGTGGGAGTTTCCTGGATCTTTTCAAAGCTGTAGTGCATGTTCCAATTGTCAAACAGTGTGCCCCACCAGTAGCAAACTAATTTCCCAAACCACATTGTTTTCACTGATTTATTAATTTAAAGTTTACAATAAACAGTATCTTGTACAAAAGTTTCAAAGAAAATGATGTATCAGCCTATGTTGGAGTTTTCTGGACCTTTTTAAAGCTCTAGTGCGGGTTCCAACTTGTCAACACTGATTGTGCCAAATATAAACCTGAAAGAAAAGAAAAAAACTCCGCCGACCGTAAATCAAATGACACGTACAATACAATGTTAATTAGCAAATTCAACAATACACGGATTCATAATGATCGGATTCGAAGTGAAGCTTTCACCAGACTGCACAAACAAAGATGGTTAGGCCAGTTGTGTTGCTACAGGGATTTGGAATAATTTCAGATGGGGCGTTGTACATGGACCTGTACAATATATGTTGTTATGTAAACTCCAAAGTCGAAGCGATAATGACTCATTAATGGAACAGAAATCATTCCACAACATGAGTACTAGAGATATCGTTATCGAGATTTATTAGTTATTAGCCTCCCTAAATAATTAGAATTAAAGTCCAAACTCACTGCCAGATAAGACGATTGAGCAATTTATGCTGTACGATAAATAAGAATACATGGTTGCTGCGTTCTTTCCCAGGTACACACATATTTGCTATTGTGGAGGAAATTAAAACAGCAAATTCTTCTAAAAGGTATCAATCTTCACCAATTTGTAAATATGTAATATAGCTTTAGTCGTCGTTTTATATTTAATTCCTTTGTAAATCATATGCTTCACAGAATTGATGAGGTCTTAGTTACAATAATAGCTTTTATGTTGTAATTTTACAGAAGTTTTCTTAGTTTCGCCTCAGCTTTGACTACTCTTTAGAAACAGTGGCAAAGAAATATGCATTTTGAGCTTTTTGTTGCCACTTTGTTGTATTAAATTTAATATAATCAACACATGAATATAGAATTCATACTTGTTCTGCAATGATAATAATTATATTTAAACTAGTTATAACGTTAGAGAAGGGGAATAAAGAGGAATAACAATTTGAAATGCGGTGATGATATTTCGTGCAATCGTTTTTCTTCGTGCATGACAATCCGTCATAGACGTTAAGGTTCCATATTTCCAATTTGCTTTCATGCACCGAATACTTGTAACTAACAAGCCCTTTTGTGAAGGTTATAGATAATCCCATTTTTACCTTTTGCAGCTGCCATGGGGAGTCTATAGAGAACCTCGTTTTTTCGTAATGTTATTAGGTCCATTTGTTCACTTTGGATGTTTGAACAAAATCTTTTTTTAATTTCATTTTGATTTTACAAAATTTAATATTACTGAGAAGATAACAGAATTGTTAAACATCTCCCTACATTCTTTATTGGAAGTACAGGATATTCTATTATCAAATTCAAAGCAAAATGAGAAGACTGTGAGGAGATTGCGCCTATGAAATAGTTAGTAATTTCAAATTTCGAAAATTGTTTGTGGGAAAAAAGTAAAAGTCATTAATCTGATAACTCAGTTAAAGTTCATTTTTGTATAAAAAAAATTGAAACCCGCATTTTTTTATTTCTTTAATCGAGTTTAAAGTTTCGGTTGTTTCTTTGCTATTTTCCTTACACCACGCAATACTAATTGATACCTATTCATACTTGAACTCTGTACTATTTGCCTAAAATTACTTGACTTTGATGAAGATGTAATCGTGGTGAGGGCAATAATCATAGTGACGACGAACAATTGCGGTGACGATGTCGTTTGACGCTGACGATGACGTTGACGATGATGACCATGATTATTATTAGTATTATTGATATACAATTAAAAAACTGATAGATGTGGTACACTAAATTTACAGAAAATATGGTAATTTGTCTTGCTTTAAAGAGATGCAATGTGGTGCTGTACTTTTGAACCTATTGAAAATGTTCAACTCTTCTTCTTCTTTTTTGCCATCAATGAACGTATTAGATTAATAAAACTCCAAACAAAAACAAGAATACAAAATGTTCGCCTATGTGTCACCCATTTATCTACGTTTCCAATACTGGATAATATTAGGTTAAAAATAATCTCCGATTATGTTGAATTCCTCTCAAAATTTATGTTTGAGCTTTATAAGCGCATAAAGAGAACAAGAAGTAAATACAAAGTCCCTAATATCCACACCAGGGCTTGAAATAAATTCCAAAGAACTGTTACTCCTGATAGAATGAAGTAGCACCAAATGAAACCAACTTTTAATGTAAACTCATTTCAAACTTATGATCCTCATGAGAAAATTTCTCGAGTAGGAAATCAAGATTTTGAGCCGCTAAAGTCGAAATGTCGTCAATTGGTACAAAGCCAAAATTCGAACAAATAAGTCGACATTAAAAGTTCAAATAAAGCTGACGAGATTGCTGCTACTGCTGCTATTGCTGTTTTGCCATAGTCCTCAAAGAACCGTCGGCATTCTCTTGTGTTATACAAGAGAATTATAGACTAATAATCCGCTGGGACGTCACTCCGCTACGGATGCAGCTGGCCGGAACATACTATCATGTACAACCGCCCTTTACTACACGTACACCTACTGCTGGTGCTGCTTCATGCCTTCAATACCGTAGGAACATTAGAACAACAACGCCAATTCCGCCATGCAGACTGCTCCCAAACCCAACCCATGGGCCCGCTCCGTTTTATGGCGCCGATCAACTAGCCAGTCGCAGTAGGTAATAATGGCTTCTTGTGTGCTTTATATAAGACGTTAGCCTTGGACTGACTAACCCCACACACAGCCACCCCACTCTGCCTGGATGCAGTTTAACGTCAGACCCAGGACTTATTGACGAGATTGATCTTTTTCTTAACTGAGAATCAGTAATTAAACCTTGTGTTTTGTCAACTATATAGACGACCATAAGCTTACCGTTTGTACTGATCCATAACCATTGTTCTGTTGCAAGCACACGTCTTGCATGTTCATGCCTTCTACGCTCAACTTTCCGAAAAAAATCGAAATATATACTCTACAGATTCTATCATGTTATATTGAAAGGAACTATGACTTATCATTGGTAAAGTTAAAGCGATGTGTTTTACGGGTTTAAAAACGGTGAAATGTGTTCATCCTCATTATAAATATTTTGTTTGATTTTCTTTACACCTTAGAATATTGCACTACTGGAAACCAACAAAGAATCAACGATAAGAACATCGAAGAGCAAATCGAATTTGTTAACCTTCATTGGTTCGACGACTTTTGATGAGGGGTTAATGAACGTGAGTCATCAGCATATTTATATGTCTGTTGACCTTATGAATTTTCAGAAGTTGTTGTGAACTTTTCAACACATTTCTCTCATCATGAAGTATTTGAGAAGTAACCGACGTAAGTTTACTTGCATAATTATCATATCTGCTGCATTATCACTCTATACTTTATTTACACTGGAGACGAAAATCGATAGGTCAACGCTACGTCAACCATGGAATCTCATGGCGCGAGCACAGCTAAGTAACAATACTAAGTTGCTTTCGTCCGACGGTAATCGAATGCCTACAGCCGAAAGGAAATATTGCAATAACACTAATTTTACACAACCAGAGAAGACATCAAAAGGTCATGATGACATTATTGAAGCAAAAGTTGATTATCGCGTGGAAGCTTTTCCCTCCGAGGGGCACTGGACAAACAAACTACAACTACCAAAGTTGATCTCTTGCGGAGGTAGACAACCCAGGTCAGTCTTAATTGAGCAAGCAAGTCACTGGACAAATAACACTCAAAAAGCAGACATACTTATATTTTCTGGGGCTATCAATTGCGAGGACATCTGGTTGGAACTGGAAAGTAAACGACAACCTAATCAGATTTGGGTGTTCACAACAGAAGAGAGTCCTTTTACTTCCAGGGATTCAGTGCCTCCTCCAAAAGTCAGCCATATTCATTTTAACATCACCTCAACGTATCATCCAAAAGCAGATATTATTTTACCATATGGGAGATTTTTCCCCTTCAGCAAAAGGGGAAAACGAAAAGTTGCGTTTACATCAAATTTTAATAAGAAGAAAGGCTTAATGGCCTGGATTTCTAGTCACTGTTCAACCGAAATGTGGAGAAGGTACGACGCTGTGCACGATCTTTCTGGTTACATTCCAATTGATATGTTTGGAGAGTGTGGTGAACTTTCTTGTCCAGAACGTACAGGACACCATTGCCCGAAGGTGTTTTCTCGTTACAAATTTATCGTAGCATTCGAAAATAGTTGTTGTTGCGGTTACATAACTGAAAAATTTTGGTATACGGTAACCCGTTACAATGCTATTCCTGTTGTCATAGGTCCTCCAAAGATGGACTACGAACAGCTTGTTCCACCTAATTCATTTATTCATGCCGACGATTTCAGCTCTATGAAAGATTTAGCGGAACATATTCTCCGGGTATCCAAAGATCAGGCTCTTTATGACTCATACTTTAAATGGAAGACAATTGGTAAAGCTGTTAATACTTTGATTGGAGATATTCTTGCATTTTCGAATGTTGGAATGTGTAGATTAATACACTTCATACAAGAAAAGCATAATGAACCGCAGAAGCAGCCTTTCGATCCATACGGACCCAATTGGATGGGAGGATGTAATGAATGTGGAGAGCGGAACTGGGTTAAAGAGTATTCAACTTTCAGGTACTACAATGAAGAAATGGATGACAGATACAATTTTACATACTTCAACTGAAACATCTTTTGCAAGAATTCGAGGGGTATGAAACTTATTGCATAACGTTAATTGAGGATAAATTTTTATTGAACTTGGATGTAATTACTCACAAACCAACTTTACCTTAGCGTGAATGCATAGTTTGATTTAATACCGTTTTGTATCAATTAACATACAAGGGGACACTGCTCAATGTTACATATTCATAATGAAGGTTTTTCTCAAATTGTTATGGGTTGGATTCCCGTCATGTGATTTCTGTCCAATTTCGGAAATTTAAACATAATGTGTTTTACGTATCATGAAGGCTGTTTTTAACCTGAAGTGACAGTGTTCACTGTTATTTTGGATGCACAAAATTGACAAGCATGTATGCTGTAGCTGTAGCTGACTTGGCTCTGAATAATCTGTCACTTATAAAACTGCACTTTGGCTAATAATTAGGTGTTCTAACTCCTAGGTACTGGATTAGTTAAGATTTAATCGATAACAGCAAGATATGTTTGCATAAGAGGAGTTTTTCTTTTCTCAAATCTAACGGCATTCACTTACGGTTCGAATGTAAACGTTAAAAACCGTCGCACGGTTTAAACAAAATGAAATAAACTGCTGTTAAATTACATCTTACAAAGGCATCATTCCTGCCGGTATATAACCGTTAATTTACAATATTGTTTTGAGATGTATATTATGGATAAATACTGCCAATAGATAGGTAGATAGATAGACGGATAGATGGATAGATGGATAGACGGATAGACGGATAGACGGACGGACGGACGGACGGACGGACGGACGGACGGACGGACGGACGGACGGACGGACGGACGGACGGACGGACGGACGGACGGACGGACGGACGGACGGACGGACGGACGGACGGACGGACGGACGGACGGACGGACGGACAGAGAGATAGAGAGATAGAGAGATAGACAGATAGACAGATAGACAGATAGATAGATAGATAGATCTATCTAAGTTCTTGACCAAGCACAGATTGTACGACATTTAAAATATATAATTTGTTTTTATTATAATCCCAAAATAAATGATCAATAGTTTCCCCATCCTCCTCACAAAAGGTGCACATGAAATTCAGTTTAATATTCATTTCATGAAGTGATTTGGCCCCAGAATCCCATCAATCACGACTGTTAATGACTCAGCATGACTGAAAAGGACTAAGAAATACCATTATCTACTATTCCCCTTAAACTGAAAAGAGGTTTCCCATTTAATAAAAGCGGTCAGTTTGGTAGAGACATTCTTTACCAACTCCTTTATAACAGGCAAGGGACATACGCCAAGGAATTAAAGTAGGGAGAATGACGTCAAGTGACATGAACTGGAGCCACTCATCCAACTGGTAGCGCTTTGCTTGTAAATGACTCGAAATGATGATATCGTGTACCGCATTTGGATGCCAAAACCTTCACAAAAGTAGCAGTGAACTGCTGTTTTTCAAGTAATATTTGGGAAGCCTTAGTAGAAGCAATGGCATAAAAGTCTAATTACTTCACTTTTGTCGTCTTCTCAGCTGATGCACTGTGGTTCACTGGACCCTGGATATAGCTGATGCACTGTGTTTCACTGGACTGTCATGAAAATCGTTTTTGCCTTAATTATCCCCCAAAGATATCACGTCTAAAATATATTTTAAACCTGTGGTCCGCTTGTAGCCTTACCCCTGTATGCAAGATTAAAATCTTCAAATCAGTTTGTCTTCTTGTTCCAGATCCTTAATAATCACCCGGCTCCCTTCATCAGCAGTTTAGAGAACTTATTCTTTCGGTTCGTTTGGGGTGGTTAACTCGATCAAATTAAGCTTAATACGCTCATTGCCCTACATGTCTTAGGGCAATCCATATTCTTTTATCCGTAGCTTCAAATGTGTTTGGGTAAGACGGTTTACTGAAAGGTACATGCAGATTGGAAACTTTTTTCTTTACATTTATTTGAACAAATATGGCAAGGATATTCTTTTTAAATGTATTTATTCTTGTGAGGATACTGTTATTCCTTATTCATTTATTAATGATGTCAGCTCTGCGTGGGCTTATAATAATGTTAGACCTGTATGGAATAACTCCAGTATAAAGTTAAATAATAAGCTTTATGTATAACAAGTGTGTTATAATCATCAATGATCTGATTAGGGCAAGATAGCAGGGGAGGGGGGGGGCGTGTTTCTTTGCCTTGAACGTTCCCGGTTATTTACACTTCTTACAGGTGCGCTTTTGTACTTTTTTGCCCCTTATACAAAAAAATAATCTTTGCTTCTCCAACTTGCCGCCCTCCCTACTTTGGTAATTATGGTGCAGCTACTGATAAGAAAACATGCTAAAAGAAGACACTGACTCAACCTTGATTGATTATGCTTTACTTCTACTAAAAGAGGGGAAAAGGGAGTAACAAAAAAGAAACTTTTAGCAAACTGCTAATCTAATACAAAAAAGTACCTTTGTAGGTAAATATGAACATTGTAGGGGACTTGACATTTCCATGCTAACAGGATATTCTATAGAGGCCAAATAAAGCGAAAACAAACTAACAAAACATTCCAATACAAAGATGACTCGATTTGTTCAAGTTAACATCTGTCAATCTGTCTCTTAATGTGTCCTTAGTTTGTTTCAGTTCATAATTACTAGCAATATCCGCGACCCAAAACAGACAGTTATAAAAGTAGAAAATGGCTGAAAGGTTTGACTCTCTTGAACGTTATGGCCATACTTTTACCATAACTACACTAAAGATCTTGCTAATATTTTCTTACATCATTCCAATAGCTCTAACATTAGTGAGTCTGAGAAAGGGTGCGGTTGAAACATTGGTATGTGACAGGTACAATTTCATTTGGTTCTGTGACAGTATCTAGTGATACAACATTCGAATTTTGAATGAAATTACATGACTTGAAATGATAACAAGGACAGGTAATTGTTAGAAAATTCAGAAGTTTCCTATTGAAATAGCCTTATTGTTTTTACTGACCTAAACGTTAATAACTCGCTTCTATAATTCGTGCAACCAAATTGTTGTTATCATAGATATCGCCAATGAAGCAGCAGTATATCACTATTTGTGTATGTCACAAGACTTGGTAAAAGTTGCAACTAAACGTAAAGTAACGTTTTAAGACTAATGTTAAACATTAGCAAGATGAAAGCAAATTTAAGCTACCGAACTGAAAGCCAAAAGGAAAGAAAAGCTAAAAGAAAGAAAACTAATTGATACTTTGGGAGCCGCCTTATAGTATCCGCATCATGACTTTATTGCTGTCTCAAGCACTTCTTGTAGTCTCTCCCTCCGAGCCAGACGCAAATCCCTTTCTTGTTCTTGCCGCATCTTGCAAAATCAATTTCACAATTCCCACCATCGCCGTAGAAGCCGAAATTGTAGCTGGCCGATTCCAGTGTACATATTCCTTCAGTTGAATCACAAAAGTCGTATTGCCCGCATATCTGATTTGAAGAGAAAATCAGTAACTGTGATGTACGTGTGATTTTATTTCATGACTGCCTGAATAAAACATCGACGTCACACTGTTTACGGACCAGACACGTTGTAACACAAACCCCAAAAGTCGATTTGTCATGTGGCTGAGAAATAAGTTACTGTGGTGTATTTGTGATTTCATTCCATGATTGCTCGTATATAATGTTGACGTTGTAATGCTTTCTTCGTTCATGGTGAATTTTAGCCGAGTCGTGTTTTATAACTCTTCGCAGTATTTAATAATCAATAATCGTTGACGTAACCCTACGACAAGGCCTAATGCTTTTGATTACAAACTTACGGAACATTTGTTGCAGTTCTTCTTATACTGACGTTTCAGCCCTTGAGACTGTCGCTTGGTGATCCGATCAACATTCCTGTAGGATCCGCATGGTTCGAGTGTCAATTGGTCATCCACTACATTGCCTACAAAGATGAGTCAAAAACAGGATAACGTATAAGAGTACATCTGACGATAAAATGTACGCACTGATGATAAGGTTAGTAGAGTAGAAAGGAGAGGTACAGCAATATAAAAGGACCTTAAATGGAGCGTCCAAATGCACGCATATCCAACAATTGTTTGATTTGGGTGAGATTTCTTTTGAAAATTTTTCACCTCTACATGCCCGGATATGACACTATCAGGCTTTCCCTTAATCATCCTGTTGAGGATTTCTTTGGAATGTTCATTATGGTTAGTGTATCTGGAAAGAATCTGTATCGTTTTATTTTTCAATTCTTGTCATCCTGCTGGGAGAATTTTTACCGCATAACCTTTTTATAAACGATTTACTGTACACAATAATTTTAAGTAATATTCTGTCTGCCAAAAATACGCTTATGAACTATTTCCGATTGTGTTCACTGTTATTGGCCGGGTTTACATCCCTCTTAACCCCCCCCCCCCAAACTACACCATGGGTTGGCGTCTGCTGGCGATTATTAAGCACATAAAGAAGAATATTGGTACTCTTATTGTTCTTTGCGGAATACATCTCCGAGCCCAAGAGTTCAGGGGAACCTTCCTGCCAACACGCTGCAATGTTTCCAGAGCTAATTGTTGTCTCGTAGCGAGCTCACATTTTAGAGAGGAATATATTTGAAAGCCCCTATAGCTTTAAGGGGCCTGAACTTTTGTTAACCTTGCGTTTTAGCAACAGGTGACGAAATACATGTTAACCACGTAATCTCAATTGGGAAGAAATTACAGCGTGTGATCTCACAATTTCCAAACGCACATTTTCCTTTTTTTCTCAAAAAGGTGCGGTATTTCAATACACTATTTAGTGCCACTGCCGGGCGAATATTTTTGGGTTTGTTTTGTATCAGGTACAAATATGTACATTACTGCTTTTTTCACGTTCCCGGTTTAATCTAACATTATAATTAAATCTAATAACAATTATTGTAACTACGCCTAAAGTCTAACATCAGGACGAACGGAACCGTGTTTTTCACTCTTACCCATTATAACATAATTCTGATTGATAGAAAGATAGACGGTGCAATCAAGCCTTGCTTCATGAGTGACTATGATCTCGACCGTCGTTCCTTTGGCAGTCAAACCGTTTCTTTTATAAACCTTCTCAATATCCACGGTGTAGACAATCTTCTTCGTTGCGTCAAAACCCACAGCTGAATGTAAACGAAACAAGGTAATAAAAAATATTTACTGTAACATAAAGCTGACCTTCCTTGCGAAGTTCACGCAAATACAGGTCAATGATTGCCTGGGAATAAAGGGGCAGTTGGTTGGGGATCAAGGTGGTGGACGTATCGCAAGATTGAACAGTGACATAGATATGTGTTATGCAATTCTTCTTATTTTCAATACCGCTGGTTTGATTTTTTTCTTCTTCTTCATTACGTTATAAACAACCACTAACAGCCGATATACTTATAACATGAATCTTGTCATCCTTGCTGATCAGTCTGATCTCTAATCTTTTCATGGCAAATTCAGGAAAAGAAGTGAACGTAGATATTTTGGTTTTCTTAAAAGGCAGATAACATACATTTTTGTACTTTTGATAATCTATCACGTGACCAACTATCAAAATTTAATACCCGAGGAATTTTTTATTTTTTTTTAAATTTAAGCAAGTTTATACTGCGGATAGTTTTGAAGTAGAAGATTCACGCTAACTCAATCTTTACTTTTACTAGCGTAGACAAAAATGAATATGCTATTTTGTATCACCAACCCCCCTTTACCATTGTGGTTAACGGTTTAATATTAAGTTGATAGTTTGGTAAGTTGTAACATTATTACTACAAACCCAAGCTATTATTCTGTTAATTTTAGTACACTGTTTACGTTTAGTACACTCTTGAAAAGAAGTCATTATGATTTTGCAATCCATGTTCAAGCCCTCGCAGAAATGAATCTTCAAAACTTCATACAAATAATTTACATGTCAATTGTTGTCGCTGAATAATGACAGTGTTTGAGTGGTGTCACTAATAACAATGATGATGAGAGCATCAAATTTATTACCATTTTGAAACAATTGCTTTCTATGTAACTCGCGAAACTTACATTTTAGAACAGACAACTCTGGTTGTGAATCAAACAAGATAGTATACAAATTTTATCAACAGAATTGTGTCAACCGCGAATTGTCTTCCTCTGTGCCCACTCGATGACCTTTCTGTAACATATTGACGTTTGTAGACCTGTTCTCTAATAAAAAAAAAATTGATAGACCACTCACAACGATTGTAAGATTGTATGATGTCATGAATATTTCGCCAAGTCTCAACTCTACGCAAACGATTTGTCTTTGATACTCACAAGATGAAAAATCCGGAAAATGATCAACAATGATCGATGATAGGGATTGACTTAGCTGGTAGTGGTGATGTCGTTCATAGTCTATGAAAGTTTCATCCTTTGCTGTCACTCGGCCTTGTATGACTGTGAAAATTTAAAACGTGAATACTGAGTATTATTTCATGTTTCGACTGAAGTTAAACAAACGGAAAATTACATGCAAACTGCCTCCACGCCCAATAAAACGTTACTATAGGTATCTTGCTAATAATAATAATAATAAAAATGCTTGACAAATAATAACCTTAGATAACTTTAGAATTTGGATATCAGTTGAACATATTTTCCACCTTTCAACCAGCTGGTTGCGTTGTAGGCTTTAATTCAAGCACCCTCAAATACGTTCCTACGGAAACGGTTTGGCAATAATGTTGCAGCAGATTTACATTGCCAAATTTGAGTTTCCAAACATATATAAACACTAAGATGAGACCATGACGTTTTTCCTTTTAAATATAGTAAACACACACTCGGTCTTCTTTACTTATCGCTGAAAATTTGTTTATTGCAAATTAAGTGATGGAGTAAAGGCATTCTCCATGAAGCTTGTGTGCACACGGATAAGTCTTTATCTTATATCTTTCTTCAGTTTCTTCTAGTAAGGTTGTTCTAGTATGGTGAACTCAATGGTGAATAGTATAAATAAACAATAGTCAATGCAGCAAGTTCACCCATTTACTCAACAACAAATGAACTACGAGTTATACAAGATACAAAACAGACTATTTCATTTGTTAAAAACTTTTTTATCTCAAACATATTGACATCACAAAACAGCAAACATCGTTTCTTGAGCTAACAAAATAACAAATGAATGCTTGTAAAATTTCATTAGTTAAGTCATCTAAATATCTAAACCATCTCTTAGATTTTGCAAGGTATCTAAGAAATACTCAGGAATATATAAAGTATATACTAATTTTAAACACACACCAACTAGTTTTTAAATGATGCTGTATCTCAAATTATGGGCATCAAACTTGATAGACATTCAGATGCATGATTTTTTAATTTTTTATTGATACACCTCTGTAAAAGAAGACATCAATATCTTAAAGCAGCTTTTTGAGTTTGTTGGCAATTTTCCAAGCCTGTTGAGTATTACTTAAGATAACATTGCGGTTGATCACTAAGAAAATCACCTCGATTTTTCCACCAAATGAAAATTCATAGGATAGTAACTATAGAACTTGTATTCAACTTTTATCATTAAACCGTCCAGAAAGCTTTCATAGTATAAATGAAAACCCATTTAAAGACTAAATGGGAAACTCAAAATTGTTTCGTAATTTTGCTTCACATTTTCTTATATGAGAAGTAGCTGTTACGTTGATGACGTATACTGATATGAGAGTTACAATAAAATGGAATCCAAAATATTGCAATACCTTAAGTTAAGTGTTTTAAGAACTCACAACATGAACGTTTAGTTTAGCTATTTATTTAAGCTACTTTTTCTCTCAATTACTTCAGACAGTCAATCAACGAATTTCAGATTTTCAAACCTGTGATACAGGCACAATGCATCTAGCAAAAAGCACAACACATATCACCAAAGAAATATAATTAGAATGTCTGTAAAATGTAGTATGAAGGATAAATTGATTTAATACATTACTCACCATAATCAGATGTACAGTATTCCTCTTGAGGATGCACATCTGCACATATGCAGCACTGTATGTTACGAATGCTGGACATTACAAGTACAACACTCAGTACACGGGAGAACCACATCGCCTTTGACATCTTCTATAACGTCTCAGAGAATTAAATCTACCTTTTTGAGTCTTGAGTCGTCAGCAACCACGGAATGGTTGCCTCAATCGTGTCCAAGGTTATTATGTGGCAAGGTATTTGATCAACAACCGATTCAATTTCTCTCTTTACCAGTAAGTGCCTATTCTTTTACATAGAAGAAGAAAAACACATTCTAGGCTAGCGAGAAATGACAGACCTGGGAATTATACACACCCTTTCCTCCCTGTGGTGTCATTACATTTTACGACGGTTTTGTGAATATAATAATAATTCTTCCTCATAGACTATCGCAATAGCGGGTAGCCTGACCATTGCCTAAGATGATTGGTTCTTCTACAGAAAATTTGTGGTAATCGAATCATCTTGGTGCATAGCTGAATGTTAAATGGGTGAAAACTTCAAGTTATCGACAGCAAAAAAATGATCATCGATCGATATACCCATTTAATTTGAGAAATCTGGATTTTCAACCGAAATACTAATTAGTTTGATAAACCTGGAATCTTGAACAAATACCCAATTATGTTATTAACGTGGATGTTTACACCAATTACCCAGTCGATATGATACAGCTGGATTTTCTATCGATATACCAGTTATTTTGATAAACCTAAATTATAGACTAATATTCCTGGTCCTAGTTGTTTTAATAAGCCTTGAGTTTGAACGATATATCCAGCTATTAACAAATTTTGGGTTACTAGAGTTAGCCGTCATAGAACAGCCGTCTTTTTTTTTTAGCAGTACGCATAGATAGATAGACCAACAGACCGACAAACAGATAGATAGACAGATATTCAGATAGATAGTTAGATAACCAAAAAAAAACTTAGCTATAATGCTCAGTTTCATCTGTTTAATAGCTCACACCCCCAATTTGTACACCATTGCCATTTGTGCTCTTGTTTGCGTCTAACTTTGCAGAGTACAAATACTCTGAACTCTCGCAAATGAACGGTCAGCTCATGGCGCTCTTGTTGCAACACATTTCCTGTATAACCATGGCGACAGAAGACTTGCGGGTATCTCAACAACGTTCGAGGCAATAACATCAACCAAAAATGATACGGCTCAGCTCCGTTACATTCTAATATACATTTATTAAGATGTAACTAAATCGTCGTCCCGCCTAGGCTTTAAATGGTTATGGAATATCTAATTGACTATGGATATCAACTGTAAGCAGAAATTAGTTTGATTATTCAAGTTGCGATAATTACTGAAGTAAACATGTTGGAGAAAAAATCTCACAGACTATTACTAATGCCGTTTTAAATGATCCTTGATTCTGCCCGTTAAGGAGTGAAAGAAATGACACGCAGTAAAAATACAAAACCCATTACATGTGCGCGAATTGTTTGGTAACTTGTTTTTGCTGCACTATTCTGCGATCTCTCGAGGCGGATATTATAACAATGAAGGCATGACAACATTATTTGGAAATATACAATTTTCCAATCCCGATAACATGTGTACCCCGGTTCAAGTTTTATGTAGAGTCCCTTAAACCATTCCAATGTAAACTGCCATTAGTCAACACTACCTGAATTATTCTTGTCGAAAAATGGCAACTTGGCCTACTCTTAGAAGATTTTGTACAACCACATTATAGCCTATCGTTTAAACATCAAGCTTTTTACACGGTAAAACAACGTTTTCAGTACAATTATGCACAACGAGTAACGAAGATGCCACTACGAAGTGCAGCCATCTACAGCCAATCAAATCATCGGAATTTTGGTTATAGTGAAGTAAGAAAAATTTCACAGCTTGTTGTTGAAACCTGAGCAGATGGATGGATTGTACTCAATAATACTTTAAACTTGTTTTTATGTTAGCGCGAGAACGGTGGCCATTTTGTTTCATTCTTTTCTTCAGAGGCTTGTTTACAAACGTTATTACATGTATACGCCTGTATACGTCCTGGCTGAAACTACTCAAACTGGAACATGTTGAATTGCTGACTTGCATAACATGCAGAAAATACTCATAAGCGATACATTTTGATATGTGGGACAAGCATCAGTTACCTAAATAAATTGCTAAAGAGACAAGAAAGAATGTTTAGTAATTCCTCTTCCTTACTTTTTTGGCTTTAAATTCACTTTCAAGGAATATCTGAATGCGGTGGCGAGAGCCATGGTGCATGGAGAGGGGGATGTATTTTCCACCATTTTCCATCTTCTTCCCATGCGTATGCCCAGACGATTCTTTGAACAACAGTTTCTACGCCAGCTCCTCTACATATGAGAGTCGGCTGCAATGAGCCCGGGCAGTACCCCTCAAGTAATAAAAAACAAATTCATCCTTTGTACATTCCATTAAAGGTTCAGGCATTTTATTAAGTCAGTCGGGAACTGGACGTCCGTCAAGTACCAGCGGCATAGGTTATATCGGCCCGACTGGGAGCTCCTGGTGGGGTCTAGGCAGTGGTGCTCAGTTTACCTTTCCACGAGTGAAGACCTTGAATGTTCTGCAAAAATGCAAGTGGTATCAAGGGGCCTAGGTAATCGCTTTTGTGTTATGTACCAGTGTCTATCCTTGCATTGTTACGTATCATGGCAATGGGGGCGCTTAGGCATAGTGGAGACAACTCTGTAATAGGGGAACAGCATACGTAAGGTAGGTAGATATCGTAGGTCTACATTTCCAGGAAGCGTCGTTTATCACATACACAGGACGAAAAATAACGAGAATGTCAGGAATAATAATTTCATCATATAAAATTTTAAAATATAAACAGAAAAGTTACAACATGAAAATAATGCCTTAACATAATAAATTAGGTAAATTGAGAGGATAAAACCTAACATAGATGTCAGCTATATCATAGTGACTCATTATATGTTGACTTAGATGTAATGACAGGGTCTAAGATGGAGCAAAGGGGTTGTCTGAATGGGTCAGCGGACATCAAAAAGGGATTGTTACTCATGATTGAGCAAAAGCACACGTAATTTATTCGTAATTGACAATCTTTACGAGTTCCTACTAAATTTGATACATAACTGTGACCGCCAAAAATGCCTTGGACGATACCAACTACATACCTACTACATCTATAAAAAAAATACTAATATAAAATCATGGCCAATGCAAAAAAAAAGGTATTACTTAGCATATATGTCAGACTAATTGTTTGGTAATTTTCTTCCCATATTTGGTTGAATTTTGCAAAGTTGCCTCGACACTGTGACGAAGTGTCTTTGACAATGGAGTGTACTTACTACACTTTACAGACGTTGGGCAATTTTTGACCAGACACTTAGGATAAGTGTCCGACCAAAATCGGTAAAAGTTTAGTTGAATATATGCCAACATGCTGGGCTCACTACGAAATTTTGCATTAGTAATTGGGTTAAGTTTCATTTATATCTAACCAATAGTTAATCAGATATATATATGCATATATATATATATATATATATATATATTTATATATATATATTTATATATATATATATATTTATATATATATATATATATATATATATATATATATATATATATATATATATATATCGGGTGATATATGTATCGGGTGATAGGTAAATAATTCTTTATTTAGAATGCACCAACACATGTTATGTAACATGTAGAAGTCATGTTCTCTAAGAATAACTGTCATATTAAAATAAAATTAGTTGCAGAGAAAGTACATTAAGAAATATTTCATAATACACTTATGACGTATACCACCAGACGGTATTTTGCAGGGGTAAATGTTACAAGTATTTCTTTGTGCCCCTTCCCCGAAAATAGTACCAAATAAATGTGCATTTTAATTCCATCCTCCCCACGGAGAGGGACTGTCAAAAGTTGCTGTCAAAATCATGACAAAGAACCTTCCCCTTTAACCACATTTTATGCAATTTTATTTGGAAGCCCAAATTTTTAAGCACCCGCAGATGATTACAATACGTTGATGCGTCAAACTACAAACTGATCTGTCATTAATCTTAAAGGTAACATGAATCTTCTGGATCTTCTGTCCAAAATTATGTAGAACTTTGTTAAACCGATCTAAATGGTCTACACAGTTACTGATTTTAGACGGTTCCATCAAATGACTTCCAAAGATGGTACCTGGCAACAGGTGCTGCGTAGTTTCTATTGGTCCCTTCTCATCTGCACTAGCCATTGTTTCAGAAGGTATGGATATTTGAAAGGAAACCTGTTAAAGTTAAAGTGAGAAATATGTCTTTTGCGAATTGGCTTGGCAGACGTTGTCTGTATTTGTGTAGTTGATGTGAATTAACATCTCGACTCTAAAGTTTTAACCATGTTAGTGCAGTACAACACATACAAGATACGCTTCGTCTGTTTAACCTGGTATTATAAAGAACACAATGACAACAAGTTACTAACCCCCCCCCCCCTCAAAGAAAAATCTACAAATTACTCCTTATAAATCGTTTTGCAACCTATTATGCATTTGCTGTGCAACAGTATAGATCGCGAAATCATCAGTATGTAGGTCAACTTTTGAGTGGGATGAATCACATTTCTCAGAATCCTGTACGGAATCATCATTGCTGTCAGTAACATCGGGTAGAGTTCCCCCGAAGAAAGTATACGAAAGGTGATGTTAGGCTGCTAACTGCCATGTCGTACGTTGTAGCTTTAGTTAGTCGTACTTTGCTTTCAGCAGCTCTTAAACCTACACCGAACGCCATACTTCGGCAGAATGACGTCCCTGTACAAAAATTGCATTCAAGGCCCCTATCCCGCAAGGAACTGTGAACGAGGGCTGGCCGTGACAGGGAAACAGGGGGCAACTTATTAAGAGCGGAGCAAATGACACGCACCACCCTGCTTGGAGTACTACTATGCGGTTCTCTGTTTCTAAACAGCGCCGGGACCCATCGACGAAAGTGCAACCCGCCCCAAAACGTTAAAATATGAAAAGGCAACCCTGGGTTAGTTACCGCTACAAACTACTGCTTAAATAACACATAACACAAAGGTACATTTCCTCCCTCTTGACCAGCTCTGTACCACCCGACCAAATGAATGAAAATATCGCTCTCTCCAACCGCACCAGAACGCTACGCGGAATTGGGTACACCGCGCCCGGGTACCACAAGATGGGCGAAACAAAACGATTAATAACGGTTACTTTCCCCAAGATCGAAAGCCAGCGGGTGCCAAAGGTTTCGAGCCTGCTCTCAAATACCTCAACCGTCTCGTTGTAGGTGACACTACAAGGTGTATCGTAGCCGAACCATATACCATTAATTTTGATATTCTGATCCGACCAAGATGCACCGAATGGTAAGTCTCTGTATCTCCAGCTACCAAGGCGAAGGCCCTTTGTCTTGTTCGGATTAAACTTCGCCCCGGTAGCCCTCTCAAAGATAGATAAATCCTGCGAGAGGGCACGAAAGGAGCTCAGACTCGAACCAACACACGTGACGTCATCTGCATTTTGAACGCATTTCACTTTGGCAACTTTGGCACAACGAATGGAACAAGTCTCGAGTCCCATTCCAAAAACCGGGAGAGGGACTCGCTAAACAAAACATAAAGTAATGGAGACAGGGCACCCCTGGTGCACCCCTCTCTACGTTAAAACGCTCTGAACAAACCCATTTACGATCACAGAACTGAAACTTTCCTGATAAAAAACACATATCCATTTACGAAAATGTTGGTGCAACTGAAACGTCTCCAATACATTCATTAAATACCGCGATACACCATGTCAAAGTCCTTCTGTTGGTCAAGAGAGACCAATGCACATGGCAGATCACGCTCAATAACAAAGTCGGTCAAGTCGCGCATCAAACACAAGTTCTGCTGGGTGCAATGACACTTCACTGCACAAGTCTGGAGATCACCCATAAGATGCGGCATAGCCAGTGCAAGGCGGTTGCACAAAGCCTTAGCCAGCAACTTGTAGTCCAAATTTAACACGGTAATCGGACGCTTGTTATGATGATCCAAGGGGTCCTCAGACTAAGGCAGCAGAGTAATCATGCCCGGACGTTGACTTTGGTTTAACAGTCCGTTTAGGAAGGCGTGTTCGAAGACGTTTCTGATGTCGGGTGCAACTATTGCCCAAAAGGTTCGGTAGAACTCCCTTGGAAGCCCGTCCGAACCTGGGGACTTGCCATTCTTCATCTTTGAAAGCGCCTTCCAAATTTCAACAGTGGTTATTCCCCCCCTAACATATCATTTACCTCACGGGGAACAGTTTTTGAGATTCCCTCAATATATCGGCCTGTGCCGACAAATCGACATTGCCACGCGTAAACAAACTCGAATAATAATCTTTATATACGAGGACAATGCCATTAGGACCACTAACCACGGTCCCACAAGTAGTGCGCACAGATGGGACGCATCTGTCACCCGCCGATGAGCTAAAGAACTGGTAAAACCTCAGTTAAGGGCGCTCATTAGCTTTCAATGCTTAGACACGGGCCCTGACGCACCGTGGTAATTTTCATCGTGATAAGTCTGCAAAGCGATGACAGCCAAAGAGTCGTCAAACTTCACCTCCGCGCACAGCTTCGATAATTCTTCTCTCCGCCACCGTGCGCGGGTCACACAATATAGAACCGCGTAGCGTTTAATGTGGAAGTTGACACCATCCCAACATTAGGATGTAGAGGCAAAGGCCGGCTTGAAAGTTTGCTATCCATTGTACCTGGTTTCGAAACCTTGGCGGAACTTTTCCTCGCCTAGTATCTGACATTTAAGTTTCCATAGGCCCCGCCCGATCGGGAAAATGGAAGCCAAATCAAACCGTGCTACCACAGTGTCATGGTCAGCGAGCAGACAGCTTAGTGTCACGCAACTCGAAAATGTAAGACTAACGGGCGCATATGCTCGATTTATTTTCGACACATCTTCCCATTAGGCCTCACCCATGTTATACCCCGTACTACACGGGTGCATATGCCTCAAGACATCAGCTAAAAGGTGTGTGGAAGTGAATCTGTCCAGTTATGTGATCCCAGCGTCTGGACTAGCAGACACAGAAGCCCCGGATTCTGCCAAGAACCGAGTCTAAGACACAGTTTAAGTCTCCGACCATGACACATGGTGCACTACCAGGAATGAAGGAAGGCAGCGTGTCAAAAAAGTCTCGTCTATGAGAAGACCGATTGGGAGCATACACAGTACAAAGGGAGATATTACCCTGTGGATACTTGAACAGAATGCAAAACAATCGGCCCTCGTGATCCGTCTCCACCCTAGTGCCACAACCCGCCTGACGAGGTGACAGAAGGATGATAGTGACACAGGTGAAGACAAAGCAATCGAAGCATGCAGCTCACCACCCCACTCATAAGCCCATAGAGGGACATCTTCCAAAATGTGTGTTTCTTGCAGGCAAACGCAGTCGACCTCCATTGACTTGAAAACACACTTTCTGCATTCTCACTCCATAAGGTGGATCTGTTATCCTGCATTATTACTTTGCAACATTACTTTACACAGACTAATATGGAAGTATTAAACTAAATTAGGGGCGTGGCGTTTTCTCGGCATTTCCAGGGACAACGATGACACCATCTAAGTGGAGCGAAAAAATAAATCAAGCAAGAGAAAAGCCTGCCATGAGCCTTTCAGATTCCGGAAATGAAATTTTCCAGACAATTCAAGTTTCATAAAACACTACACTTTGTTCCAGTCATTAAAGGCGAAAAACAAAATCAAAGTTGATTAAAATGTAACATGAATGTATGAAGACGTACAAATGATCTGCCTTTTTGCCGTACAACAAACAGCGCCCCCACATTTTTCAAGGCTTCACTGTTTAAACACACGGCGAAACACTGTGTCAGCATTTTCTCAGTTCAATTTTCATTATGTATATATGTGTATATGTGTATATGTATATATATATATATATATATATTATATATATATATATATATATATATATATATATATATATAATGAATGAGCAGCATTTTGTTATTACAGATATATATCAAATTAATAAGAACAAGCACACCAGAGAAGTTCCATTTCACGACCGGTATCGTCCTTTTGGGACTTATCAGGCGAAGGCTGGAATCGAACATCGGGTATCGTGTGACAGACCATACCACTCGACCACAGGGATACTACTGGCTATGAAGGCGTGATCTAATGGCTGCCAATGAGAGAGTATTATAGTATGTATATATATATATATTTATATATATATATATATATATCTATATCTATATATATATATATATATCTATATCTATATCTATATATATCTATATCTATATCTATATCTATATCTATATCTATATCTATATCTATATATATATATATATATATATATATATATATATATATGTATATATATATGTATGTATGTGTATACGATTACTCTTTACGATTTTCATATATATATATTCATTTGCCTTTGTCGTTTACCTCCATTTCATTAACATAAAGTCTGTTCAAAGTATCTCTTTCGAGATCCGGCTTTAGGAATCACAAATGATTTTCGAGTTGGTTAGCATCATGTTTGATCTCTAGAGTAAGGCAAAATATGTCACCAAAACCAAAACTAGTATTGTTCGATACAGGTGACAAACGCCTACAGTGGAATTACGACCTTCCTTACCGGTTTAGAACCTCTGGACATACAATCAGCGTCCATGGCCTAGTTGGTTAGGGTGTCCGCGTACAAAGCGGGAGGCCCGGGTTCGAATCCCGGTGGAGGCTTGAAGTTTTTTCACTGTTCTTGATTTTCCAACTCATTACGATTTTCATTTAAATATATATGTATATATATATATATATATATATCCCCCCCCTCCCCTCTACTCCATCACTTCTTTATCTCTCATTAGCAGTGGTTACATTTTCAGTCCTTCTATTTTAAGTAATTTTAATACAAAAATGGCAATAGGCTATTGACTTTCATCATATTTCCTCGAACTGGCATTATTTTTTCTCAGTTCTTGGATAAGGCATTGCTGGAACTCAGTACACTGTTGCTATCATTCGCAGCGTATATAGCTATTACTGATCCATAGTTGGATCGCGCTTCATATTATTTTAATTGAAGAATTTCGTGTTATTTTTAAATTGATTTGAAATGTTAATTCAGTATAGACGAATATTTCGTTCTTTATTAATACCAGCGTAAATAATAGTGAACATATTTGTACCAATATAATACCAAATATAATTACCACTCAAACTATAATTGAATTCAACCAATACTGAGGTATTTTAATAGAGCCTGAAGAATCAGAGGCCCAATGTTGAAATAGTCAGTAACATAATCAGAAACGATTTTGTTGTATTTTTTTAAAGGGTGGGGAGAAAAGTTCTTAATGCGTGCTGCAGCCGACGATTGCTCTATAGACCCTCTGTCAGTCTCCTCATTAATGGCAGAGGAGACAAATGAGGTGTCGAATACCAACATTCTCTGCTAGTGTTTTCCAGGCGTGCAAAAAAGCTTACGTAGGGTCAGTTTAACTCAATATAAGTACATACTACATGGATCTCGTACAACAGACATGTATACTTGGTAAACTGTATTTCGAATGAATTTTGCTATAGAAAACACAACAGTGCCAATCCTGTAAGTTCAGACACTTTCCCCTAAATTCTGTTTAATACGTTGTCGAGTAATGTTTCAAATTTTAACTTAAATTTTTATTTCATTTAATCATGTACAGGGGTGGGGGTGGTTGGGGTGGTTCTGGTTTATCAAACATGCGAAAAAAAGGTGAGTTCTGTGACACATTCAGACTACACCTTATGTCAATAGTATACGTTCTACACGCAATGTTATGCTAATAACTATTTATGAAGTTTGGTATGTACGGTGTGAACGACTGATGTCTCTGGTTCCCTTTTAACAAACTTTAACAATTTAAATAAAAACTCGAAACGTTTTTTTTTATTTCGTATTACTTTATTTATTGTATTTTAACTATTGTTGATGTCTCGTAATTATTTGCAGTGATGAATGACTCACCAGTAGAGCAATGAATGTTATATTTGTCTTTGCTCCGATTTTTCAAGTTTTCATTCCATTTCGTACAATAAACTTTTTAGTGAATGTTTCAATCTTAAGGTTTAATGTTTTCTTATGTTGTTATCCATAAAGTATATTCCAACCACGCTCCGTTTGGTCAGACTTAATTAAATTCTGAATTATTACGTAAAATGTTTCGTAAAATGCTCAGTTTCACAATCATCTTGTTCATCAACTCAAGAGGATGGTCGAATTTTCATCTCAACATATTGGACGTTGCAGTTAGTATCAAAATCAGAGTAGATCATTTCCCCGTTGCCTCCATTGTAGACACCGTTGAGGTTTTCACTCGTACAAGCTGATTTGCAGCTGCTGCTGTATTGGAAATAATCGCAAAGGCTATTACTCGCACAAGTAGAGCAGTCATCATTCGAGTGCCACCAGCCGCTTCTGTGCTTCTCTGCGCAGTTGAAGTTACCAAATGCGTCATTGTCTCGGTCATGCGTGCTGAATTGTTTTCCTCTGGTATCAGTAAGATCATAACCTGTGAAGTAAAACAGCAAGAACCATCAGTGGTTAATACTTGGTCATTAAACAATAGCTTAAGTATCCTGATATATTGCAAACTTTTGTTGGGACATAAAACACGTTTTACAGTATATTGGGAAGAGGGTGGGATTCACATTGATAGAGATTCAGAATTCATTTTTAATGGGATAATTCCGTGATCATTATATATACTTCATGAGTTGATTTATTCTATATTGCTCTTTACTTTAATCAGGCTAATTTTTAAAGGAAATGACGATTGATTTGGATTTAAATTAATGATGTTTAATATAAAAAATAGGCTTGTCTACAAGGAAATTATTGTTTAATGATATTAAATATTATGATTAAATTAGTCAATATTGTGTTTGATTACAAATGAAAACTAAATCCTGGGATTTCCATTGACTAGTTTTTAGCTATTATTTTCTCATTGCAATTTTATTTATGTCTAGGGTTGTCTTTGTCTTCGTGGTGTGTGGCTCTTCTTGGTAATATTGTTTCACAGATCTTGTTAGAAACATTATTCTGTTAGTAGTATGTGTTTACTGCAAACCTTTATTCTCTGTTAATGGTTCTGTGAATATAAATGGTCGTATTTCTCTTCCATAATATATCCTGTTCTTAGATTGGTGCTTGCTAATTCAGCATATATTCTTTTTCATCGGCTAGTCAGACTACGTCAATAGTTTGTAAATGACACCACCGTTATCCGATTGATACGATGATACGGTAAATATCTAACATTGTACCCTTTTCTTTAAAGTAACGGGTCCAGATGGGACGAGATTTGTTTTGCAATTGTTCAGATTACTTGCTTAAATCCCGTTCGGGACAAAACCTTCTTTGCTCTTCCAATATGACCACACCAAAACTGGCGAATGTAAGGATGGTTCTTCACATCAGTTGCAACTAATTAAGATGGTTGAATATGCGTGGTACTATTTCTTCACTTTTTTCTATTTCTATCTATGTTTTGTTCTAATTAATGCGTTACACTTCTCAAACACACACCCAGAAATGGATTATAAACTTGATAATTATCTCGTATATACAACCGTAGAAATTTTGTGCGTGAATTGTGAAAGGAGGGGGGGGGGGGGTTCCCCAAACCCTCTTTGTAAGGGTTTCTGATCCAGTGTACTTAGAGCAGATTTTGTAGGTAATATTTAATATCAAGATGTGTTGAAACCCCGACGACCATTTTCTCATGAAGTTGATTCTGTACATACTAGTAACTTTAACTTGACCTAGTATCCAAGGCAAGGCGCTAATATCAAACATGCAACAAACCTGTATTTCCACCTTCATTGCCCAGTTCACTCATTGTGTAGTTGCTGGTTTCAGACTCGATTTGAAAGTCTGTATACTCAGCATATCTAGCCAATCCACTAGAAGAAGTGATGTCAAAGCGAAGCTTGTAGTTTCTCTGGTTCGTTAAGTAATGAAGCTTTTCATTTCCTAGCCATAAGTTCCTGCTGTCACCAAACCTGTCCTTGTACGCAGCCCAGTGTTGATAAAAACTCGTAGAGCCATCGGTACGACGTTGAAACACCTGAAAATATAGCGAATAAATACAATGAAAGAAATATAATGATGAGAGTCGTGAAGCATGGTAACAGACAAACTTAATTTAAGAAACACCGCACGAATATATATTAATAGAATACTATTTCAGTAAGACAAATGTAGGACTTTTCTTTGTTTTTGTTTTCTTTAAGAGGTGGCAATTTTTTGGGATTGTCACACTGTGCTTCCACTAAAGTAATTTTGATACACTCAATACCTGGTAAAGAATTATAAAGTGCAATCAAACCGGAAAAAAAAAACTGGGACTTGCATTACCATCAACAATAGACTTAATCAACAAAACTCACAGAAACATACTTGAAATATTCATATAGTTTCAATCAAGACTTACGGTCCATCCTCCACCGTTTTCCATTTTACAAGATACGTTGAATGGTAAACCAGGCCATCCAGTAGGCTTGATTGTATGAACGGCATCTTGTCTATGTCCAGCGTCATAAACATCCTGGCAGTCTCTAAACGGCAAGGATACAAAAGATCCACCGTCAACTTCGTATCCCTCATTACAATAACACTGTCGTACTTCATTCTTGACATCACACACAGCATTGGCACTACAGCTGTAGTCATCTTCACAGATAAGTCGGTTATTGCTACAGGAACACTTCTGGGTGCAGTTATCATTAACGTATGTTTTTCCATTCTAAAACAGATCAAATGTAAAATTTTAAGTTTGAAGAACAAAATTGTTGTCAGATAAAATTTAATTCTGTGTTCAAATATCCATTAGAAATGTCATCTTACATTTAAATAGATGTCACAAACACTCACCGATATAACCAAGTTGGCCTCTGCAACGAAACAGCTGCATCTACTCGCACTGATACAGTCACTTCCATTCAGCATTAATCCAGCTTTGCAGATACAGCCCGTGCTACCTAAACAGGTACTATTACAAGCAGACTCTTCTTTGGGATCTTCACATGTTGCTTCACAAGTGCAGTTTCCATAGATCATGTTCGGAGGACACGTATATATCGTAGAACCTGCATGGAGAGCAGTTTAGCTTTGAAATATCATAATTATTATGTTTTGTTTCTTTTTTCCATGTAGTAACATCCTGATATGAACTTAACGACTGAAAGCTGATTGCGACTTTAAAGAAAGCATGTAAATTAAATCGAAATGCACATTAATGCAAAATTAATGTGATTTATTCTATTATCACATGATATGAGTAGTGCGCTTGATATGATACGGGACTTACCTAGAGTCGTGCCTTGTGGTTCAGTAGTGACTGCAGTAGTTGGTTCATTTGATTCTTGCATTGTCCTACCTAAACAAGGATAGGAAGGATGTTTATGAACAATTGAATCATGCATCATTAATGTGATTTCTTCTATTAACACATAATGTGAGTTGTGCGCTTGATATACTACGGGGCTTACCTAGAGTAGTGATTGCAGTAGTTGGTTCCTTAGATTCTTGCATTGTCCTACCTAAACAAGGATAGGAAGGATGTTTATGAACAATTGAATCATGCATCATTAATGTGATTTCTTCTATTAACACATGATATCAGTAGTGCGCTTGATATACTACGGGGCTTACCTAGAGTCGTGTCTTGTGGTTCAGTAGTGACTGCAGTAGTTGGTTCATTTGATTCTTGCATTGTCCTACCTAAACAAGGATAGGAAGGATGTTTATGAACAATTGAATCATGCATCATTAATGTGATTTCTTCTATTAACACATAATGTGAGTTGTGCGCTTGATATACTACGGGGCTTACCTAGAGTAGTGACTGCAGTAGTTGGTTCCTTAGATTCTTGCATTGTCCTACCTAAACAAGGATAGGAAGGATGTTTATGAACAATTGAATCATGCATCATTAATGTGATTTCTTCTATTAACACATGATATCAGTAGTGCGCTTGATATACTACGGGGCTTACCTAGAGTCGTGCCTTGTGGTTCAGTAGTGACTGCAGTAGTTGGTTCATTTGATTCTTGCATTGTCCTACCTAAACAAGGATAGGAAGGATGTTTATGAACAATTGAATCATGCATCATTAATGTGATTTCTTCTATTAACACATAATGTGAGTTGTGCGCTTGATATACTACGGGGCTTACCTAGAGTAGTGACTGCAGTAGTTGGTTCCTTAGATTCTTGCATTGTCCTACCTAAACAAGGATAGGAAGGATGTTTATGAACAATTGAATCATGCATCATTAATGTGATTTCTTCTATTAACACATGATATCAGTAGTGCACTTGATATACTACGGGGCTTACCTAGAGTCGTGCCTTGTGGTTCAGTAGTGACTGCAGTAGTTGGTTCCTTTGATTCTTGCATTGTCTTACCTAAACAAGTATAGGAAGGATGTTTATGAACAATTGAATAATGATTATTAATGTGATTTCTTCTATTATCACATGATGTGAGTAGTGCGCTTGTTATGCTACGGGACGTACCTAGAGTCGTGCCTTGTGGTTCAGTAGTGACTACAGTAGTTGGTTCCTCTGATTCTTGCATTGTCTTACCTAAACAAGTATAGGAAGGATGTTTATGAACAATTTAATCATGCATCATTAATGTGATTTCTTCTATTAACACATAATATCAGTAGTGCGCTTGATATGATACGGGACTTACCTAGAGTCGTGCCTTGTGGTTCAGTAGTGACTGCAGTAGTTGGTTCATTTGATTCTTGTATTGTCCTACCTAAACAAGGATAGGAAGGATGTTTATGAACAATTGAATCATGCATCATTAATGTGATATCTTCTATTAACACATAATGTGAGTTGTGCGCTTGATATACTACGGGACTTACCTAGAGTCGTGCCTTGTGGTTCAGTAGTGACTGCAGTAGTTGGTTCCTTTGATTCTTGCATTGTCTTACCTAAACAAGGATAGGAAGGATGTTTATGAACAATTGAATCATGCATCATTAATGTGATATCTTCTATTAACACATAATGTGAGTTGTGCGCTTGATATACTACGGGACTTACCTAGAGTCGTGCCTTGTGGTTCAGTAGTGACTGCAGTAGTTGGTTCCTTTGATTCTTGCATTGTCTTACCTAAACAAGGATAGGAAGGATGTTTATGAACAATTGAATAATGCATCATTAATGTGATTTCTTCTATTATAACATGATATCAGTAGTGCGCTTGATATGATACGGGACTTATCTAGAGTCGTGCCTTGTTGTTCAGTAGTGATTGCAGTAGTTGGTTCCTTTGATTCTTGCGTTGTCTTACCTAAACAAGGATAGGAAGAATGTTGATGAACAATTGAATAATGCATCATTAATGTGAGTTCTTCTATTAACACATGGTATGAGTTGTGCGCTTGATATACTACGGGACTTACCTAGAGTCGTGCCTTGTGGTTCAGTAGTTGGTTCCTTTGATTCCTGCATTGTCTTACCTAGAAAACAGTATGTGAAGGATGTTTATGAACAATTTTGTTTTAATAGTAATGCTTTTAAGTAGGTTCAATTAAATGGAAATAGAATTGTCTTGAATGAAGTCCTCTTCTTTGTTTATTTTGCACTACAGTTTGGACTATAGACATATCTTGTTTCGTAAGAAAGTGGTATTAGATGATGGAAAATAAGAATATCATTAACAACACAAATAAATTAACAGCTAAATAGATAACGTGCTCCCCTCTAACCAGATAATAATAATATGTCCGTGTATCATAATTTACAAATCTAATGGTCTTCTTTATCGTTATGATGTTATTTTAACAGACCAAAATGAAGATAAGCGGATGTTTAAAAAGGCTGTCCATATAGACAGAATGTTGCCAATAATGCGAAAATTGTAAATCATACTAGCAAGTTTATTGGGCGACATCTCATAGACCTATTATTTGTATTTGCAAATCCCCAACCCCCATCCCAAAAAGAAAGAAAAAAGAAAATAATAATAATAATTAAAAGAATATTTTCAAATTGAATTGAGAAGGATGAAATGTATTTGGTGACAGAAATTTGTTATATAAAGTTTAACTAGTAAAATCATGCACGCCGTTCATAAAGAGATAGTACTGTCAATTTCTATAACGAACCAAAACATAGCGATATTAAATACTGTCTCTCAAACAATGGTATTTTGTATTATTATTATTTTTGGTTTAAATGAAAAATTAAACGAGCCAGGAAGAATTCAAGTTTGAAAACCACCTAAATCACAGACACAGGAAATACATCAATTTTGTGACTTCTTGTAATATATAAATGATAGTTTGTAAACATTCTGTGTTCTGTTTACTTTTTACTTACTTTTACAAGGTGAAGGTAAACAGTGGCTTCCTTTACATGGGAATTTCGCAGCAAAATCACACAATTCTATGAATAAGAAAAAAAGAAGGAACAAACATCAGAAACAGCTACACGTTCAATCGGTAAAAAGTATACAGTCACGAAATTAAGTTATGATAAAAACAAGACAAGATAAGGAAAGACAAAACGAAACAAACGAAACGCAAAAAGAGCAGAACAGACGGAACAAAACAACACAAAACATATGTTTAAGATTTATAAAAGTGGTTAAGTGTGAAGTAATGGTTATTAAATATGGAATTCTTTATAAAAGAAGTAAATAAGTAAAATTTAAATAAATTGGATGGTATAGATAACCAATATTGAAATCGTCAAAACATAAAATTAAGTTACTGGTAGCAGTTCTCGTACTGCAAATCCCAGTCCATAGGGTTTTCTGTACATGTTGAACTGGCTGTACTGAAAGTGAGGAAAATTGTCTCGGTATGATGGCCAATTTTGTGGTATAACTTTAGACAACTGATCTATTTGGCAGTTTTGTGACATTGCTTCCCTGGTAAAAGTTCTTACGAAACGTATTACGTAATCAGTCAGTCCATTACAAATAATGCACTGTGTAACGACTGCGCAAATTAAGCCAAGACATGGGTATGACGTTGGGGAATATTTGAAGTCGGCAAACATATGAAGAAAAAACAAAAGGTTGATATTATCTTTGGACGACTGGAGTATACATTCTCCCGTACATTGCGACACCCCATTGACCGCTAACAGCAGATGAATCGATTTGTTGAATAGTCTGCCTAACTTGTTACGTGATAACAGTTAGCCTAATTTTAGACGAAAGGATATATAGATTATAGATGAAAGGGTGATAAAACACTCACAACTCGGCCATTAAGTAACATAGGATTGTCATATATCAATAGCCCTAGGAACTATAAACAGCATATTCCTAGATACCAACTGGTGTGACTATACTATCACAAAAACTCAAAGTAGACATGCAGATATTAATAAAATATAGGTAAGCCCGTTTATATTTTCCAATAAATTTTCTGTAAAATACACGGAGATATATGTAGGGAGGGGTAATCATGTTAATATTCAAGCAGCTCGAGGACCCATAAAAGTGAATTAATCTTGAAAAACCCTTGCTTGAAATTTGCTAAAAGTTGCCTTGCTCACGTTGCTGTTAATTCACAAGGTTGCCAAAATAAGTCTTTAGGAAAACTTCAAACCTGCAGCAGTATGCCTAAGAATGATGTGATATAGAAAAGTGGAATTCTACATAGTTAATCGGACAGAAAAAATAAATAAAACAGAATAGGATGTACTTTATGTATGCCCAAACCCCTCAACCAAGACAGTCTGACAACCCTACAGGAGACTCTAAAAGACTGAACATATTGTTATTGGTAAATAGAAAGAAATGGAATCCATAACTCTTATTATCTTGCAAAAATATACACTTACTTCCGGCATCCGTCATATCGATGAGGATTAGTGCCAAATGGAAAAGCTGAAAAAATTTCTTTCTCTCCATTGTGTTCAAAGTTGACCGCTCTACTTGTCATTGGTGTTCTCCGTGAAGTTTTGAATGACTGAGTTGGATGATGTGATGTCTTTAATATAAACTAAGTAACATAGTCTCAACAAATATGTACATGTGTTAACTTAAAGCTGATTGGACGAAACGAATACGTATCAATATCAGAGCACGAATTGTACAACGATACTGTGATTACGTCATTGACGGATGATCAGCTTTTGTCACTTAGGTTTACATTTCGTTATCTTCATTGGAATTAGACAAAAACTCAATCTTCCAGCAATATGTAACGTATACTTATAAAGGAGATACAGTTTGGCGTATATCGACTCCCGGTCTATTCAGTAGATATATTTTCAAACGTTTCTTATTTGATTTACGTGATAACCTTTTATTTTTTCCCAGCTAAAGCTGACGCGCTATTGTTACAAGACAGGCTCTTTATTAATTCATCATGAACATCATGATCATGATCATCATGATCATGATGATCATGATGGGAAAATACATCCCAACAATTTTCATATTCATATGAAATACTATATTTATAATTGCAAACGAAATGAACGTCATCATCATCATCATCATCATCATCATCATCATCATCATCATCATCATCATCATCATCATCATCATCATCATCATCATCATCATCATCATCATCATCATCATCATCATCATCATCATCACCATCATGATAATCATGATCATCGTCATCATCATGATGATCATGATCATGATCATCATGATCATCATAATCATCATGATCATCATGATCAATCATTATGATCATCATGTATATGTATATTGAATATATGTTATTTTCATAAACATTTTTTTTTAGTGTGTTATATAGGACGTCCATTACAATAAAATGACGTTTTGACAAACATGATCAGAATTTCAATAATATATGATGTTTTTTATATGTGATTCATTATTTGAAAATATAAACTCAGGACCAGGAGAGCCTGGTCAATATTTAGTAATACCATTTAACATTACAGTTGAATGAAACTTGCCCAACTTTGCCAATGTGTAATTCATTTTTCGATATCAGAGAGGAATAAGTCATTTGCGTTTCCAGAATTAACAAATTTGCCGTTTCAACGTCAACTGTTCACTATAATTTTTTCAGCTTGCTGGGTCTTAGAAAAAAAAAAGTCAGAAAAGATAAGAAAAGAAAAACAATGTCATACTTTCACAATTTACAAGAACAACTCACATATTGCAGGTGCACGACTGGTGTAAGATGGGCTAGTCTTTCAGTAGCGTGTGCAATTAGTGTGGGGGGGGGGGCAGAGGCCCCGCATTCTATAGTCATTCGGAGAATTTCCTACATTCAGGTGAAGAATGAATTCATTGGGCAAGTTTCATTCGAATGTAATGTTACATGGTATTACTATTTTGAACATATTTTTTGGATTTTTATGATATCGAAGTTTTATAGAAGCCGTTATAAGAGGTTTTAATATTTGTACACCAATAAATTAACTGTGTATGTATACATTTCCTAGCAATATTGTCAATTATCGATTATAACATCGAGCAAAACATGCCAATAAAAACGTTTTTCTACTGTGTTCCTGTCATACATAGAAAATAATGCAAATAAAGGTTGGCAATAAATCTTTTGCTGTCGATTAACTTCACCGGCATTGTCGACTCTTTCTCAATCAACCGACGTGATAAAAGATGTAAAGACCCTTTTTGAATGGAAATATAAATTTACATATCAATACAAGCTGCTTATAGAGTATAATAAATACACAAAAAGAACACGAAGACGTGGTTTATATATATATATATATATATATATATATATATATATATTGCTGATTGAATGTATATGTCTGTTTTGACTTGCTATACCCTTCATTTTTTCCAAGGTGGTCTACAATACGTGGTCTGAAGTAATCTCATAATGGAAAAAAAAAATCGAGACCTTTGCTGTATCTATTAAAATATCCTGTTCGATTTATCCATAAACCCGATAGGCCTACAGTCTAAACATTTGCTTGGCTGTCCACGTTGTCAGCATTTAAACTTTCATCAAAATGCAAGTTTCCTTTTTGTGGAAATGTTATTCTTCTCTGTGCATATGCAAGTTTAATATTATATGGAAAAGCAAGAAGATTGTTCAGTTCAATTGCCGTGATGACATCATTCACTTTACTGTTGCCAGATGCATTAACAAATACAACCGAATTTGAAAACTTAAAATGTGTACCAAACAAAATCCTATCAGGATTTTGTTTTGACCACAAGATGCAAAACTCCAGCATTTGTACTTAGCAATCAACTCCTACATATCATGATTGGTGTGTACCGATCATTATGATTAATTCTATATCTCCATCTTTTACTTTCATTTTCCATTTTTAATGGTTATATGCTATTTCTTTTAAGCTCAATATACGCTTTCGTATTAACAAAAAGTTACTCTACCGGATTCATTGGAACCTCATATTGTACTTGGTTTCAGAGAATATGATTATTTTTTAACTATCATGATGATACAAAGAAAGAAGTGTCGTATGTTTACATTTCCTAGCAATATTGTCAATTATCGATCATAACATCGATCAAAGCATGCCAATAAAAACGTTTTTCTACTGTGTTCCTGTCATATATAGAAAATAATGCAAATAAAGGTTGGCAATAAATCTTTTGCTGTCGATTAACTTCACCGGCATTGTCGACTCTTTCTCAATCAACCGACGTGATAAAAGATGTAAAGACCCTTTTGAATGGAAATTTAAATTTACATATCAATACAAGCTGCATATAGAGTATAATAAATATACAAAAAGAACACGAAGACGTGGTTTATGTTTTCTCTTCATTTACAGATAAGTCTTAACTTATAAGGTTGCATGCACTCTGCGTTGACTTTATCACGAGGTTTTTGACTAGTTGTGTATGCCATCGACGAAGAACTTATGATGATCATCAAAACTCATGTCGTACATGATTTCATTGTAATCGCAACAGGAACAATAAACTTAGGCAGACCCTTCGAAACTTTGGAGATATAAACTACACAAACTGTTAGATTATGTTTTTTTCTTTTGTAAAGCACAACCGTTTATATTTAGCTCTTGGTATCTAGTATCGATATATAGTTAGGAACAATCCATTAACATGAGTCGTTTGTTACTTATCCATTTTCGAAGGCAAAGGGAATATATAAGATGGTGATCGCGTGTGTGTGGTTTGGTAGGACGTAATACCTAGCCCACCAAATTATCCCGTGATGTGCATTTCATACTGGTAAACGTCAAACATGGTCAAATGTGTGCGTAAATGCGTTTCGCAAACTATTCCTTACCAATTACGTAATAAGTTAAAACGTCAGACGTCTGAGGCCAAGAGTCATATAACCAAAACAGCACTCATCAAAATGACAAATATAGCCAGTAACCTCAAAGTATCGTAGATTATCAAATTATGCAGGTCCCGTACCACAATTAATTGCCCCAGTATAACGTGCACCCTAAATTCGCCACTTTCCAAGACCGCAAAAGCATAGATAAACGTTTGCAATTCAGGGTCGTAGCCGAGGGGGGGGGGGGGGGCAACTGCTCCTTCCCTTTCAGTGTCGAAAAACAACCCGTTAAAACCTGTTGTATTTTCGCATGGTATTTTGTCAGTGCTCTTTTGATCTTGAATGCTCGTCAGCTCCGTTAACTCGATTATAATCGTAGTAACATTCAGACCTACTAATTCAGCTACTTAGTTTGGCAGATGCAATTACCTAAATTTAGCCTATAGCCTATTACAAGCCTATAGTTGGCCACTGCGTAATAAAATACATATGGCCTACCTAACCGGACTCGATGGAGTGTCACGAACCGTATGCACAACGACGACGACAATGTGCGTTCTCAACCTTTCTCTGATTCGTCTTTAGTTTATGAAGCTAAGCTAGCAATCCTAAGTGATACGCGCTTCCTATAAATAATTATGAAACTGCTAATACACTGCAATAACGATATTTGTTTTTATGGCCACTGCACATCTGGCTGTCTTAAAAAATATGAAAGTTTATATTGTCCATCAGTTAAGTTCGTCAAATGTATTAAAGTCCAGACATTGGACAATAAACAAGAATCATCCTACTGGAAAAATTGTAAAAAAGCACTATGTTTGTTTTTCTGATATAATATGTAAAAGAACTTGAAAAGGAATTCAAACAGGAAACAAAATCTGCTGATAATATGATATTATATGATCATGATGAAACTGAGAAAACATCGCAACAGATCGCATCTAAGGACCTTCAATTCTTCAAAAATGTCCCCCCCCCCCTTCTCCTTTCACCTCTCCGCCATATCAATCGCAACATTTGCTCCCCCTTTGCAAAGTCCTGGTTACGTCGATGTTTCAACTGACATGTTCTATACCCACCATATGATAACTGTTGTATTGGGCTGTCTCAGCACATTGAATATTTTGACGATGTGACCGCTTACATTTTGAGATGGTACAGTTTAGTATAGTGATCCACTAAACTCGGTATCTTCCAGCTTCACCCAGGAACTTCTAAAACCCATTAAAATCACCTTCAATCCTCTCGACGTATTACCCATTGGTAGTTTATTTTAGTCTGTTTAATATCCGAGCATCGAAAAGAATTATGTATGACTGAAATCATGACTCAAAAGTAACTTTAGTAGGTTGTCCAACTATTTATCGACGGTTAACTTTCCAGGCCGATCGACATATTACTGTAGTATGATATATACAGTGTATTAATTCTTGTAAAATGCCAAAGGTTACGAGATTAAAGGAGGTCAAATGACAAATTGATCAACATGCTGCGGAAAAGCGTTTAACAATCAAATGCATTTTGGGTATTACGGTATATTTGTAATTATAATACAGACGGACTTCAATTTGTTCGGTAGGCTATATGTACCTGGGCAAAGGTTGTACCTGTGTGGTTTACGACGTCATATGGTCAGAGGTCAATGGTCAAACAAACTAAAACAGCTTCTTAGCGCATACTAAAATGACAAACTGGCCAAACCGTATCAAAATTTCAGTACCCGAAGAAGTCCATATTGAATGATGTGTTCGTTTGTGGTAATGATGTCCCATAAGCTGTGTGTATAGTATCTAATAGGGATGATTAAAGTGGGGGGGGGGATGGGGTGCTCCACACTTCCATAATCAGTCGGAGAATTTTTTGTCAAACTTGAAAGGTATTTCGTTGCACAACGTTACTTTAATACCTTATTAAAGACCCAATGTATACATTAAATGTGCCTCAGAATGCACTATTTGATCTCTTAACTTTTTTTAATTTTCTTTTTGGGGTGAAAGCCAACATGGAAAACAAATCCAAAGACCACAAAGCCATCACCTCATTCGTAAAAATTAGTGGATCCGTCTACGCCTTTTCCACAAATTATCAGGCCTCTATCTAAGTCGGTGAAGGAAAAATTTGGAAGGTGCCTTCTTCCTACCCCAACCACCCTGTGCACCACACTGATGTGAAGATGAGTAAGAACATTGTTACCCCTTCTCCTTCTCCTTCTCCTTCTCCTTCTCCTTCTCCTTCTCCTTCTCCTTCTCCTTCTCCTTCTCCTTCTCCTCCTCCTCCTCATTGCACCATCATCATCATCATCATCATCATCATCATCATCATTATCATCATTTTCATTTTGCCAAAGCCAAAGCCAAAACACGCCGTCAGAAAGAAGGTGAGCTCCTGTCAAAGATTTCTACTTTAGAACAGGAGTTGTATATTTCCGACACAGCTGTTATTCGCTCACGATTAAAGGAAGCCTAAAATGAACTACTATGATTTCATCATTATTTAAGCTTCAGGGGACAATCGTTAGTTCTAGGACTACATCGGTTGGGGAGGGGGGGGGGATATCAAGTATATTTTAGGCAGTAACAGGTAGTTACATCAATGGTATTTTGTCGAAGGAGCAGTCAAGAGGTAATACAACTCTTATTTTGAAAGCTGGAAAGGATCCTACAGGCCTTAAAACTTACAGTCCTATCACATTACTGGATACCGATTACAAAAGTGTTGCTCAGACACTTGCGTCACGATTAAAACTCGTTATTCCTAAAGTAATCGGGTTTGGGCAAAGCGGTTTCATGAAAGGAAAATCCATTGGCGAAATTGTTAGATTTGTTTTAGATCTGATAAATTATACTTCTGAGAAAAATGTACCAGGTTTTCTTTTAATGGTTGACTTTGAGAAAGCCTTGGACAGAGTGGAGTAGAACTTTATTAACTTACTCTCACTTTCTTTAATTTCGGCAATAGCTTTAAAAAGTGGTTTAACGTTTTCTATAACAACAGTAATGTTTGTATTTGTAACAATGGTTATACTACAGGCCTCTTTTCAATTAATAGAGGTGTTAGGCAAGGCTGCTCCTTATGCCCTTACATTGTTATTCTGTGTGCAGAAATTATAGCTTTAAAAATTAATTTTAATAGCATTCTAAGGGGAAATTATATTGCTGGAAATGAAACAGGATTGCGTCAATACGCGGATTACACAGTCTTTTTAATTGATCATAACAGACATTCTCTTAAGGAAATTCTTTGTGTTCTTAATAACTTCAAGCTCTCGTACGTCTGATCGTGCCGTGAATTTGAGAAAGTCTTATATATATGTTTTCGTTGGGTCCTCTTATTCACCGTAGGCTAATGTTCATTAATGATTTCGGTATTAAACTAACTCAAGATCCATTACATTTCTTAGGCATTGTCTAACGGCGACGATCTATTTCGATTGACAAAAATCACAATTATCAGAAGTGATAACTTTTATTAAATGCAAATACTTGTTAGTTGGAATAATCCTATGCAACAGTCTATATTGAAACCATCTAATTTTAACGTCACTCGAACACCGAAAAGGGACAAAACAAGAAAAAAAAACAATCCTTTTTACTGATATCAATAGTCTGGCACCACTTAATATAGGATTTGTGCTCATAACCTGAGAACTCCAGCAATCTATTGTAAACTGTTTAGAGAAAAAAGAAGCACTTGCATGCAGAGTATTTATATAACTATTATTAGGAAAAATAACCCTTAAAATTGTATCATTGGATAAACCCTTCCATTTTTCTTTAATAAAGCTGATAATACCATAATACTCCAACAAATTGGTTGATATGTTATGAACTCTTGAGTAAAATTATCAAAAGTATAAAAAGTACCATAACTAATCAAATCGCCAATAAAACGTATACCCTTGTCATACCAACGCTTGTAATATACTGGGCTATTTCCAACTTTAAATAAACTGCTATTCCAAATTATCAATCTTAATATAGTTAATATCATGGTAAATAGTAAATAGAAAACATCATGAATAAAATTATGGGTAGTTTCAAAAAGGTTCTTCCAAAAAGGATTACAGATTTTTGAACTCAATAACTTCAAATAAAAATCCCCATTATCAAAGAAGGATTTAACACTTATATTGTACCTACGTAAAATACAGCAGACAAAACTAGAGCTCTTGCTCTTCAACAAACGTCCAAACGTAAAGATCGTAAGAGCAATACAATGTTTACAAACATCTATCATTTCCAATCCCCCATCGGGGTATCCTTGTATTAATTATTATCGGCTTATATGGTCTGGTTTATTTTTCCACACAAAACGGAAAAAAAACATGGAATGTACTCTTTCAATATACTCTGGACTGGGTAATGGGAGCGTCATAATTTAGTAATTAAACCAAGGCAATAATAAAGATTTAACAATGGTAATGCGACCCAGCACTGTAAGATTACGTGTCTCCCACATCCTTAAAATATTAAACACTTTAGTCAGTGCATTATCATAGTTCTTATCAATCATACTACTTAGATTAGTATTAAATACAATCCCCAATAGTGTAAAATCATCACCTTTATTCCAACAGATATTATATTTTTATTGAAAGGAAACGAAGACCCTTTCAAACTCCCCAACCCAACAAGAAGAGACTTGCTAGGCTTTATTTTTAGCCCAGACAAAGAACCGAAATAATCGAGCTGTTTCATAATACATATTAAAAGATATTTCATCCCCGTGCATGAAAAGGGTTGTTTCATCAGCATACTGAACAAGTTTATAACAGCTTCCTCCAATATCAATACCCTGGATAAAATTATCATTATTAATAAGAATGCTCAATAATTCTACACTTAAAATAAAGAGATATGGAGACAAAAGGTCTCCTTGTCTGCAACCACGATCAATAGAAATGAAAAGCCATTTACAAGAACAGAGGAATACATATCACTATAAAAAGTATCAAAAAACCACTGGATAATGGAAAGACCGAACATAAAAAGGCGGAGTACATTTCCAATGAACCTAATCGAAATACTATCAAAAGCCTTTTCAAAATCAATCCCAAATAAAATCCCTGGCGTTTGGTCTTCTTCAAGACTAATAATATTGTCATACACTGTACGAATTCTATCACCAATATACCGAACCTTGAGGAAGCCACTTTGGTTCAAAGAAATAATATTAGGAAGAACTGCCTTCATACGATTTGCAATGCAGGAAGATGCAATTTTATAAGACACATTAAGCAGTGAAATTGGTCTCCAATTCTTCAAACAAAAACGAGGTTTATCACCCTCTGGAATTAGGTTGATGACACCTTGCCTTTGTGTAACCGATAACGAATTTTCATAGCTGAAATTCAATGACCGTAACAAAAAATGACCAAGATCATTCCAGAAAATGTTTAAAAACTCAACAGTAAAACCATCAGAGCCAAGACATTTGTTGTTTTTCATATTTTTTTTTAAAACACAAGTAACTTCCTCATAAGTCAAAAGACCTTTAAGGTTACTAGACTCATATACTGATAATTTTATAATACTTTGACCAAACTTCTCTTGTAGATCTTCATTTCTTAAAAAAGCATCCTGAGAACTATATAAATGTTGATAAAAATTAAAAATTTCTCTCTGTATATGATCATGGTCATAAATATCTTGATTATTAATATTTTTCAAGTGACTAATGAGTTTACTAACATGGTTTCTTTTTCTTAATTGAGAAAGAATTTTGAAGGTTTCTCTCCTTCTTCAGAACATTTCACACGGGCCCTTACCATACATCATTGGAGTCTTTTCTCACGAATAGACTGAAGCTTACGATTTAACTCATCAATATAGTTTCTTGTATCCTCACTTTCATTACAATACGGATGTTTTCGGTCAATTTCATTTATGAGTTATTTTTCCATGCAATCTTGTACCTTTTTCTTGTATGAAGAGTATGAAATTTATTTCCCTCTAATATTTAAAAGAAGCATCTCGAAGAACAGCTGATCATTAATAACGCACTGAATATCCTTTCTGGGAATTATATTAATATTCTCTCGAACATACGGAAAACATGCATATTCATCATTAGTTGTGGCAATTGTGTCTTTAACAATCGTAAAAATAGCAGTCATCTTTCAGTAAAGAGTTTTTAAATTTCCACAATCCTCTTCCTGTTGTGACCTTATTTAAATTAAAAAATGTGCTAATTAATGAATGATCAGTCTTATAGCTTGCTGTTAATAATGAATTTGACACTGATAGTATTAAGTAATCCGGATGAAACCAAGAAAAAAATCTAAGTGGCTCTGTTTAACTGGATTTGTTTTGCCGCCAGGTATACCTCCTTTCAATTGGATGTAAAACCCGCCACACATGCATATTCAACACTGTCTGTATCGCCCTAGGATTATTATTAATACGTAGCATACGTAATACTAATAGTACCAATTGCACTACGTAAAACGATACGGGCTCTCATGCAGTACTCTACTATCACCTTTGTATGACAAAATTGTGTTTTTATTAGTTGCGCCACAAGACAAACAGTAACGAAACTCAATCTGTCATTTTTCCATAGAAATCACACTAGCTCACTATGAAGGACCACCAAAATCGCGAAATTACCGTTCATACCCTCTCTTAAATCATTCAGAATCGTTCATGGGTCCTTCTGGTATGGAGTCATTTCATAAATCAAACACTTTGGGAGTGCAGTCATATGGCAATCTAGACACAGTTAAACGTTCATCGATAATAGATTGTTTAGGTGAGGGGGGGGGGTTAAAAGTTCCCCCTCACATTGAATGTTTTGTTAAAAGTCTGAATTGCACCTGGGTCCGCCGTTAAACAAATGATATGGATGGACCGTGGAAAGTTTTCTTCGATCTATACCTACTACCTTTTGGTTAAACACTGTTTTTTTTTCTAATGCAATTGTAAGAAATCCGATGTCAAAAACATTCGAAAGGTTTTATTAAACAAATATATGTGAGGCGTGGTGTGACATCACGTACATGCCACCCACGGACTCTTTCGGATATGAATATATGTAGAATACTCTCACTTACGCATGAATGTTAATGTAGGTCCTAACAATATTTTTTATAAAGAAGGGATTTTATATGTGGACGATCTCTTCGACGAGAACGGAGCTCGTCTGTGTTATAAAGCTTTTGCAAATAAATACCAGCTGAGTGTGATTTCAAGAGAAGTGTGAACTGGAATGAAGCCGACGTACCTCCTTTACTTCAAACACATAGTTAGTACAGTAACTACCGGTGCCACCTGTAACACATGTTACTACTGTTCCTGTCCCACAACCGTGCATCAGTAATTACTGATTTATGTTCGTAACACGGTAACTTGTGTTACAGGTGGCAACAGTAGTTAATGTACTAGCTATGAGCATCGGCTGGTGGCACATGAACTATGTTTAAATTGTGATTTTGATTGCTAGTACAATCGGTTCCAGTACAGCAGGACCTGTTAGTCTTTATGCAACACTGACAGTCTAAATGGAAACTTACTATGGAGAAGCCTCTAGAGAGCATGTTCAGCTATGACTAGTCTAGTATGTGGTGTAATCTCAGATTCGATGAGGTGAAGATTCGTCCATCATTATCTTGAATAGTGTTAGTGCTAAACAAGAGGGCCAACCGCCAGTTAAAGCTTAGACATCAAATAGTTTTTTTAATTTCATGCACCACTTTTCATCTGATAATTGTGAGAATTAAATTACAAAGCAGATCGATTCCATAATTTACATGATTATTCATCAACTAATGTACAGTGGATAGCCTAACAATGTTTTTGGTAGCTAATGCTCCGAAGAAATATAATAATAATGTTTATCACTTACTTACTGGTCAATAACGAAATTATGTAAACACCACATGTGCTCTCCTCACGCTAAAAACTGAGGGCGCTATACAGCCATGTAACCGATTTTTCCTCAAACCCCAAAACAAAGACTAGAACAGCTGTATTTGTATACAAACACATGTCATTATAGTTCGTGGTGAAGGTCAACGTTATTTAACATAGATAACATAGATAAGGCAAATAAGTACTGACTGTCATTCTTGTGGTTATCCGAAACTGTCCACTTCAATGCCAACGTAGGGAACACATGATATGTAGTTTGTATAGTTCCAACCTAGACTCCATTCAACCAAAACCTGACCTACACGTACCCTGTACGCGCATCATGCACATATTACGATTTTTAAATATCACGCTATTGGAAGCCCAAGGTAAAGAAACATACTGAATGAGTTGTGATGGTAAATAGAATTCCCAAGCATAGATGTGAAGTACTTGCAATAATAAAGATATCACAATAAACAACCGTAAGCAACAATGTAATACTGGAACGTAGCGGAATTGGTATACAGTAATACATAAAATGGGGGATAACAAACATTATTGTACCTCTCAAAATCACAGCGCAAACTGGCCAATAATAACTGTGATTGACAAGTTTGTAATCCTATATAAGCGGTGAAAAAATACAAGTACTCACAGACTATCACACTCAAAGGTTAGAAAATGAGCAAGATTAATGCTAAATGTTCGCATCTAAACCAAGCGATGCTTCTGAATTGAAGAAAAAAAAACTGTAACCAAAACAATTTAACAGATCTGAGTGGTCGCAAAGGAAAAGGTGGCGCTATACTAAAAGTAATATAAATCTAATTCAAAATCATAAAAACACAACTAACCACTGCATCCTTCATCAAGAAGAGGAAGAAAAAAAGAATTTCACTAGAACAAAAAACTAGTAAGTAATAAAACTTATCACTGGTAAGATTGACAAATGTTAGACTTTGTTGATAATGCTTTATAGAGACAAATTAAAAGGAGGAAAACCATATTGAATTCATTTAATTAACGTTCTTACTATCTTTGTATGTTATTGACAGCTCATTGCTCTATACACTCATGTAATGTCAGAAGAATATCCAATTGGAAGGAAAGGTGCTTACTACCGACTCAAATCAATAGATTTGTTTTTTATTTTTTTTATTTTTTTGTCAGGGGTATCAAATATAATAATAAATGTAAACTATTAATTAATACAGGTATGATAAGGGTCAACACTGTCAAAATATGTCGTATTTTCAGTAAAATACAGGTGTGACTTTGCATAATCTCCCTCTGACTATTTTATCCGGGGGGATATTATAGTTTAATTTAAAACATCCTACCGGATAAAATAATTCCGTCGTATAATATCCTTTACTACTCTGTACATGACATGTCATTAATGTTGTTCGGGTACTCTAAAAGGACAAAGTCTAGTTTAGACTTGATAAACTACTTATATACAACACGACATGACATTTCAGATATGATCAATGTGCAAAGCGTGTAGATTTTGCAATGAATTTGCACAAAACATCAAATAGTGTTAAGCTACGATGGTCGCAATAGTTCTTGTGCATCTACCTCCAAAAGCCGTTGATCTAAATCAAAATCTAGACATAAGAAGATAAACAAACACTTAATCCAGACGGTAACTGAATACACAGTCAATTGGTAGACAGTGAGTAGTTGAGCCTCAGTATAACCCATCCATAAGTCAACGAAAGCTCGCAAGGGTGCCCTGTGGTGATTCATGAAAATTATTTTCGATGAGAGTTAAATTGGTAACCGGGTTCCAGTAATGAACATGAGATCGATAGAATCCATTCCTCGTCTCTTACGTTTAGTTTCAAATTGCTAAAAGAAAGAAAGAAAAGAGAAATTGTATCATACGAATGCGGAGGGAAGACAAAGGGACTGTCCAGACGTAAACACACGGTCAAAACACCTACCCCATAAAAATAAAACTCGCTACAAAATGCAGACAGTAATGAAACGTGATACCTTAATTGTTATCTTTAGCTGGACCTGAGATGTCCAACGCTGTATCGTTTGTATATTATGCTGTGTGTATTGACCGCAGCTGTATGTAATGACTGTACACTAGTGTCTAATTACCGACGGTAGCAAGCTGTGTGTGTTTAATACTTCTGTTACACCTCATTCGAAACTAGGTCAAATTACCGGCATTAGAAGTTTCTTTTTGCGCGAGTCTTCACACCCTTTAAGGAATTGTGGAATATTGATTATTACGGGAGGTATCATACTGGATAATCGTCAAAGTTTAGATATTCACACCTACCTCAGAGGTTGTACTACGGAATAACACAGACAAACGTATAAGGTGAAGAAATGAAATGTCAAGGTCCAAAATCAATTATGATGTGGTTAATGACTCAACTAGAGAAGGTATGCAACATATCAAGGAAAGCTATCTGCATGACGTTTCTAAACCAATATCGAAGACGGGGATGGTAGAGATCTATTGTATATCTTGATAGCAAAAAAAAAATCAACAGCTCAGGTGAAATTTCCGTTTTGTAGTGAACAACTCAAAACCTACAAGAATTAGTGACGTATGTAACGTACAATATTTCATCAGGGGGAAATTACATCCCCCACCCCCTCCCCAGACTGACTTATGTGAGGGTATGAACCTTAAGGTCAGGAGAGAGTGAAGTCGTAAAGGAGGGTTTTAGGGCCTTGGGTAGTTACAACTGATTCACATGTTTGATGGAGGTGCATCGTAGAGTGTTCATCATAAGCAAAATATACATTTAGATACCAAATGGTGCTTTGTGAGTGATGCTTAGATTATACATTAGGTATAAATCAATACTCTAAATGATTCGTGTAAGCTTGTACGCCACAATCATGGCCTCATTACCAAGAATGAATCTATCACGAATATTCATCGGATGTTGGATTTCACATACCTTTGCACTTTTCCATAAAGAAAAGCGACAGCCTTTCCACTTCATAATTGTTTTTTTTTTCAATTATTTCCGAAATCGCAATATCGATGGGTGGTTTGGTTTCATCTTTTAGTTTTAACGGGAATGTTTCGCTTGTTTGATAAGATTTATGCTTCTCGGTCGTTGAAAAACTTCCAAGAGCAGCAAGCCAGAAGTTATTGCTATCGTAAATCGGCTGAACCTGAACAAATGAATTAACAACTATTTATTCAATTGATATTTTACGATGAAAACTAAACGTATGTTAAATCCGTTTTGAACAGAATGTACAGCTTCCCTTCTATCTCATTCTTATCTAGTTATAAGATGTCTGTTTGTACAACATATCAACATAATTTTGATATGCAATAGGCCATTGGAAGGTTGTACTTCTACATCTCTTTAATGCTTTGGGAGTCAGCCCTCTAAACAAGTGAGGTGTATAAAATAAAGTGGTTGTCAGGACTATACTTTGTTTAACATAAAGACCATTACATTAAGTCAAATCTTAAGGAGGAACTTGACATATCAATTTGCGTCAATGGAAGAGTCTCATTTCCACTGTCAATTTTACAGCTTTCAAATGTATATATTGCCTCATTCTTTATCCCGATTGGTTGAATGGACGGGGCTAGTAAGGCTGTGTATGTATACATGTATGCACATGCACGGGTATTCAAGGCGAGACGAGCGTGACTATGAATATTCATTTTTGGGCGTTTTTATTGCAAGGGTTTGTAATTGGGTTAAGTCCATATGTGGGAGTGTCAGAAATGTAAAAGAAAATGACATCATTGGCTAGTTTACACTATGACGTATTCAGTCAGCTATGTATTATCTCAATCCAGACATTTTCTATTAAACACCGCGTGGTCTAAAGTTCAACCATGTTGTTCACTGTAGAAAAAAACATGACCTGGTCCCTATGTACAACTTTTATTGTTAATTTTCCCCACCTCAATCAGTAGTGTACACTTGGGTGTACATGAAAATCCATGTATCAAATAATATCAGTCATGTACGACATCAAACGAGCGCTCCAAAGTTCATATTTGTAAATTTTTCGTTTGAACGGGATTTGCGTGTGCGGGGGGCGATTTCTTTTTTCCCAAACAGGTTCTCAATTGTGTATAAATAGTCGCTCATGATTGGTCGGAAAAGTTACGTCATAACAATAAAACCCTTCACTTCGAGGTTATCAAAATGTCTGCATCCATTCGTTGCAACGAAGATATACCCGTTCAAAATTACCCGCAGCTTTTCGTAAATATATGTAGATGTGTTTGGAATTGGTTTAGACATAATGAGCACACTAGTATTGTATGATCTACTTTGATCGAAGATTTCTGTGAAGGCATTTATCGATAACATCGCACAGTGAAAGTTTCGTACAGGGGTACATAACACATGCGATATAGGCCTATATGTATTATAACTGTGTACACAGTGCAGTGACGGAAATACATCATACTGTAGCATGGTGGGCTCATAATTGACGCACTTAAGGATTTGATCAACGATTTCTATCAAGGAAAAATCAAAATCACTCAACTGTATGTGTTTTTCATATGTGTGGTTCCTCAGAAATGTAATGATCTCAATATATTTATTGTTCTGTGCATATGCAACGTACAATTGAGCAGAACTTGACCACAAAATGTCTGCCGTGTCAAGTTCTTTCATACCCCTAAATTGACACATTCGTCGATAAGCTAACTGTAGTGAAGGCTTTAGTATACAGCCATTGACTTTAGATGCTGTTTGCTATACTTGAGCCTCTAAGCTTAGACAGATCAGGTCCCAGAGAGTAGTGTTGTCCATGATATTGAGGAAATGTTGGTTATTTTTAGGGTGCAAGATTTCCAAATGCCCAAAAACTGAACGTAGGCTACAAAACCGGGGGGAAGGGTGTTAAAAGCTTAAAAATTCCACAATTTGGTCATCAAATAGCTGAAATGGATTCAAACTCATGAAATATGTAATTCTGCTTGACTGCAAAAAGTTTAGGTGGCCTGCTCTATCGTTGCTAGTAATAATTGAAGGTGCGTCAATTACGGGGGTGCGTCAATTATGAAGCCTTGACTATACACTAAACTGTTTTGCGTATATTCATTCAAGGCTGAACTCGCGTCGTGAAGTTGATTTTGGTGTAGGCCTACCCATTCCACGAAACGAATTCCGATTTCAATAGAACGGCTGACGAATCTTGGATGGCGTAAACACGAAACCGATAGAATGTAGCGTATGTACCATAAGTAAGGTCAACATGTTATCCAAGCATTAAAAGTAAAAGTTAGGGCGTTTGCAGGGAAACCGCGTAACAAGACTTTATTAAGTGTCAGTCTGTAACTCAGTGTATGTCTTCGAACTATCAAGCGTTTGATGCTGACGTCACGAGCAATCTGATTGGCTGAAAACTCCGTAATTGAGAACCTGTTTGGGAAAAAAATTCGCGTGCGGGGGACGGGCAGAGTTGTACGTGAAATGCGACAAAACAAATTGATATGATACTTAAGAGGAAAACTTCACACTGTTATATACTGAAATAACATTTTAGCAATTCAAAGCGAAATTACATACTCGATCAAGCATATTTTAGCGAGTTATCGATGTTATGTACTGTGGGCCCGTATTATTGTATAATTTACTGTGCTTAAATGCGACATAGTTCAATCATTCAAAGTAACTTTTATTTTCAGTAAGCTGGTGAAACATTTCTTCTTTCAATGATAAGTGTCGTTCAATGGTATTGAACAATAGTAACATTAATATTAAGGCCTATACAATGGTAAAATTAACATTCAGGCCTGTACAAAGGTAACATTAACATTCAGGCCTGTACAATGGTAACATTTACATTAAGGCATGTACAATGTTAACATTAGCATTAAGGCATGTTCAATGGTAACAACAGTATCATTAAGGCCTGTACAATGGTAACATTAACATTCAGGCCTGTACAATGGTAACATTAACATACAGGCCTGTGCAATTGTAAACATTAACATTCAGGCCTGTGCAATGGTAACATTAACATTCAGGCCTGTATAATGATAACATTAACATTCAGGCCTGTACAAAGGTAACATTAACATTCAGGCCTGTACAATGGTAACATTTACATTAAGGCCCGTACAATGGTAACATTAGCATTAAGGCACGTTCAATGGTAACAACAGTATCATTAAGGCCTGTACAATGGTAACATTAACATTCAGGCCTGTACAATGGTAACATTAACATACAGGCCTGTGCAATTGTAAACATTAACATTCAGGCCTGTGCAATGGTAACATTAACATTCAGGCCTGTATAATGATAACATTAACATTCATGCCTGTCTAATGGTAACATTCACATTCAGGCCTGTCTAGTGGTAACATTAACATTCAGGCCTGTACTGAGGAGACAACGGCGGCGTCGACAATTTAGCGTTAAAGGAGCGTTCCAAACATTAAGCAGTTCCTAGTATATGCGACAATTCTTATACAGTGATTTTTTTTGGTTTAAACATTAGTCTTTACCTCGAGCAGATTTTCAAAAACGTCTGACAGCATACTATATTTTGGAAATGCACTCGCACACCATCCACGTAGCTTTTCCTTCGTAGTTTCCTTTTCCACAGATGCTTGTTCCCAATCGAAATGTATGGGAAAGATGGAACGTCATGGTTCCTTTTGAAGTACTTCTATCTAAATTTAGGAGTATAAATATACTTCCCTCTTGTGAATGAACATTATATGATTTGAATTAAAAAGATACTGTTTATTATGTGATTACAATCAGTTAGGAGTTTGTGTTGTTACGACAACCATATCCAATATCTATCTATATCTTTTGTATGTGCAGTCACATCTCGTCTATCTTGAAATGACGAAAACAGCTCTTTTAGCAGTTTTTAAGGATATTGTTTCATAGTTAATGTAGCTGGCTTTTGACAAATTGACTTGTAAAGGCTTAATATTTAGAGTTTAAACTTCATTACCTTGATATGCTAATTTTGATATTGGTCGAAGATAGAACAGATTTGTTTCAACACATATAATCCTCTCCGAGTAGTTTCATTTAGAAAAAAAGGCATGACATTTTACCCGATATAAATGAATAGCATGGTCTAGTATTACCCTTGCTTGTAGAAGTACTGCGGTTGCCTTTTTCCCGCAGGTACCATTCCATGATTTTCCATCGATGTGGGACTTGATGAGTTTCAACTCGAAATCTAAGCGTTCCCTGCGAAGTCTCTGTAGTGAGTCGTAAACCTTCAGTAGGAAACCTTTGTTTTTCGTTTGCCTTTTATCTGCCAAACCAGTATCATAAGTGAAAAATTGTTCCACCAGCTTTCTTATTAAATCCTGTTTCACGTCTATATGAATCATTTTGGCGAATTCGTCGTCACCATTTACTTCAAAATCAGCATGCAATATGTCGACTTTTTCGTCTAGGATTAACTTTATCCGTGCAAGTGTACAAGGGATACCTAACTTTATGTGAAAAAAAAATCGAAAGTAGTTTTTCAGCTGCCGTTGCAAATAGATAGCTACCCTCGAGACTTCCTTGCTCGATCGTTGAGGAAACCATTGAGTATATTTGCTGTGGGTTTTCCTCATTGTCTGCAAATCCGTCGTTGAGTCTTTTCTCCACCTGTGCAAGAGACAATCCGGTTCTGATCTCCCTTACTTTAACCATCTCTCCGTCACCATTCTTGACTTTGAGTAAATGCTCGTAAAGTGATATCGATTCGGAGTAGGAACCGAAACGTCTTTTCAGTTCCGCCATTTTAAATACTGCATACAGTTGAAATTGTACAGAGCTTACGTTTTCGCTTATTTTTCTTATCTTTTTAATGAATTCTTTTCTTCTTTTAGGATTGGTGCAAAGGGTAACTAATCTGTAGTAGATATTGACGATTTCGTCCATGTCGAAGACTTTCTCAAGTAACCTTTGGCCTAATTTTGCAGCAACCGTGTAAACATATAGACTATCTCCAGCAGATAGCATACCGTTCATTTCTTGTTCAAATATATCTGTGAATAAATTTTTAGCTTCTTCATAATCTTCAACTTTTGCTGTCATCTCAGCATTTTCTATCAAGCAAGGGTTATGGGCAGGATCTATTTCATGTCCTTTTGTGAAATGAACTAAGGTTTGACTAAGATATTCCTCACTGTTAGTTGTGTCTTTAGTGTTAAAGCGAGCTTTGTTAAGTTTTCCCAGCTGAAAATGCGCCTCAGCTGTTTCCTTCCTTGTAAGTTGGTCCTTAAAAATATCTTCCGCAACATCAATTTTGCCAAGTTTTCTATAAACTGAACCTGCCTTTTCAGCAACTTTGGCATCATTTTGGCTACATTCTAAAGCTTCTGCGATATATAACTCTGCATCCTTTGACTCACCTAAGGGTGATAACACTTCACCGATATAAACTTTGACAAGACTATTATCAGGCTCTTTTTGTAATATGGTTTGCAATATATCCTTTCCCGATTTCAGGTTTTCTTGCTTTTTCTTAATGGCATCTTTAGTCCAACCATATTGACCAATTGATAGTCGTGATCTTCTTCCGAACATCAAGGCCTTTTCGAACAGCCACTGGCAGTTATCGGGGTATCCTTTCAATGCCTTATCAAAAAACACTTGTGATTCTTCGATCCATTTTGGCCCCAAACGGGAAAGACACTATGCACGTTTAGCAAATATATAATGTTCGTGTTTTGGGAAATTCTCCTTCTCTTCGTTCAGAGTTCTCAATGTTTCTTCATATTTAACTCGGTATGGATCTTTCCACATGCGAAAACAATTAATCACGATTCCGTAGCCAATCCTAGCTTCGTTGTTTTCGCTTAAAGTATTTGTTATGTATTCGTCCGCCCGCTCGAGAAATTTCAGGGCTTTAGTAAGACTAGGTTTCTTATTGTTGCAGAATTTCCCACACGGATACTCGAGAAAGGCTTGATATATCTTGTGTTCCACTACCATCGAGTCTTCTGCATTATTTTGAGCTTTGCGCTTCAGTTGTAGGAGGTCAAGATTCGTTATCTCGTCCAGACGCCATGATGGATGAAAATGACAAGGTAAGTTTTGCCACCAGTTTTCTGTCATCGCCATGTCTATAATAAACAAAATGATATCAGAGCGTATGTATAACTCAACTGAAATACATTGAAACTTCGTTATTTTGTTTACAGATTACCCATAATAGAAAATGCATATTACAATAACTGTCTTCATCTGGTTGCGGTATGGTAAACGTCATCAACTTAGAAACAATAATTACCGGAAGACAACCCATATATTTCAGATCGCATTCGAATTGCATCTGAGCCAAACAGATGTAGCCTCATATAAGTTAATGGGTACAAAAGATCTTGGCAGTACAATTCTGCTACACCAAATAACGAACATGCAAGAATATTACAAATAAACAATATCAGCTAATTCATACGATTATTTTGTGTTTTCAACCTGTTATAACCTGTATATAAATTTTAAGCTTAAATTACCTGTTACTCCACTGACTGTAGTGCTGCAGATACACGTAATACACGTATATGAATACAGTAAAAAAATACAACAAACATATAAATACGAAGCTAATGGAATTACCCGTTCATCAGTATTGTTTAATAATCTTTTAAGGAGGTCAAAGTTTGATATTCCAGATGCAAACAACGATTACGTCAAAATGCTTGTGTATGCATTGTACATAATAGAATAACGTGCAACGTATGCATGGTATTCTGCTACGCATTGTAAATGATAACTATGTATGTATGTATTTTATATCCTTCTCAAGGCTCTCCAGCTGACCGAAGTCAGTCTCTTACATTCATATTTAACGTCCATGATTATGGGTTATCAATTGTCAAAACTCTGTAACTGGACGACATACATAAATCTTGGAGTGACTCGAACTCAGGACCTCATGATTGAAAGGCTCCGGCGTTCACCACCGAGCTAACACTCCACAAATCTAGAGTTGTATAAGCAGTTTGCAAATATCGCCAAAGCAAAAGAGAAAAATCTTGAGCATATTTTAAGAGCATTTTGCAGTATGCTATATACAGTACGAGACAGCATCAGGGCATACCATAGTGATGAAATCTTTTACCATGTAAATTATAACGTAGTCGGTTAATTTGACTGTCCGCTGTCGTCAGTTATGAAGGTGTAAATGATGTGCTAACCACACATATATCCTACAGACTGTACAGAACTCTAAATTGTAATAAAAAGTAAACAAACCAACTTTTTCAACGATGTATTTGAACATTACGTCTTTATGTGCTTGAAATATTTCCGTCATGCAGACATGGTTGTATTCCCATCCAGCCCTAACCCGCATATTCTTTATATCGAACTACAATACAATCCAAAACACTGTATGTTCTGGCAATTTGAATATTCGGTCTGAAGCCGGCTATGGTACTTGCTTAATGATTGATAACCAGTATACCCCTACCTTTAAACCAACGTATCCTTCCTCTACGAAGAGATATTAGTCTGCATACGAAAGATGCTTTCAACATATTACGCTTGTATTACTAGGTCAAACTTTGAACCACACTATAACCAATTGCACCTCTTTGGATTGACATGCATGTGTGCAAAGAAAGACTGGAATTGTCTCGAAATCTATTTAAGGCAATGGAAACCGATCAGTGCATTTTGAACTTGAATTTTACAAACTCCAATAGTTTTGAACAGTGAGATGGTAACAAAGACTTTCATCTCAGTGACCATTGTGTCAAACGTTTACTAACCCTACAAATAAGTACTTATTTCAGACAGATATATATATATAAAAAAACAGTTTCCACTGAAAAAACTGAAAGTGTTTAACACACAATATATTAGTTTATTCATAAATGTTCTATGCAGGGCTTTCACGTCATTAATATAGTCGTAACGACTTTCTCATATCGCTTACTTGACTATCCTTGGATACGTATGCTTGACGTCTTGCATTATACACAAGACGGTGTTTACAGCATCCAGCAATCCGGATGGCCGGGTACTGCGTTCAATGTAACATGTAAGATGGACCATGGTGAAGGATGGACTGTAAGTATTTGGTTTTAGGACTAGGAATTGTTTTTAGGACTCACATATACAAAGAAATGTTGACAATTTTTAAATACCGATCAACAAATATGCGTACAGCTTAAATCAACATTTAACTATAACGTTGGCTATATATTTAACTATAGAGAAAATATGAATGTTATTCTTGCAAATACTACTCAAAGAGGGTGTCACTTCAATGATAGGGTATTTACGTTGTTATAAAGCATTTTTTTTGTGGAGAGAAATTTATAAGCATTTCTAGAAATATTAAAACAACTTGTAAGTCTAGTTTTTCTACTACAATTTTTCTGAGAAAAGAGTCTGTGTCTCTATTTTGATTGATAATAACCTTTCTTTTTTTCTTTTTTACACACTTATCCGATACTGTGTAATCTTTAGTTCAGATTTCTTCAATTTTTTGTGCACCCTTAGGTGTTTCAACGTCGTAATGATGGATCGATTTCCTTCGTCCAAACATGAACTACGTATAAACAAGGATTTGGCGATCTACAAAGTAATTTCTGGCTTGGAAATGACAAACTTCATTACTGGACAAATCAGAGAGACTACACCCTTCGCTTCAACATTTCTCTTGCTGATGGGTCGCATAAGTATGCTCAATTTACAGAGTTTGAAATAGAGTCTAAGACCAACAACTACATGATAACTAAAATTGGCACCCGTAGTGGAAATACAGGTTTGTTTCTTACTTCATTGTGTATTTTTCTCCCACAGTAAGCGTATGCCCATTAATTTTGTTATGATCATATTTTAATGGAGAATTCTCCTTAGGCAGAGAGAGCGATGTTCGCACTCTGATGAATGACGGAACAGTGGCGACTTTTCTAACCATTTTCGTACCAAAATTTTGGAATATTTTCTCCTTTGTATCTTTAAAAGTGAACTTCTCTTCATCATTATAACTGTGACAGTTTAGGATGAAGTTATCTAAACTATATTTATTTGTGCCTATTTTATCGAATTCTTGGCGATATACACAGTTGACTTTTGTATCTCCAATCTCGTCTAATCACAAGTGTATTACAATTTCCTCGAAATAAGATATTTGTAACTTTTCTCAATTCTGACCAGTTAATGAAATGAAAACAAAAATACCATAATATTGGCACATGCAACGTATTCTATGCTAGTTACACTACTTCTAAATACGACTAACAGTTATTGTGTAATTTGGAATGTGAGGTTGTCAATAACATCTCGGTTTCAACAAATATACGGTATCAAATAGATAACCTTCCAGCAGCTATGAAAACTTGAAAGCTACCGCAGCAATGAAAGGGTATGCCCAGTCAGGGAGGTGGAAGCGCATTGGTCCAGTCAGTTGTATAAACAAGGAATAGAACGACGCAAGATCGTGCTTCCATTGTCGATAAAAGCTAGTGTCAATTGTTTTTTATGTTACTTGCCTCATTCCATAAATACATACTAACCTGGAATTACCTAGGTAATGAACTGAACTGACACAAGATGAGCAGAACTAGAAATGTAAGAGTTTGCAAAATCTAGAACAGTAAAAGAAGTACAAAATGCACTCATGCTCAAAGTGCGGTTTTAAAACAATGATGCCCTTCATGTGAGTCTGAAGTTAAAGAGGTTTATATTTTTGGACATCCTTCGTCAGGATTTAAGCCAGATGCGAAAATTCATATCTTATTAGACTTTAATGACACACTACCAAAATAAGCATTTTCATAGCCAAAACAATTTCTTAACTATGTGTGAGGTAGTGCCCAGTGAGCTACCGACTATTTACGTAATGGGCATGTATAACAGCGCAATTTCATGTTTCGTTAGCTTAGGAAACAGCTGACTTCGACTACTTAGAAATCTGCCACGGCAATAGTTTGCCCGAGTACTTCTAGTTGGTAGTGCGGATACACATGTATATTTTTATTGTAAAAGTTTTCTTTCATATTAACCCATTTTATCTTATTTCATTTTATCTTATCTTATTTTATCTTATTTCAGGTATCTTGTATCTTGTATTTCAGGTATCTTGTATTGGCCGTTTGAGGACAAACTTCCTTTAGCAGGGGAGAGTGTGAGGTAGTGCCCAGTGAGCTACCGACTATTTACGTAATGGGCATGTACTCTCCAGCATACTTTTGTTCGACTTGGCGTCCCCTGTTCAGCGCTTTCGGTTTCGCTAAGTAGGCCCTGTTCGTTCTCTCTTTATTCTATTCACTCCGAAATCTCCTTGCGTTACGTTCAGCGGCAGCCATATTGTGTACATTCCTATTTGTTTTCATTACCATTATTTATTGAGAGACGTAGCTCATCAGCCACCATGTTAGAGTAATTAACTCATCTCCGGGAAAAGATAATATCCACCGCCCTCTTACAATGCTACAAACTTAACCGCCCAATAAAGTTGCCACCACGTACGGAGAAGTACGGAAGCTATGTGATTTGTTGTGTTTGTTTTCCCTACTCTCTGTCATAACATATGGTTAAGAATGGTTAAGTGTATATATGAGCCAGGAGTTATGACGAAATTCCTATATTAAAGTTCTTTGCACTAATTTGGTTAAACTTATATTATTCAATTCCGCCATAAGAACTTTGGGGGTGTTTGTTTGCAATAACTATAACATTATGACCAGGGACGTAGCTAAGGCCTGATGATGGGGGGGGGGGAGTGGCTAAAATTCCAACTGGATGTGTTTTGAAGCCAGAAAATTCCGACTGCTGCCTTGTACTCCCCCCCCCCCCGCCCCGTACTACTCGTCAACATTAACAGTTGAAAGCGCGCGTAGCCAGCGGAATTTTTTTCGATACTTTTACCATTGGCCCTCACTTCACAAACTTATTAATCACTCTGGTTAAGCAAGTAAGCAACTGAGTATAGTTATCTGCTTGAAGGCTACATAGACTACTGACTACAAAAGCTATCTATGTTAATGTAACAAAGGTTAGAACTTTTTTTTCAACAAATTATATTCGACGACATAGTGAATTACCAAAGAATACAGTGCTTGTTACTAGCACCCTTAATATTATTTTCTTTGGTGGGGGGGGGGGGTGGGGCTATTAATCACTCACATGAAAAAATTCAATTGTTCACCATATTCCAACTGAGCATTTGGAATGAAGTGAACAATTAAACAATTTGCAGAAAAATGTTAAGTTGACGAGATACAAAAAGTTGTCAATTAAACATTTTGCAGAAAATTTTTCAATTTCTCAGTTGGAATGAAGTGAACAATTCAAAATTTTTCAAAAAATGTCCAATTGACGAGATATGATAAGTTGTCAATTAAACATTTTCAGAAAATTGTTCAATTGCTCAGTTAAAGCAACTGAGCAATCCAGCTTTTTTTCTGATTTTTGGATAAGATTTTATCTTGTTATCTCAACAATTTACTGGAAAATGTCAACTTATGGGGCAAAGTTTTTCTTATGTTGATGGCACTTTTAAGCTTCCGTAGATTAGCAACTAACGAACAGGGTCAACCCACCCAATAGCAAAGTTAATACATAAATTAACCGAATTGAAGCGTTCTGTTAGGCATTTTTTTAGAGTATTCAAAATCATACGAAGTTTTGTATGGTGGAGTATAAGGATCGCGAGATACAATTTCTCAATGTGAGAAGGAAAACGTTGTAAATATGGCTGATTAAAGGTCAACTTTGACCGAAAATTTTAGGTCACTCACAAATTACAAGAATATGTGAAAATTAGAATGCGACAGTCGGAAAAATTAGAGTGTGACAGTCGGAAAGGCGGTGAGAACCCCCCCCCCCCACACCCTCCCTCTAGCGACGTCCCTGATTATGACGCATATGCTATTCAACTCAAACATGTATCTCTAATTCTAAGCACTGGATTCATTATGTAAACATAAGAGTCGGAAACCATATGTTCTTATTGTTGCATATACAAGCATACAATTCCTTTCTTCTTCTTTTTTTAACACAGAAAATACTTTCCCGGGGTATAGAGGCAAACACTTTAGCACGCATGACCGTGACAATGACGCTAGCGGTAATTTCAACTGTGCTGAGAGACACTGTAGCGGTTGGTGGCACTCTACTTGCTATAATACTCAACGATACTGCAATCGATTTCGATATAACAGCAGCTGTAACACCATCTGCACTGACGATAACTTAATGGTAACTACAATGGAGCAGGTGCAGAGAGCATCTTCAGCTATTTTTATCCTAGTACGTGGTGTAATATTACATTCGTTGAGATGAAGATTCGTCCATCATCTTGACCAAGACATGTCAACGAGAAACAACAAGGACAACAGTCATAAAATCAAAGAAACAGCATTAAGCGTAGATAGAAATAAGATGAAAAATATCAGAAAACAAATCATTTTATTTGTTAAATGCTATATATAAAACTATAAATCAGATCATTGGGAACATTACACATGACTGTTAATCAACTATGTTAAAGGAATAACTTAACAATGTTGTTTTTATCTAATGTTCTGAAAGTATCGGTGTATGGAGTTGACAAGCTATGAATGTATGACTACTTACGTGCTTTTTGCTCTTAGGAATGATCGATACATCATATATCACTGTGACACTAAACGAAAAAAAAATAGAAACTCAGTTATGCATTATTTACTAGAAAGATTCTCCAACCTGAATAATTGTGGACAGAGACTGCTCAAAAGAGACCACGAAGATAAATGATATCGTAGATTCATTTCAAAACTCGCGTCATTTCTTTACTCGTATTTTCGTTGTGTTTATAAACACATATGCTGTCAGAAAGAAGTTCCACTAGGATATTAAACACGGAGTGGATTTTAAGACCAAATAACTTTCACTTCTCGTTTCTTTAATATTCCCAGCAGAAATAGTAATAGAATCAACGAAAACTTAAACTTAAAGAAAGGAACTTACACCAATGTTACTCTGGTCAAGATTATTACTGGCGAGCATACGTGCAATCCTAAAAATAGTTTGATGAAGCAACGCTTTCTCACCATGGGTCGCGAAACGAAACAAGTGCGGGTCGAGAGCGCGGTAGTGGAAGACAAAGGTCAAATCACACACAAAAGCATTGTGGCCATTGCACGTACACCAAAATAACAATATGAACCAATAATTCATACACAAGTAGGTAATAACACATTACTTGTCTATCAATTAACGTAAAACTATAAAGATCGTAGGAGATCAAAGGTCAATCATGGTTAAATATATACGGAAAGGTTGTTTGCTAGTTACTCCTAGACTATACGGCTGATAGACTTTAAACTTAGTGGGTACGTGCTAAGGCATTTGTTGTTTGGCCTGTATGACTATTGACGCCATAAGGACAACGGTCACAGGTCTACTAACCCATATAGTACTGTGGCCATTACACGTATACTAAAATAAGCGTTTTGAAAACAACTCATGGACCATAAGACCGATGGACTTCAAACTTGTTGAGTTTGTGCTTTGAGATGGGTTGTAGTACATGTGTGACTAATGGAGTCGTCATGTAGTTAGAGGTAAGAGGTCAATAACAAACAACATATCTTCAATTACAGTTAAATGCCAAATATCACCTGATCAAAGGAGGTAAAGGTTACCATTGGCCAAATTTTGCACGTAGCAAAATCACATAGACTGCGTGGTTAACTTATTTCAAGTTTCAAGTGTATGATATTTCTTCGGTGGCTTTGTTCATTGCTTAACAAACTTGCTACAAATTCATAGTCAGTAATAACAAACTTGTTCTTTGGTTAAATGTAAATTCCAAACCTTAAAAGTGTTCAAAATGTTTTACCAACGAGGTACTTTATTATGAATAAATTGTTTGAATGGACGTTTATACCCAAATATAAGGGTGAGATTTGCAACTCCATGAATTGCTTTCTTGTGTTGTCTTTACGATGGCGCTCTTGAAGATTTTAAACAACACCACTCTAGAAAGCGAACGAAGAAATCATTAGGTCTTTGCGGTTCCAAAATCAACCTCTCATTCATTGTAGGGGAAATGTTTCAGCTTCCCTGACCGAGATAATGACGCATTTGGTAATTTCATCATAAACATATGACTGCCGGATTGGTGGCACTTCGATTTTCAAGTCGTGGTAATAAGCCTCGTATCCTAGACTGAAAGTTATTTTTTATTACTTATATTCAGTTTTCAAATAATTATGAGTTGCTTTGGGTATATAGAAAACTGTTCCAAATTTGATGAAATTGCACGGAACCGATGGAACAGACTGGCGTAACGTTTTCAGTCCTTAATGAGGTGAACCATCAACAGTGGGCAACGTAAAACGTTGTGTCTCTCATTATCATATGAATTACAGGTTGAGAGGAAATGGTATTTTAAAAATAGCTCAATGTTAGGAACACAGTTGTTTTTGTAAGTGCTAGGCAGACATGGTTGTTTCGACGTAGCGTGACGTACAGGTTGGTGCCACTGGGAGAAGAGACCGAGCCACTCCTTGCAAACTAATTTATATGACATTCGGTAAGGTTACTCGACCGTAACTTGGAACTGCAGTAATTGTGCTCTACGTTTAGAAATTAGCATAATAATACACTACCATTTAAAACGTGCATTACAGCAATTAGCGTAGCAAATCTTTAAAGTAACATGCTGCATCATAACACTCTCCAGAAGGATCCATAATGCCTATGAGAATGACTGTACACTTTTGAGTGAATGCGGTTGCTTTGTGGTAGATGGGAGCTTGGTCAAGAGTCATTGCAAAAACAATTTATATCTTGCAGGATTTGGAGTTAATTCTGATAAATTTCTTGACGTTACTTGATACTTTAAACTCATTAAAGTGCAGCATATTAGCCCAAAGAGATGATCCCTCTTATGTGTAGCTTAAAGAACTTAAACATATAGTTGATAGAAGTTTTGAAATATTCCTTATACATGTGGTTACAATGTATCTGTAGTGTCTGAACGACGGCATTTTGAGAATGCTACTCGATCATCAGCATTCACTTGGAGGAAAGTTTAGGATCATAGCTACGATTAAGTTTATCAATTAAATCTCATCTTGAATCATGCCAGGTATCTTTCGAAAAGTTTACACAGACTGATATTTGTTTTCTTCTGATAAACTATTAATATCTAGGTCATACTTAGACAACAGCTCTGTGATTACATCGGGACATCATTGATTAAATGGTATCATTGGAAATACGATCGGAATAATAGTAAAAAAGTGTTTTCATTATAACCTTGGTGATATTATTTCTACGGTAGTATATTATTCTCCCACTTCCATGAAATTAACTATGAGACTCTTACCCATTAACTGTTATTTGAACAAACATCAGTATCGGGAACATCTCGAGGTTAAATTCCACTACCGATCTTTTTGTTTTGAAAACTTGGGAATACCTTCACTCTGTTGTGTTGTTTAAAACATGAATAAAGAACTTGTGATATCAACTAAAAACTAGTAAAATAAATGAGGTTTCTCTATTTCTAAACCAATGTTTAACGTAACATATTCAATATGACGGTCCTTAGTTTGATATTCTGCAAAATAAATAACCAATGGGATCAGGCAGCGTGTCATCTAACTAACGATCATGATGCCAGTGTCCAATATCAGTCGATTCTCACAGAGATTACAGTAACTACTGTAAATCTTAAAGTTTTGTACCACAGTAAATTCTGGATCGTGCTGACAAATATGATAAATCGGTAGCATGTGCTATTAAGTTTACAGTAAGAACTGAGGTTATTTGTAATTCCAACAAAATACAAATACCAAACAACTGGTTTGTTGGAATTACACATATCCTCAGTTCTTACTGTAATCCTAATAGCACATTCTACCGATTTATAGCACGATCCAGATTTTACTGTGGTACAAAACTGTAAAATTTACAGTAGTTACTGTGTTTTCTATGTGTATCAGGTGCCAATACAATCCTTATTACAATCCTTATTAAAATAAATCGAGTCAGGCGAGTAGCAAGCCTCCGAGCCTCGGTGTGCAGGGCAAACAATACTACTTTGTCCCTATTTCAGGAAATTGAAGTTGACTTAACATATCGTTTGAAACATAAAGCAAAAATATTAATAATACAAAACAAATATACCAAGAAAAATTATGCATACATAGGCTGTAAGATGTATATCAAATTTACTTCTCCATTGTGTTCAGACAATAATGAAACGACGTTGATTAAATACGTGTTTGCTCTGAACGAAGCGCCATTTGATACAAACAAAAATGAAAGGTTCCATTTTGAATAATGTAAGCTCATATATTTATTTATTTATTTATTAAAGAATATAATAGTGCGGTGACTTTTCTCAGATCTGTTGACAATTTGTAAGACAGACGCTTCGCCTGGTACCGTCAATTGCACAAAATTGAGATAAAGTAAAAATATCGATTTTTGAAACGTAGGTTCAATTTCAGATTTGTCGTATCATAAAAGTCTTCAATGATGCAAAAATGTTTTTTGCCTTCAGTTGGACAGATACATCATAAAACACTTGCGTAATACTCTCTCATTGGCAGTTATACAAATCATTCAATCACGCCTTCATAGCCAGTAGTATCCCTGTGGTCGAGTGGTATGGTCTGTATATATATATATATATATATATATATACATATACATATACATATACATTTACATTTACATTTACATATACATATACATATACATATACATATACATATGTATTAATACATATATATATATATGTATGAAATGAAGTATTCCAACGAATATACTCTTCATAAGTAAGTTTTTCTGACCAGTATCCATCCCAGAAAGTCGCATCAAATTAATCATTCTTGAATATCGCTTGAATATCATCTTAACAGTGATTCAATGATTCAATTATGCTGTTTGTCATCATCCATTGAAGGGCTCGCAAATGTGAATCTGATCCAATAACAGTAAACAGCTCTATTTATAATGCAAGTTTTCCGAAACTTTTCTCGGTTACACAGCTTGCAGTCGGACGCAAAAGCGATGTCGGTCGCCGAATTGATCGACAATGCTCATAGAAAATGGTAAATTTCATGAAACACAATTAAAGTATCATAAATGAAGTTTTGTTTCTCCGATAAAGCGTTGGACAGACATTAGGGCGAGATAGCGGTGAGGGGAGGGCGTGTTTTCTTTGCATTAAACGTTCTTTAATATTTGCACTTCATACAGATGCCCTTTTGTACCTGTTCTGCCCCTCATACAAAACAAAAACCTATTTGCTTCTCCTCCCCACTTGCCTCTTCCCATACTTTGCTAATTCTGGTGCAGCTACTGATAAGAAAACATGCTAAAAGAGACACTGAAGCATCCTTGATTGATTATGCATTACTTCTACTGTAGTAGGGAAACAGGGAGTGAGAAAAGAAGAAACCTGTTAGCAAGCTGCTTGTATAATGCAAAAAAAAAATACCTTTATAGGTAAATATGAACATTTTAGGGGACTTGACGTTTCCATGCTACCAGGATATTCTTTAGAGGCCAAATGAAGCGAAAACAAACTAACAAAACATTCCAATACAAAGATGACTCGATTTGTTCAAGTTAACGATCTGTCCATCTGTCTCTTAATATGTCCTTAGTTTGTTTCAGTTCATAATTTCTAGCAATGTCCGCGACACAAAACAGACAATTTTAAAAGTAGAAAATGGCTGAAAGGTTTGACTCTCTTCAACGTTATGGCCATAATTTTACAATAACTACACTAAAGATCTTGCTAATATGTTCTTACATCTCTGCCATAGCTCTACATTTAATGAGTTTGAAGGAGGGTGTGGTTGAAACATTGGTATGTGACAGGTACAATTTCATTTGGTTCTGTGACAGTATCTAGTGATACAACATTCGAATTTTGAATGAAATTACATGACTTGAAATGATAACAAGGACAGGTAATTGTTAGAAAATTCAGAAGTTTCCTATTGAAATAGCCTTATTGTTTTTACTGACCTAAACGTTAATAACTCGCTTCTATAATTCGTGCAAGCAGATTGTTGTTATCATAGATATCGCCAATGAAGCATCAGTATATCACTATTTGTGTATGTCACAAGACTTGGTAAAAGTTGCAACTAAACGTAAAGTAACGTTTTAAGACTAATGTTAAACATTAGCAAGATGAAAGCAAATTTAAGCTACCGAACTGAAAGCCAAAAGGAAAGAAAAGCTAAAAGAAAGAAAACTAATTGATTCTTTGGGATCCGCCTTATAGTATCCGCATCATGACTTTATTGCTGTCTCAAGCACTTCTTGTAGTCTCTCCCTCCGAGCCAGACGCAAATCCCTTTCTTGTTCTTGCCGCATCTTGCAAAATCAATTTCACAATTCCCACCATCGCCGTAGCTGCCGAAATTGTAGCTGGCCGATTCCAGTGTACATATTCCTTCAGTTGAATCACAATAGTCGTATTGCCCGCATATCTGATTTGAAGAGAAAATCAGTAACTGTGATGTACGTGTGATTTTATTTCATGATTGCCTGAATAAAACATCGACGTCACACTGTTTACGGACCAGACACGTTGCAACACAAACCCGAAAAGTCGATTTGTCATGTGGCTGAGAAATAAGTTACTGTGGTGTATTTGTGATTTCATTCCATGATTGCTCGTATATAATGTTGACGTTACAATGTTTTCTTCGTTCATGGTGAATTTTAGCCGAGTCGTGTTTTATAACACTTCGCAGTATTTAATAATCAATAATCGTTGACGTAACCCTACGACAAGGCCTAATGCTTTTGATTTCAAACTTACGGAACATTTGTTGCAGTTCTTCTTATACTGACGTTTCAGCCCTTGAGACTGTCGCTTGGTGATCCGATCAACATTCCTGTAAGATCCGCATGGTTCGAGTTTCAATTGGTCATCCACTACATTGCCTACAAAGATGAGTCAAAAACAGGATTACGTATAAGAGTACATCTGACGATAAAATGTACGCACTGATGATAAGGTTAGTAGAGTAGAAAGGAGAGGTACAGCAATATAAAAGGACCTTAAATGGAGCGTTCAATTTCACCCATATCCAACAATTGTTTGATTTGGGTGAGATTTCTTTTGAACATTTTTCACCTCTACATGCCCGGATATGACACTATCAGGCTTTCCCTTAATCATCCTGTTGAGGATTTCTTTGGAATGTTCATTATGGTTAGTGTATCTGGAAAGAATCTGTATCGTTTTATTTTTCAATTCTTGTCATCCTGCTGGGAGAATTTTTACCGCATAACCTTTTTATAAACGATTTACTGTACACAATAATTTTAAGTAATATTCTGTCTGCCAAAAATACGCTTATGAACTATTTCCGATTGTAGTCACTGTTATTGGCTGGGTTTACATCCCTCTTAACCCCCCCCCCCCCAAGCTACACCATGGATTGGCGTCTGCTGGCGATTATTAAGCACATAAAGAAGAATATTGGTACTCTTATTGTTCTTTGCGGAATACATCTCCGAGCCCAAGAGTTCAGGGGAACCTTCCTGCCAACACGCTGCAATGTTTCCAGAGCTAATTGTTGTCTCTTAGCGAGCTCACATTTTAGAGAGGAATATATTTGAAAGCCCCTATAGCTTTAAGGGGCCTGAAGTTTTGTTAACCTTGCGTTTTAGCAACAGGTGACGAAATACATGTTAACCACGTAATCTCAATTGGGAAGAAATTACAGCGTGTGATCTCACAATTTCCAAACGCACATTTTCCTTTTTTTCTCAAAAAGGTGCGGTATTTCAATACACTATTTAGTGCCACTGCCAGGCGAATATTTTTGGGTTTGTTTTGTATCAGGTACAAATATGTACATTACTGCTTTTTTCACGTTCCCGGTTTAATCTAACATTATAATTAAATCTAATAACAATTATTGTAACTACGCCTAAAGTCTAACATCAGGACGAACGGAACCGTGTTTTTCACTCTTACCCATTATAACATAATTCTGATTGATAGAAAGATGGACGGTGCAATCAAGCTTTGTATGGTGAGTGACTATGATCTCGACCGTTGCTCCTTTGGCAGTCAAACCGTTTCTTTTATAGACCTTCTCAATATCCACGGTGTAGACAATCTTCTTCGTTGCGTCAAAACCCACAGCTGAATGTAAACGAAACAAGGTAATAAAAAAAATATTTACTGTAACATAAAGCTGACCTACCTTGCGAAGTTCACGCAAATACAGGTCAATGATTGCCTGGGAATAAAGGGGCAGTTGGTTGGGGATCAAGGTGGTGGACGTATCGCAAAATTGAACAGTGACATAGATATGTGTTATGCAATTCTTCTTATTTTCAATACCGCTGGTTTGATTTTTTTCTTCTTCTTCATTACGTTATAAACAACCACTAACAGCCGATATACTTATAACATGAATCTTGTCATCCTTGCTGATCAGTCTGATCTCTAATCTTTTCATGGCAAATTCAGGAAAAGAAGTGAACGTAGATATTTTGGTTTTCTTAAAGGCAGATAACATATATTTTTGTACTTTTGATAATCTATCACGTGACCATCTATCAAAATTTAATACCCGAGGAAATTTCTATTTTTTTTTTTAATTTAAGCAAGTTTATACTGCGGATAGTTTTGAAGTAGAAGATTCACGCTAACTCAATCTTTACTTTTACTGGCGTAGACAAAAATGAATATGCTATTTTGTATCACCAACCCCCCTTTACCATTGTGGTTACGGTTTAATATTAAGTTTATAGTTTGGTAAGTTGTAACATTATTACTCCCAGCCCAAGCTATTATTCTGTTAATTTTAGTACATTGTTTACGTTTAGTACACTCTTGAAAAGAAGTCATTATGATTTTGCAATCCATGTTCAAGCCCTCGCAGAAATGAATCTTCAAATCTTCATACAAATAATATATATGTCAATTGTTGTCGCTGAATAATGAGAGTGTTTGAGTGGTGTCACTAATAACAATGATGATGAGAGCATCAAATTAATTACCATTTTGAAACAATTGCTTTCTATGTAACTCGCGAAACTGACATTTTAGAACAGACAACTCGGGTTGTGAATCAAACAAGATAGTATACAAATTTTATCAACAGAATTGTGTCAACCGCGAATTGTCTTCCTCTGTGACCACTCGATGACCTTTCTGTAACATATTGACGTTTGTAGACCTGTTCTCTAATAAAATAAAGAAATTGATAGACCACTCACAACGATTGTAAGATTGTATGATGTCATGAATATTTCGCCAAGTCTCAACTCTACGCAAACGATTTGTCTTTGATACTCACAAGATGAAAAATCCGAAAAATAGTCAACAATGATCGATGGTAGGGATTGACTTAGCTGGTAGTGGTAATGTCGTTCATAGTCTATGAAAGTTTCATCCTTTGCTGTCACTCGGCCTTGTATGACTGTGAAAATTTAAAACGTGAATACTGAGTATTATTTCATGTTTCGACTGAAGTTAAACAAACGGAAAATTACATGCAAACTGCCTCCACGCCCAATAAAACGTTACTATAGGTATCAATTGGCTTGTATCTACTTCGCTAAAGCCTTTTCATCGAGCAAATGTTGAAAATAAAAATGCTTGACAAATAATAACCTTAGATAACTTTAGAATTTGGATATCAGTTGAACATATTTTCCACCTTTCAACCAGCTGGTTGCGTTGCAGGCTTTAATTCAAGCACCCTCAAATACGTTTCTACGGAAACGGTTTGGCAATAATGTTGCAGCAGATTTACATTGCCAAATTTGAGTTCCAAACAGATATAAACACTAAGATGAGACCATGACGTTTTTCCTTTTAAATATAGTAAACACACACTCGGTCTTCTTTACTTATCGCTGAAAATTTGTTTATTGCAAATTAAGTGATGGAGTAAAGGCATTCTCCATGAAGCTTGTGTGCACACGGATAAGTCTTTATCTTATATCTTTCTTCAGTTTCTTCTAGTAAGGTTGTTCTAGTATAGTGAACTCAATGGTGAATAGTATAAATAAACAATAGTCAATGCAGCGAGTTCACCAATTTACTCAACTTAAATGAAAACCGAGTTATACAAGATACAAAACAGACTATTTCATCTGTTTAAAAACTTTTTTATTTCACACATATTGGCATCACAAAACAGCAAACAACGTTTCTTGAGCATAACAAAATGACAAATGAGTGCTTGTAAAAGTTCATTAGTTAAGTCATCTAAATATCCAAACCATCTCTCAGATTTTGCAAGGCATTTAGGAAATACTCAGGAATATATCAAGTTTATAATAATTTTAAACACACACCAACTAGTTTTTAAATGAAAGTGTATCTCAAATTATGGGCATCAAACTTTATAGACGTTCAGATGCATGATTTTTTATATTTTTTATTGATACACCCCTTTAAAAGAAGACATCAATATCTTAAAGCAGCTTTTTGAGTTTGTTGGCAATTTTACAAACCTGTTGAATATTACTTAAGATAACATTGCGATTGATCACTAAGAAAATCACCTCGAATTTTCCACCAAATGAAAATTCAAAGGATAGTAATTATATAACTTGTTTTCAACTTTTATCATTAAACCGTCCAGAAAGCTTTCATAGTAAAAATGAAAACCCATTTAAAGACTGAATGGGAAACTCAGTTTTTTCGGAATTTTGCTTCACATTTTCTTAAATGAGAAGTAGCTATTACGTTGATGACGTATACTTATATAAGAGTTACAATAAAATGGAATCCACAATATTTCAATACTTTCAGTGGAGTGTTTTAAGAACTCACGACATGAACGGTTAGTTTAGCTATTTATTTAAGCTACTTTTTCTCTCAATTACTTCAGACAGTCAATCAACGAATTTCAGATTTTTAAACCTGTGATACAGGCACAATGCATCTAGCAAAAAGCACAACAAATATCTCCAAAGAAATATAATTAGAATGTCTGTAAAATGTAGTATGGAGGATAAATTGATTTAATAAATAACTCACCATAATCAGATGTACAGTATTCCTCTTGAGGATGCACATCTGCACATATGCAGCACTGTATGTTACGAATGCTGGACATTACAAGTACAACACTCAGTACACGGGAGAACCACATCGCCTTTGACATCTTCTATAACGTCTCAGAGAATTAAATCTAACTTTTTTTGGAATTGTAGTCTTGAGTCGTCAGCAACCACGGAATGGTTGCCTCAATCGTGTTCAAGGTTATTATGTGGCAAGGTATTTGATCAACAACCGATTCAATTTCTCTCTTTACCAGTAAGTGCCTATTCTTTTACATAGAAGAAGGAAAACGCATTCTAGGCTAGCGAGAAATGACAGACCTGGGAATACACACCCTTTCCTCCCTGTGGTGTCATTACATTTTTACGACGGTTGTGTGAGTATAATAATAATTCTTCCTCATACGCTAGCGAGAGAGCGGGTAGCCTAACCATTGTCTAAGATGATTGGTTCTTCTACAGAAAATTTGTGGTAATCGAATCATCTTGGTGCATAGCTGAATGTTAAATGGGTAAAACATTCACGTTATCGACAGCAAAACATAGATTATCGATCGATATACCCATTTAATTGAGAAATCTGGATTTTCAAACGAAACTAATTAGTTTGATAATCCTGGAATCTTGAACGATTACCCAATTATGTTATTAACGTAGATGTTTACACCAATAACCCAGTCAATATGATACAGCTGGATGTTCTATCGATATACCAATTATTTTGATAAACCTAAATTATAGACTAATATTCCCGGTCCTAGTTGTTTTAATAAGCCTTGAGTTTGAACGATATATCCAGTTACTAACAAATTTTGGGTTACTAGAGTTAGCCGTCATAAACAGCCGTTGTTTTAGCAGTACGCGTAGATAGATAGACCGACAGACCAACAAACAAATAGATAGACAGATATTCAGATAGATAGTAACATAACCAAAAAAAACTTAGCTGTAATGCTCAGTTTCAGCTGTTCAATAGCTCACACCCCCAATTTGTACACCATTGTCATTGCCATTCGTGCCCTTGTTTGCGTCTAACTTTGCAGAGTATAAATACTCTGAACTCTCGCGAATACACGGTCAGCTCATGGCGATCTTGTTGCAACACATTTCCTGTATAACCATGGCGACAGTAGACTTGCGGGTATCTCAACAACGTTCGAGGCAATAAAATCAACCACAAATGATACTGCTCAGCTCCGTTACATTCTAATATACATTTATTAAGATGTAACAAAATCGCCGCCCCGTCTAGGCTTTAAAAGGTAATGGAAAATCTAATTGACTATGGATATCAACTGTAAGCAGAAATTAGTTTGATTATTCAAGTTGCGATAATTACTGATGAAAAGTAAACATGTTGGAGAACAACACCCCAGAGACTATAACTAAGGCCGTTTTGAATGATCCTTGATTCTGCCCGTTACTGTTAAGGAGTGAAAGAAATGACACGCAGTAAAAATACAAATACCATTACATGTGCGCGAATTGTTTGGTAACTTGTTTTTTGCTGCACTATTCTGCGATCTCTCGAGGCAGAAATTATAACAATGAAGGTATGACAACATTATTTGGAAATATACAATTTTCCAATCCTGATAACATTTGTACCCCGGCTCAAGTTTTATGTAGAGTCCCTTAAACCATTCCAATGTAAACTGCCATTAGTCAATACTACCTGAATTATTCTTGTCGAAAAATGGCAACATGGCATTCTTTTATAAATTTGTGTACAACCATATGATAGCCTATCGTTCAAAAATCACGCTCTTTACACGGTAAAACAACGTTACCAGTACAATTATGCACAACGAGTAAGGAGCATACAACTACGAAGTGCAGCCATCTACAGCCAATCAAGTCATCGGAATTTTGGTTATAGTGAAGTAAGAAAAATTTCACAACTTGTTGTTGAAACCTGAGCAGATGGATGGATTGTATTTAATAATACTTTCAATTTTTGATCATGTTAGCGCAAGAACGATGGCCATTGTGTTTCATTCTTTTCTTCAGAGGCTTGTTTACAAACGTTATTACATGTATACGCCTGTACACGCCCTGGCTAAAACTACTCAACAACTGAAACATGTTGTATTGCTGACTTGCATAACATGCAGACAAAAAATACCATAAGCGATACATTTTGATATGTGGGACAAGCATCAGTTACCTAAATAAATTGCTAAAGAGACAAGAAAGAATGTTTAGTTATTCCTCTTCCTTACTTTTTGGCTTTAAGTTCACTTTCAAGGAATATCTGAATGCGGTGGCGACAGCCATGGTGCATGGAGAGGGGGACGTATTTTCCAACATTTTCCATCTTCTTCCCATGCGTATGCCCAGACGATTCTTTAAACAACAGTTTCTACGCCAGCTCCTCTACATATGAGAGTAAAAAAAACAAATTCATCTTTGTACATTCCATTAAAGGTTCAGGCATTTTATTAAGTCAGTCGGGAACTGAACGTCCGTCAAGTACCAGCGGCATAGGTTATATCGGCCCGTCTGAGAGCTCCTGGTGGGGTCTAGGCAGTGGTGCTCCATTTACCTTCCCATGAGTGAAGACCTTGAAAGTTCTGCAAAAAATGCCAGTGGTATCAAGGGGACTAGGTAAGAGCTTTTGTGTTATGTACCAGTTTCTATCCTTGCATTGTTACGTATAATGGCAATGGTGGCGCTAAGGCATAGTGGAGACAACTCTGTAATAGGGGAACAGCATACGTAAAGAAGGTAGATATCGTAGGTCTACATCTCCAGGAAGCGTCGTTGATCACATACACAGGAAGAAAAATAACGAGAATGTCAGGAATGTTAATTTCATCATATACAATTTTAAAACATAAACAGAAAAGTGACGACATGAAAATAATGTCTGAACATAATAAATTAGGTAAATTGAGAGGATAAAACCTAAAATAAATGTCAGCTTTATCATAGTGACTCATTATATGTTGACTTAGATGTAATCACAGGGTCTAAGATGGAGCAAAGGGGCTACCTGAATTGGCCAGCGGACATCAAAAATGGGATTGTTACTTATGACTGAGCAAAAGTACACGTAATTTATTCGTAATTGATAACCTTTACGAGTTCCTACTAAATTTGCTACATAAATGTGACCGCCATGTTTTCAAATATATTTAGATACAATTTACACACTACGAAAAAATGCCTAGGTCGAAACCCGCTATATACCTACTACATTTGAAAAAAAAAAGACTAATATAATGTCATGGCCAATACCAAAAAAAAGCTGATACTGAGCATATATATGTGAGACTAATTGTTTGGTAATTTGCTGCCGACCTTCGGTTGAATTTTGCAAAGTTGCCCCGACACTGTGACGAAGTGACTTTGACAATGGGGTGTACTTACTACACTTTACAGACGTTGGGCAATCTTTGACCTGACACTTGGGATATGTGTCCGACCAAAATCGGTAACTGTTTGCCATTGTGGTTGAATATATGCCAACATGCCGAGCTGACTATGTGTCACAAGTGACACATAGTGACCCTTTCTAGAAAGTAACGCTCAATTGATAATCAAGAAACCACGCAAACACTCTGCTTTTAATTCTCATGCATTTATTGGCACGAGATATTTCAATGATTATTTGGTAAAAGAAAATATAAAAGAAATGCATATATGAAGATAACTACACCCCCTTGGATACTTATCCAGTGAATCCTACCCCCTTTATGCTAACTGACACTGCTATAGTACGCTTTATGACAGACTTCAGAAGATCACCGCCCACAAGGTAGTCGCTATAGGCGGAGTCAAACCATTCAGCTTTTGGCACGTGTCAAAGGTAGGATACCTGTATCCGGCGTCTTAAAAGTGTGGACCAAACCACATCTATTGGCACGGAAGAATACCCCCGTGACCCCAGGCACTTAGTTTTGGAGTCACCAAAAATAAAACCCTGTAGACAAACAGAGGAACAAAACCATTCCTAGTATTTGTTTTAAACATACGGTCAATTTCCGGAAGCAAAACTACGATTGATTTATCGTCACTTATAAGGGACATTTTAACTCTCACTCCTTACGAGACACATTAACGTAATCATGATACAGCATTTCCTTCGCTTTCTAAAGATAATCTTACAAATTTTTCAGAATAAATTCTTTACGCGAAAAATTAAAGATCTGCTCTTGTTCCTCAAACAATTAAGGCTCGAATATACTTAGTTTACTCTTTCCTTTTCTTTACAGGGAGTCCTCTATACTTTGTTAAGCCATGTGAAGGTTTCTTAAAGGATTTCCTATCACATTGTATATATTCACGTGATGCAACAAATAAATCAATCAATCAAATATAAATTCCATCCAATCTCAATAATAAACCAATTATGCGACAAAATGAAACTAACTCTCGTTACATGTATTAGTCTCAGCATTTCTGCTAGTTATTCGACCACTTTTAAGAATTTCGTTTCAATTCAAGCACTTTGGATCATACAGTTTACTTACAAATAAATTTACGAAATGATGACACTCTCATTTAATGTGGTCCTAGAATATACCAATTTTACATTAATACTTAGAATTCTCACAGATTATTGGGGGTCGCCTGCCCGTAATCTTACTATACTGCAAACTCCGCTTGTCACACTAAACGAATAAAGCACGTGCGTCGAGAATATACGGTATTGTAGCGGCTTGTTCTCAATAACAAGTGTACGCAAAATTGTCCTCATTGACAATATTATACTAACTCAATTTAAGACCTCATTGCCTTTTTATGAATATGCTAACTCCCGTTCTCAATAACGGAGAAACTACCTCTCTGCCCGACGTGATATCGTTACCAGATGGAATGCAACTGACTACCTTTCCCCTGTATTCCACCCTAACATCAACTTTAAAAAAACACGAATCTAATATGACGTAACGGCTCTTACAATTTGTAAGCCCAGGTATTCCGATATATCTCGGTGAAACATACCAACAATAAGGAGCCGAGAAACCCGGAATTTAGTTACTCGTTATATGCGATACAGGTTCTCCAATGCACACAGTGAAGCATATCAACACCAGGAATTTTGCATCCACTTACGTGACACTATGTAATTTCTGCACTAGTAATTGGGCTATTTTTCATTAATATCTAACCAACAGTTCATCAGCAATATATATGTATATGTATCAGGGGTAGGTCAATCATTGTTTATTTAGAACAATATTGTTAGGTAACATGTTGAAGTAATGTTCTCTAAGAATAACTGTCATATTAATCTTAACGATACCATCCAACATGAGTCTTCTGGATCTTCGGTAAAAACAATATGTAGAACTTTGTTAAACCGATCTAAATGGTCTACACAGTTGCGGATTTTTAGACGGTTCCATCAAATGACTTCCAATGATGGCACCTAACAACACGTGCTGCGTAGTTTCCAGTGGTACCTTCTCACCTGCACTAGCCAATGTTTAAGAAGGTATGGATTTTTCTAAAGGAAACCTGTAAAATTAAAGTGGAAAATATGAATTTTGCGAATTGGCTTGGCACTCGTTGTTGGTATTGGGTAGTTGAAGTGAATTAACAATGAGTGCCGATCTTGTCACCTACATGTTCACATGTTAGGTATTATTCAATAAAGACGTTTTGCTTCGCAATCAAACAAGGAATGATGACGTCGTTGCTAGTTGTATTTATTGCTAAATAAAACATCTCGACTCTAAAGTTTTAACCATAAACTAGAAAACGGATATGGTTAATAAATTTTAATAAAAGTGGTAAGAATAATTTGAGAAACAAACATTGGTGTAGAACTTTTTGTTGGAAGTAAGAAATATCAAACAAAGTATTAAAGAAAGGGCACGTAATTTACAGCTGGTTTTGCCCATCATGGGTCCATAAAAATTCGTCAGAGGATCATTTGCAGTTGTAATACAATATGTTAGTGTAGTACAACACATACAAGATATGCTTTTTCTGTTTAACCTGGTATTATCAAGAACAATCCAAGAAAGACCAACCTCTACAAATTACTCAAAATAATTAGTGCTGCAACCTACTATGCATTTGCTGTGCAACAATATAGATCGCGCAATCATCAGTATATTAGTCAACTTTTGAGTGGGATGAATCACATTTCTCAGAATCATGTACGGAATCATCATTGCTGTCAGGAACATCGGGTAGAGGTCCCCAGAAGAAAGTATACGAAAATTGATGTTAAGATGTTATCTGCCTATCTAGACTTGATATAACCGTGATTGACTTACCTAGATAGTCTCGATCTACCTAGGAATTGACAGTGTAAGGAATAATGTCAACAACCAAAATTTGCACTGCATACGGTAATCGTGCACCCGTCCAGCTTATCATAACATAGTGTCGACACTGGGGTAATCAAATCAGAAAACTGCTATAAACTGTGCTCTATTCTAGCATTCTTTCAGAGCGAATACATTGGATCATGGTAGTTGCTATAAATTGAAATATGACAACTTCCTGTGATCTGATGGCCCGCTTTACAAAATCTGTATTACAGAACAAAACATTGTGATAAAGGCTAAATACAGAATTCAGACATGAGACATACGAGCACAGTGGTTCTAAACCCAAGGTACATGTGGTAACTTGCGATCAAACTGTGACTAACGTGTCTGTAGGCAAACGCTGCGGATACATTGATCATATTTCACATGCTGCTTGCCTACATTCATTTATGTTTTTCCAACCTTTTTTTGTTTCAAATTTGTCTGTTAGGCTTACAAAGATGATATGAACAATGAACCTTACAATCCTTTCATTAAGGTATTTCTCGACACCCTATCTATAAGGATCAATTACTGTAACTGTAAGCCTTGACATCATTTGTTGACAAATAAATGTTTATTACCCTGTTCTGCTCAATGATAAGATCAAAACATCAAACATTTAAAAGCGATGGGTGTTTTGTTTGAAATGAGTAAAAACAATTTCATTTGCTTTGGCATGTGGTTGAGCTATTCATTGATTTTCACGTTTTAATAAAAAGCGAACTTTTCTTCTCAAGAAAACAAAAAAAGAAGGAAAAACAAAAAACAAGAAACACTTTGTAATGCCGTCCGAAATGTTTCATCGTTCTGCTTCTTTTTTAATGCATTTGAAGCACGATTCATTTGGTAGGGCAATATTTGAGTCACTCAAACTTAAGCATAAATGCGTTACCATCAATCTGATCCCTGTCATATTGTTGTGTTTAATATTAAGTCATTAGATATTGATTCATTCTTTCTATATAAGTGTGCGGTAAATAGCCTAGTTAATGCAACAGTCAAACTGTGTTTGAAACGAGAAAAATAAAAATAACAAATGTCGCCAACTTATTTTCAACCGTGCAAAGTACGATAGTTGCAGATTATAAAACTAATCGTTTTTTTTTATAAACAGCTCCTGCTTTAAACCTTTGGATTTTTCAGAAAGGCTGAACACCCTCAAATTTCCCTTTGGTGAAAGCAGTGATACTGGAGTTATAATTAGGAAGTGTTGCGGTGTAGATAAGAGATAAAAATGAGGGCGCCTGACAGTTGTTGGAAGCAAAAGCATGGCGACACGCACGCCGAAAGCATAGTTAGTAACCTATATTAATCAGTTCTAAGTTTAATTTCATGTTTTGCAGTTTATAAGTGTGATGTCGTACGTGTAACACAAAGAGATTCAAAACCTATGGCTTGTTCTTCTCCATGATATTGTGGTTATAAGGAGTATGAAAGCCAGTTAAATAAATGAATTCTTTAAACTAGAACTCATGACTATAAACTGAAGGTTGTTAGAACTAATGCATTCGATATGAAAGATGTAATTAAACTGAAGTGACAGTGTCCACTGTTATCTTGAATGCACAAAATGGACAAGCATGTATAGCTGATTTGGCTCTGAATAATCTGTCACTAATGAAACTGCACTTCGGCTAATAGTTCGGTGTTCTAAGTTGTTGGTACTGTTAAGATAAGATAAGTTAAGATTAATCGATAACAGCAAGAAATGTTTACAAAAAAGGATCTGTTCTTTTTTCTCAAATAAAACGACGTGCAATTACGTTTCGAATGTACACGTTAACAATCGCCGCACCGCTGCATATGTGGACACCGTAACCACTAGGCCATGGACGCTGATTGTATGTCCAGAAGTTCGAAACCGGTAAGGAAGGTCGCAATTCCACTGCATGCATTTGTCACCTGTATCGAACAATACTAGTTATGTTTTAGTGCCATATTTGCCTTACTCTAGAGATCAAACATGATTCTAACCAACTCGAAATAATTCGTCATTCCTAAGGTCGGACCTCTAATAATAATAATATTAGGCCTTTAGCTACGCTTATCATTGTAAACCATATCACAGCGCTTACAAGTTATATTACCCATGCTCAACGATAACCTGTCCCAGAGACAATCCCTCCAGGTGGCAGCAGTTATTTACTGCGCCCAATGACAAGTTACCTCACAGGTACCAATTTAACCCCCAAGGAGACAACGTAATGAACAAGGCAGGAATCGAACAAACAATCCTTGGATCACGAGTCCGACGCCTTAGCCAATTGGCCACTACACTCTAACGAGATACTTTGAACAAACTTTTGTTAATGAAATGAAATCGTAATTTGTTGGAAAATCTGGAAGAACTTCCAGCCTCCACCGGGATATATATTTATAGAGAGAGAGAGAGATGTAGATAGAGAGGGTGGAAGGGGGAGAGCTGGAGAAAAATATACCCATATATCTATACTGACCCGGCCGGTTGGGGTCCTAAACGTCACGGCCGAACGGCACTACCCAACCATCCCTTTCTAACAAACAAAACTCAAGTCAAGAGAGCCAAAAAATAAATACGCACAATACGACAACCCCCAACCACCCATCCAACATTCAAAAAACACAAAAGGACAACCAGCACGCAGCAAAACTAACACCCCTACCCAGCACACTAGCTTCCGAAAAGGGCCGCCCCAGAAAAATGGCAAAAGTTGCCTTAAACCTGAAGGTAAATGTCACACTTGGCCCGCCTCCAGGACTGCCAGCCAACTGGCAAATTTCCCCTAAAACAATATCGCAAATATTCCTCCAACTAAGTTTTTATCAACATAGCACAAGCACAAATAATACGATGCAACACAGTAACAGAACAAACTGGAGGATCTGCCCCTTATAAAACAAAACAAAACAAAACCCTGTCCCACCGAACATGAACGGTCTCCCGTTACACGGTCGGTCCAGGTTCAGAACCACTCCCAAAACTTTAAAACAGAGCAACCATTAAAAAAAAAACATGAGCGGGACTCTCTAAGCTGTCACAGCCGGTCCTCGGGCACAGTCCATCACCCAATCGCCAATGATACCTCTTCAGATTGGTCACTATGGCACCGTGTGTAATTCCCCAGGCAAGATCGCGGAGCCTGTACCATTCAGCCTTGAATGCACCGAACGCCATACTGCGGCAGAATGACGTCCCTGTACAAATATTGCATTCAAGGCCCTATCCCGCAAGGAGCTGTGAATGAGGGCTGGCCGTGACAGGTCAACAAGGGGCAACTCAATTAGAGAGGAGCAAATGACACGTACCTTCCTGCTTGGAGTACTCCTATGCGGTTCTCTGTTGCTAACCAGTGCCGAGATTCATCTACTCAAGTGCTACCCTCCCCAAAAACGTTCAAAATATAAACAAGGCAACCCTGGGTCAGTTAAGGCTACAAACAATTGCTTAAATAACAAAAAGCTCAATTTACTTCCTAGATGAACCATACCAACCCCCCCCCCCCCTTGTTCGGATTCAACTTCGCCCCGGTAGCTCTCTCAAAGATAGATAAATCCTGCGAATATCCATAAAGTAATGGAGACAGAGGGCCCCCCTGGCGCATCCCCTACTCTACGTTAGAAATCTTTGAACAAAACTCATTTACGATCACCGAACTGAAATTCTGCTGATACAAAACAGAAATCATTTACGAAAATTTGGGTGTAACTGAAACTTCTGGAATACATTCATTATAAAAACCGCGATCCCCCATGTCAAAGGCCTACTGCTGGTTAAGGGACCAATGAACATGGCAGACCATGCCCAATAACAAAGTCGGTGAAGTAGCGCATCAACCACAAATTCAGCTGGATGCAATTACCCTTCACTGCACAAGTCTGGAGACTACCCACAAGATAACGGCATAGCCAGTGCAAGGCGGTTGCAGAAACCTTAGCCAGCAACTCAAAAGCAATAAATATATATATATATATAACTATGTATTAATATATATTAATATATATATATATATGTATTAATACATATTCACATTTATAAATATATATTTATATATACATATATGTATGAAATGAAGTATTCCAACGAATATACTCTTCATAAGTAATTTTTTCTGACCCGTATCCATCTCAGAAAGTCGCATCAAATTAATCCTAGTTGAATATCGCTTGAATATCATCTTAACAGTTCCATCGTTTCAATGATTCAATTATGCTGTTTGTCATCATCCATTCATGGGCTCGCAAATGTGAATCTGATCCAATAACAGTAAACAGCTATATTCATAAAGCAAGTCTTTTCGAAATTTTACTCGGTTACACAGCTTGCAGTCGGACGCAAAAGCAATGTCGGTCGCCGAATTGATCGACAATGCTCATAGAAAATGGTAAATTTCATGAAACACAAGTAAAGTACCATAAATGAAGTTTTGTTTCTCCGATTAAGGGTTGGATGGACATAAGGGCGAGATAGCGGTGGGGGGGGGGGGGCTTGTTTCTTTGCATTAAACGTTCGTTAATATTTACACTTCATACATATGCCCTTTTGTACCTGCTCTGCCCCTCATACAAAATAAAAACCTCTTTGCTTCTCCACCCCACTTGCCTCTGCCTACACTTTGGTAATTCTGGTGCAGCTTCTGAAACGAAAACATGCTAAAAGAAGACACTGAATCATTCCTGATTGATTATGATTTACTTCTACTGTTGTAGTGAAACAAGGGGTGGGAAAAGAAGAAAACTGTTAGCAAACTGCTTGTATAATGCCAAAAAATACAATTTTAGGTAAATATGAACATTTTAGGGGACTTGACGTTTCCATGCTACCAGGATATTCTTTAGATGCCAAATGAAGCGGAAACAAACTTACAAAACATTCCAATACAAAGATGACTCGATTTGTTCAAGTTAACGATCCGACCATCTATGTCTCTTATGTGTCCTTAGTTTTTTTCAGTTTATAAATTCTAGCAATGTCCGCCACACAAAACAGACAATTTTAAAAGTAGAAAATGGCTGAAAGGTTTGACTCTCTTCAACGTTATGGCCATAATTTTACAATAACTACACTAAAGATCTTGCTAATATGTTCTTACATCTCTGCCATAGCTCTAACATTAATGAGTTTGAAGAAGAGTGCGGTTGACATATTGGTATGTGACAGGTACATTTTCAATTGTTTCGAATTTTGACAGAAAAAACATGACTTGAAATGATAACAAGAACAGGTTATTGTAATAAAATTCAGAAGTTTGCTTATTTTTCTGTATTGAACTAAACGTTAATAACTCGCTCCTATAATTCGTGCAACCAAATTGTTCTTAGCATAGACATCGCCGCTAACGCATCGGTATATCACTAGTTGTGCATGTCACAAGACTTGGTAAACGTTGCAACTAAAGGACAAGTACCGTTTTAAGGAAAACGTTCAACATTAACAAGATGAAAGCAAATTTAAGCTACCCAACTGAAAACCAAAAGGAAAGAAAAGCTAAAGAAAAGAAAACTACAGTTTCTAATTTATACTTTTGGTGGCCGCCTTATAGTATCCGCATCATGACTTTATTGCTGTCTCAAGCACTTCTTGTAGTCTCTCCCTCCGAGCCAGACGCAAATCCCTTTCTTGTTCTTGCCGCATCTTGCAAAATCAATTTCACAATTCCCACCATCGCCGTAGCTGCCGTAATTGTAGCTGGCCGATTCCAGTGTACATATTCCTTCAGTTGAATCACAATAGTCGTATTGCCCGCATATCTGATTTGAAGAGAAAATCAGTAACTGTGATGTACGTGTGATTTTATTTCATGATTGCCTGAATAAAACATCGACGTCACACTGTTTACGGACCAGACACGTTGCAACACAAACCCGAAAAGTCGATTTGTCATGTGGCTGAGAAATAAGTTACTGTGGTGTATTTGTGATTTCATTCCATGATTGCCCGTATATAATGTTGACGTTGCAATGTTCACTTCGTTCATGGTATGTTGTAGCCAAGTCGTGATTTGTAACACTCCGCATTATTTAATATTCAATAATCGTCGACGTAACCCTGCGACAAGGCCTAATGCTTTTGATTACAAACTTACGGAACATTTATTGCAGTTCTTCCTATACTGACGTTTCAGCCCTTGAAACTGTCGCTGGGTGATCTGATTAACGGTCCTGTAATATCCGCATACTCCGAGTGTCAACTGGCCATCAACTACATCGCCTATAAAGATGAGCCAAAAACATGATTACGTATAAGAGCACATCTGACGATAAAATGTACATACTGATGTTAGGTATTAAGGAAAAAATAAATCCTAGGTCACAAAGTATTATTATGATTATATACACCAACCTTCAAAACCTTTCTTAGCCACCCTATACACTCCTGGGTTATGTTTAGTTATATTTGAATTATAGGTCACATATTCCTTCATCATGAAATTACAATATTTAAAACCGTGCGTAGAGAAAAGGGTTCAGATGTGGGAGTCGCACGTTGCTTTTTAAGAACCGTTTAACTGTTAAATGTATTACCGGTTACAGTTTGTGTAATGTAGTATGTAGTTATATCCACATCATATTACTTTAAACATTTGCTTCCATGCCTCTTTGTCTTAAGAGTAACTACTTACTTCCTGTTCATGGAGTTTCTCTTTGTTTGTTGTTCATTATTTAATAACGGAGCCCAAAGTAAATGAGCCGGAGCACACCCCAACGTAACATTTGTTTAACTAAAAGAAAGAACCCTCTGACGCTCACAATTGGACTATTTTGTAAGAAGAGTAGAAAGAAGCGGTGCAGCAATATAAAACGACCCTAAAAGGAGTGTCCAAATTCACACACACAACAATTGTTACATTTGGGTGAGATTTCTTGTGTACATTTTGCACCTCTACATGCCCGGATATGACACTATCAGGCTTTCCCTTCATCATTTTGAGGACAGGTTTTCCCTGTTTCCTTTTTGATGATTATTTTGGAATGTCCATTTTGGTCAGTATATATGGAAAGAATCTTAATGTTTTTTATTTATTTTTCAATTCTTGTCATCCTGCTGGGAGCAGTTTTACCGCATAAGCATGTTATCAATAATTCACTGTACACAATGATGTTAAGTAATATTCTGTCTGCCAATAATAATTTAATTCAACCAACATCAGTCATGACAATTTGTTCAATTATTACAGATGTTTACTCAAACGCTTATGTACTATTTCCGATTGTGTTCACTGTAATTGGCTGGGTTTACAGCCCCCTCCTATACCCCCTCCCCAAACTACACCATGGATTGGCGTCTGCTAGCGAATATTCAGCACAGAAAGAAGAATATTTATACTCTTATTGTTCTTTGCGGAATACATCTCCGAGCCCAATGGTTAAGGGGGAACCCTCCTTCCAACACGCTGCAACGTTTCCAGAACTGCTTGTTGTCTCGTAGCGAGCTCAAATTTCAGAGAGGAATATATTTGAAAGCCCCTATAGCTGTAAGGTGCCTATACTTTTGTTAACCTTACGTTTTAGCACCAGGTGACGAAACACAGGTCAATCACGTAATCTCAAAGTATGTCAATTGAAACGAAACCACAGCATGTGATGTCACAATTTTCAAACGCACATTTTCCTTTTATCCCAACAAGGTGCGGTATTTCATTACACTATTTAGTGTCACTGCAGGGCGAAATACTATTGGGTTTGTTTTGTATTACGTACATTAGGTACATTATGTACATTAATGTTGATTTAATGTCACTGTTTAATCTAACAATATAATTCAATCTAATAACAATTATTGTAACTACGCCTGAAATAAAACTTTCAAGACGTTCTACCACCAGGCAACGAAAGACAGGCCAACCACGTAATCTCAAAGTATTCTCGTTAGCACAAAACCACAGCATGTGGTGTCACAACTTCAACACGGTCGTTTTCCTTTTATACCAAATGTATGCGTAGTTCATTACACTATTTAGGGTCACAACCGGGCAAATATTATTGGGTTTGTTTTGTAGCTCGTACAAATATGGGTATTAATGTTGTTTTAGTGTCACTGTTTATTCTTAAAATATTCAATATTGATACGAATATTGCAGCCACTCCTATTGAGGAGAAAGGAACCGTGTTTTTCACTCTTACCCATTATCACATAATTCTGATTGACACTAAGTCTGACGTTGCAATAAAGAAATGCTCCTTGGAGACTGACTATGATCTCGACCGTCGTTCCCGTGGCAGTTAAACCGTTCCTTTTATAACTCTTTTCAATATCCACGGTGTACACAGTCTTACGTATGGCGTCAAAACCGACAGCTGATTGTAAAAGAAAGAAGGTAGTAAAATTAATATACTGTAACAGAAAGCTGACAGTCCTTGTCAATTTTACGCAATTACAAGTCAATAATTGCATGGGAAAAGGACGTAAGAGGGGCAGTTGGTTGGGGATCATGTGTGGTGGACTTATCGCAAGATTGAACAGTGGCCTAGATAAGTGTTATGCAATTCTTCTTATTTTCAATTTCCGCAGGTTTATTTATTCTTTTTCTTCTTCTCGTTATAAACAACCGCTAACAGCCGATGTACTTATAACATGAATCTTGTCAACCATGCTGATCAGTCTGATCTATAATCTTTTCATAGCAAATTCAGGAAAAGAAGTGAAGGTAGATGATTTGGTTTTCTTAAAGGGAGATAACATTTACTTTGGCTCTTTTGGTAACCAATCAGGTGACCAACTTTCACAATTGAGTACCAGAGGATTTTTGTCTTTTTGAATATAAAGCAAGTTGATAACTTCGCATATTTTTGAAGTAGAACATCGACGTTAACTCAGTCTTCACTTTTTCTTGCGTAGAAAACATAATAAGCTAGTTTTGTATCATCAATTTCCCTTTACTTTTGTGGTTAACGATTTAATATTAAGTTTGAAGGTTTACGCTTGGTACGATGTAACATTATTACTACTTGCCCAAGCTTTTAATATGTTGATTTTAGTACACTTTTTACGTTTAGTACACTCTTGGAAAGGAGGCATTATGATTTTGCTATTATTAATAATCTCGCAAAAGCGTTGAATTGTGTTTGACAATCCATGTACGACCGAGACCGTTCAAGCCTTCAAACTTTAACACTTGATACAAATAAATAGACATGTAAAGAATAGTCGCTGAATACTGAGAGTGTTTGAATGGTTGTAATGATAACAACGATGATGAGAGCATCAAATTTGTTACCATTCACAAACGATTGCTTTCTTTAAACCTGGCCAAACTTACAGTTAGCAGAACAGATGAGTCTGGTTGTGAATCAAAAACTGAAAGAATGCACTGAACTCTTGGGAACGTCGTGCTAACTAACATAACCACTAATGTTAATTTCGTTTAGCATTATATTTTATCACACATAAAATTTACATCCTCTCTGAAGTTATCTAAAATGAACGAAATAGTATACAAATATTTATCAACAGAAATGTGCCAACCGCGAATTACATTCCTTTGTGACAACTCGATAACCTTTCAGATGCGTAGCGAAGGGGTTTTTGTTGGGGGGTGTGGAGAATTTGATTTGCCGACGGATCTGGAAGTGGTGACTGAAATGGGGGAGGGGTCTAAAAGGAGGGGGTGTCTCCCTCCCCTTTGGAAAATTTTTAGTTTTGAAACGTCCTTAGATGCAATCTGGTGCATACTTTAAGCCAAATTTGATTTGCCGTCGGATCTGGCAGTGGTGACTGAAATGGGGGAGGGGTTTAAGGGGAGGGGGTGTCCCCCTCCCCTTTGGAAAATTTTTAGTTTTGAAACGTCCTTAGATGCAATCTGGTGCATATTTTAAGTCAAATTTGATTTGCCGTCGGATCTGGAAGTGGTGACTGAAATGGGGGAGGGGTATAAGGGTAGGGGGTCTAACCCTCCCCCTTTGGAAAATTTTTAGTTTTGAAACGTCCTTAGATGCAATCTGGTGAATATTTTAAGTCAAATTTGGCACGGAAGAAGCTCCCGTTCTCCTTTTCTCTATTCAGCTTTCCTTCTTTCTTCCCATTCCGCTCTCTTCACCTTTTCTCCTTTTGCCGACAGACCCAAAATTTGCCGACAGCGACCAAATTATTGGGGGGCGGGTGTGACACCCCCCACACCCCCCGCTCGCTACGCCCCTGTAACCTTTCTGTAACACATTGACGTTTGTAGGCGTGTTCTCTTATTACTATTTCTTTCAAAGACCAAATACTAACAATGATCGTAAGATTTCATAAAAATGTCATGAATATTTCGACATATCTCAACTCGGCGCAAACGATTGGTCTTTGATACTCACAAGATGGAAAATAGTCATCAAAGAAGGATGGTAGGTTACTCTCCTGATACTGGTAATCTCCTTCGTTTTCTATGAAAGTTACGTCTTCTGCTGTCACTCGGCCTTGTATGACTGTGAAAATTGAAACGTAAAGACTGAGTATTATTTTATCTTTCGACTGAAGTTAAACAAACGCAAAATGGCAGGCAGAATTCTCCCACGCTCAATACAACTTTATGATAGGTACCACTTGACAAAGGGCTTTTTATCGAGCTAACATAAAAAAACGCTTGACAAATTACAATCTAAGGTAACGTTAGAATAACGTTTTGCACTAACGTTACTTTGCCAAATTTGAGTTCAATATAAACAATATAAACACTTATACATATAGTTGACACACAATTGGTCTTCTTTACTTATCGCTGAAGGTTAATGTAATATGGAAAATTACAAATTAAGTGCTGGAGGTAAAGAAATTTTCCATGAAGCTCGCGTGCACACGGAATAGTCTATACAATACATCTTTTTTACTCGGTTTCTTTTAGTAAGTGGTTTTAGTATGGTGAACTCAATGGCGAATAGTTGGAATATTCCACCAAATGAAGGTTAAAAGGATTGTAATTATAGAACTTGTATTCAACTTTTTTTCATTAAACCGTCCAGAAAGCTTTCATAGTATAAATGTAAACATATTTAAAGACTAAATAGGACACTAAAATGTTTTCATAATTTTGACATTTTCTTAAATAAATGGTAGCTTGTTTATTTGATGACGTCTACTGATATGAGACTTTAGAATAAAATAGTATCCAAAATTAGCAATGTCAACTCAAAATCTGCTTTTAAAGGTCCCATGAAATACCCCTTACTTTAAGTGTTTTAAGACCTTACAATATTAACGGTTATTTTAGCTATTTACAAACCTATTGTTTCTTGCAATTAATTTAACTATTTATTTATTCAGACGGTGAATCATCGAATTTAGAATTTCCGGAACAGTTATACACACAACATGCATCCAACATAAAGCATAACACATATCACTCAAAGAAATATTATTGGCATTTCTGACACGTAGTATGAACGATAAAGTGATGAAATGCATTGCTCACCATAATCAGCTGCACAATATTCCTCTTGAGGATGCAGTTGTTCACATGAGCAGCACTGTATGTTACGAATGCTGGACATTACAAGTACAACACTCAGTACATGGGAGAACCACATCGCCGTTGGCATTTTCTATAACGTCTCAGAGAATTAAATCTACTGTTTTGGGAACTCTAGTCTTGATTCGTCAGCAAACACGAAATGGTTGCCTCAATCGTGTACAAGGTTATTATGTGCCAAAGTACCTGTTCAACTACCGATTAAATTTCTCTCTTTACCAGTAAGTGCCTATTCTGTTACATAGAATAAGAAAAGCATTATACGGTTAGCGAGAAATGACAGACCTGGTAACACACCCTTTCTTCATGTCGTCAATTTAGTCAATTGTTAAAACGGTTGTGTGAGTATAATAGCTCAGTACAGCTGAAGCATCAAGGCTTATAAAAATAAACAAATGTTACAGATGAACAACAACTCAAAGTGAATGCGCTAGTTGTAAGGGCACATTCTACATCCAAAAATAAAAAGAAACCAATTCTTCCTCATAGGCTAGTGCAATAGCGGGTAGCCTAATCACATGTTCTAGAATGTTATATAGTTAGATATATATATATATATATATATATATCTATATATATATATATAGATATACATCTATATATATATATATCTATATATGTATATATATATACAACTATATATATCTCTATATATATCTATATATATTTATATCTATATATATATATATATATATATAGATAAAATATAGATATATATATATATATATATCGTAATGAGTTGGAAAATCAAGAACAATGAACACACCCTTTCTTCATGTGGTCAATTTATATATATATATATATATATATATATATATATATATATATATATATATATATGTATATATATATATCTATATATCTAGATATCTCTCTCTATTTATATATATCTATATATATATATATATATCTATATCTATCTCTCTCTCTATATATATATACATATATATATATATATATCCATATATATATGTATATATATATAGCTATATATATATATATATATATATATATCGTAATGAGTTGGAAAATCAAGAACAATGAAAAAACTTCCAGCCTCCACCGGGATTCGAACCCGGGCCTCCCGCTCTGTACGCGGACACCCTAACCACTAGGCTATGGACGCTGATTGTATGTTCAGAGGTTCGAAACCGGTAAGGAAGGTCGCAATTCCACTGTAGGCGTTTGTCACCTGTATCAAACAATACTAGTTCTGTTTTTGGTGACATTTTTTGCCTTACTCTAGACATCAAATATGATGCTAACCAACTCGAAGTCATTTGTGATTCCTAAAGCCGGATCTCGAAAGAGATACTATGAACAGACGTAATGACAAAAGCAAATCAATATATATATATATAATTAAAAATCGTAATGAGTTGGAAGTGAAGGGTGCTCCAAATCAAAACAATAGATATTATTTGCAAAAGCAGATTTCGGTCGTTTTACACTTTGTAGTCACGTACAGCTATATACTTGAAAGATGACATCATAATTATGTACTCCAAGTCAGACCGATATTACAAGACACGATCGAATAGTTGGTACCCAAGTTTAGTTGCAGTCAAACATGATTGTTTTACTTAGCATAGCTCCATATTATGCAATGATAGAGACAAGCTTCTGAACACATCGATCTCTGTTCACACTACGTACGATAAACGACACAAAACTATGTACTTATATCATCCCGTTCTCAATACGTACGATACCATACCATACGATAAAACTGAGCGAAATTCGACAGTTGTTATTATTGCCCAATCAGAACCATGATATTGAATACTAACATAATACCCGTATGTCTTTATCGAGCTCTAGTACGCGCTGTCTGCAATATTACTTTCTTTACTTCAATATAGTGAGCCAGCCCACAGCGATTTCCCCTTTGTAGAGCTAAGCTTCAAACACTCAATTTTATCGAAGTTCTTTTACACATCGTACAGTTGCCGACATAATGCATCTTTCAAAGACTTTGTTATGGTGTCGTAACATATCGTTTAGTATCATACAAAGAACACACGGCGCTTTAGTGTAGAATTAATGAATAGTATCTTGCACTTTTAAATGATGAGAAAGATCAGACAATTGATTGAATAATAATAATAATAAAACGAATCAACAAAAGTCAAGAAACAGAAATAAAGTAACCTCAAGTTTCGTTCTAAGAATATGACTGCCTGATTCAGTTATAAAAAGATAACGCTTGATTCGTTTCGTTTTCACTTTCCTCGGTGAAAAGCATCCAAAAAAACTGATTAAAATCCCGATGTAAAAGATTGTGGGTATAGCTTAAAATTTGATAATGCCAAGAAAATGCTCAATTGATTTGAATGGTTTTGGGATTAGTTTACAGATAACAAAGTTCGGAAAATCTCAAGTGCAGTTCTCGTACCAAAAACAAATGCAATTATGATGGCTCAATTTGACCATAAAGAAATTTCGAAATTAACGTTTCATCCTCAGCTCTAATTATATAAAAGAAACACAGCAGGAACCAGTATATTTTTAAGTTCTCAGACTCGTTATCCTTAATGCTTCACTTAAATGGGATCATAATCTTTGATAAAGAGCTGTGTATTGTTCAATGTATCAGAAGGAAACTTGCAAACGACAGTTTGTGAAAACCTTGTGATGTACTTTACACGATGGACACGTATTTTAATCCACGAATAAAGATATTTACCTTCACAAAGTGTCCAGTACGTATAAATATCCCTATCGCCATGCTATTTACGTAGACATATGTGATTACGTCTAGGATGCTACGTTTTCAGGCATTGTTGTTTTTTAACAATACAGATCTACACATATAGCCAAAATATATATACATCGTGTTACATCAGTTTTCTGTACCTCTAATGCTGCCTGTACCGTCGGCGATTATGATTATTGTGATTTTAAACTTGTAACAACATTTCTTCACTGGCAGCCATGTCGTCTTTCTCCCGTCGGTCGATCACCGTCAGCTTGCTATCTAGATTCTCGGGAAGAGCAGCGTCTTTTATAAACTGATACATAGTTCGAAAGCGATATTTGTGTTACACCCGAGCTTAGTGATCAAGTGGGTACATTTAAAAGGAATAATTAATACAAGTGGCTGCTCGATCCTATATGTTTATTGCCCGTGTACATGCAATTTGTAATAGCATGATACGGTTTCAGCAAGTCAGAGGGAGGTACATATGACATTAGAATAAACATACTTTGCCCTTGAGCATTGACAAAGAAAACACCATAGGATTATGAACACAAAACTTTGTCTAAAAATGGCATTGAGACAAGCAAGACAATTTTCACATGACTTTTTAGTTTCCATTGTTTCCATAAAAGCGTTTAAAGGTGAAACTGAATACTTCTCATGTAAAGCAAACTGAGCTGTATTCTTCAGTGCTATTTGAATGTCCAGGCGACGAAATATTTAAGCAAACACAGAGATGGGAGCACGATGATAAAGTTCTGAATACAGGAAGAGCAAATACTGGAAAACCTCCTGGCAAAGTCATGAGTTTAATCACGAACTATTCTAAAGTTTAACTAACGTTTCTTATTCACACGAAAGAATATTCCAGTGTTTCCGAAACTCTGAACGGTGGACTTAATTGCTGATGGTCACAGGTATGTTTGTCATCAGTATCTCGTTATTTAATGGAGACGATCTAATAACAAAAACTAATTTAGGAAGTTGTACAGCATTCTAATTTTATATGGTTTGCTTGATTTCATAAATATAAAAATAGCACAGTATCAAACTTGCAACATATACCTATTCTTTCTTAAAGTTATGTTTTTCTTACCTTGGGAACTGTTGTTCAATATTTAGTTGGTCTAAATTTTTACTAGTCGAGTGTGATGGTATCATCAAAACACTATATTTTCGCCGTTTATCTGGGGCTGCCTTTTTTGGACGGTGGTGTGCTGGGGAGGGGTTTTTCGTTTCGCTGCGTGCTGGTCGTCTTTTTGTGGTTTTTTGAATGTTTGGGGGGGTTGGGCGTTTTGTGTCTGCAGGTCGACGGGCGCATGTTTTATTGGCTCGCTTCACCTGAGTTTCGTTTGTCAGAATGGAATGGTTCGGTAGTGCCGTTTGGCCGTGCCGTTTTGTATCGCACATGGCGGGTCACGTAAAAACCACACTCTAACAAGTATAATATGATCATGTTCGCATTTAAGATGCAACGTACAGCCTCAACTGTTCCAACCAGCTGTTAAACTCCTCACTGTACTCTAGTAACTTTGCTTTTTCCAAAAAAGCGTGTCGTCTACTTTATTTATTGCTTAAATAATTTAAACAACTAATACGAAGATATGAAGTGCAGTTTGAATGTGCTCAGGGAGGTTTCATCCTAAAATATTTTACTATGGTTTATGTTTGAACCGAACCAACCACGGAGTTTTCCATTTAGTCATATATTGTATCATACCTCATTCACTTTTCTTGCACACAATAAACTTCAAGAAGGCAATACACGTTTGCTGCATTTAGTTAACAGTATATCGAGTAACTGTTAAACTATCAAGTTTGTCTAAAGATGGCATTGAGACAGGCAAGACAATTTTCACATGACTCTTTAGTTAACATTGTTTCGACAAAAGCATTTAAAGGTGAAACTAAATACTTCTCATGTGTAGCAAAGTGAGCTGTATTCTTCAGTGCTAATTGAATGTCCAGGCGATGATATATTTAAGAAAACACAGAGATGGAAGCACGATGATAAAGTTCGGAATACAAAAAGAGCAAATACTGGAAACTCCCTGGCAAAATCATAAGTTTATCCACGAATTATTCTATAGGTATAGCTTACGTTTCTTATCTCATCAGTATCTCGTTATTTGAATGGAGACGATCTAATAACAAAAACTAATTTAGGAAGTTGTTGATCTTACTAATTTAATATGGTTTGCTATATCTTATTAATATAAAAATAGCACAGTATCAAAATTGCAACATATGCCATTTGTTTCTTAAATTATTTGATTGTTCCCTTGGGAACTGTTCTTCAATATTTAGTTTTTGGGAACGCGCTTTTACACTATCACAATGTTTAATATAATAAGTACACGTACTCACACGTAAATGGGCATGCCATGCAATGAAAGCCGGTTTAGACCTCGTGAACGTGGTTGTAAAGTATTCACAATTCACAGAGGTTGATATTGTTTAATTTACATCAGAATTTCAGTTTTGCACGTTTTAATTTTACATAAGTAAATAACTGAGTGCTGCAGTCGCTTTATAGTGAACGTTCACTATATTTTGTAAAACAGCAGCCGAAGTTAATGAAAAACAAAGAGGTTACTACTATGTTATTTTACACTGCCCTTAAAAATAGTTTATGTATAACACTGGTCAATTTCATGAAACATGTTTCATGAATTAAATTTGTATTTACCAATGAAGCTTTGGGTAGATCAGGGCCAAAGACGGACGTGTTTCTCTGCCTTAAATGTTCCCCGTGATTTACACTACATACATGAGTGTTTTTGCAATTCTGGTGCATCTACTGATACCAAAACATGCTAAGAGAAGACATTGACTCATCCTAGATTGTGTATGCTTTACTTCTGTAGTTTATATTATTTCTTAGTAACCGTTACTTTAATTACAAAGTCTTTTCCTATGTACCAGTGAGAAAAGAAGAAAAAATGTTAGCAAGCTGCTTATGTAATGCCAAAAAAAACATGACAATGTTATAAGATTTAACTTTGCGATGCTAGCAGGATCATCTTTAGAGGCTACTGAAACGAAAATAAACAAATAAAACATTAATATACACAGATGATCTGACCGTTTGACCAAGTTAACGGTCTGCCTATCTATGTTTCTTGATGTGTTCTTAGCTTGATTCATTTTAGGTCGCCTCTGAAGGAGATCCTAATAGGACCGATACATCCGTCTCTCTAACTTCAACATAATTTCTAGCTATGTCCGCGACACAAAATAGACAGCTATAAATGTAGAAAAATGGTTGAAAAGTTGACACTATGGAAAATAATGGCTAAACTTTCATTATAACTACACTAAGGATCTAGAAAATAGCTGAAAGGTTAACAATACGGAACGTTATAGCCATACTTTTATTATAACTACACTAAAGATCGAGAAAATGGTTGAAAGGTTAACACTCTGGAAGGTTATGGCCATTGTGTTAGTATAACTTCACAATAGATCTAGCAATTAGCTGAAAAGTTGACACTTTGGAACGTTATGGTCATAGTTTTACCATAACTACCATAGTTTTACCATAACTACACTAAAGATCTTGCTTTAGTGATCTTCTTACTACCATAGCTCTTACATGAATGAGCCCGAGGGAATGTGCTCCTTAAACTTCGGTATGTGACAGATACATTTTCAATCGGTTTTTTTGGACAGTATCTAGTGATAAAAGATTCTAATTTTAAAAGAATAATAGAGTCTATAACAAAACCATATACTAGTAATAAAATTCAGAAGGTTGCAATGTAACTGGCCGTGTTTTTCTATATTAACCTAAACGGTAATAACTCGCTACTATAATTCGTGCAACCAAATTATTGTTATTATAGATATGACGCATCGGAATATCACTAGTTGTGCGGGTGATATGACTTGGTAAAAGTTGCAACTAAACGTTAAGTACGGTTTTAAGGAAATGTTGAACAATAACAAGATCAGGCAAATTTAAGCTACCCAACTAAAGCTAAAAGAAAAGAAAACTACAATGTGTAATTGATACTTTTGGGAGCCGCCTATAGTATCCGCATCATGACTTTAATGCTTTCTCAAGCACCTTCTGTAGTCTTTTCCTCCGAGCCAGTCGCAAATGCCTCCCTTGTTCTTGCCGCATCTTGCAAAATCAATTTCACAGTACCGACTATAGAAGTGGTCAAAATCCAGTGTACAAATTCCTTTAGTTTTATCACAGTAGTCGTATCGCCCGCATATCTGATTTGAAGAAAAAGCAAATACAAAAATATGTAAATATAAATTGTTGGTTTTGCGACTAAGTAAACAGGTACTGTGATTAACTTGTAAATTTATTCCATGTCTGCCTGAATATAATATTGACGTCACACTGTTTACGAACCAGACACATTTTGTAACAGAAACCCCCATATTCGATTTGTTATACGACTGAGAAATAAGTTACTGCGATGTACAAGTGATTTCATTCCATGTTTACCCGTATAATATTGTTGAGGTCGCACTTTCTACATCGTTCATGGTAAGTTTCAGCCGAGTCTTGATTTTAAACACGCAGTATTTAATAATCAACATCGTCGACGTAACCCTATGACAAGGTCTCATGCTTTTGATAACAAACTTACTGAACATTCATTGCAGTTCTTCCTATACTGACGTTTCAGCCCTTTAAACTGTCGCTTGGTGATCTGATTAACGGTCCTGTAATATCCGCATACTCCGAGTGTCAACTGGTCATTAATCACATCGCCTATAAAGATGAGCCAAAAACATGGTTACGTATAAGAGCACATCTCACGATATAATGTACATACTGATGTAAGGTATTAAAGAAAAAATAAATGCTAGGTCACAAAGAATTATTACTATAAGTATATACACCAAAGCTTCATAACCTTTCTTAGTCACCCTATACACTCCTGGGTTATGTTTAGTTATATTTTAATTATACGTCACATATTCCTTCATCATGAAATTATCATATTTAAAACCGTGCGTAGAGAAATGGTTTCAGATGGGGGAGTCGTACTTTGCTTTTTAACAATCGTTAAACTGTTAAATTTATGACCGCTTACAATTTGTTTGAATGAACCATCTTACGCTCACAATTATACTATTTTGTTAGAAGAGTAGAAAGGAGCGGTGCAGCAATGTAAAAGGACCCTCGGGGTGTCCAAATTCAAACACACACAACAATTGTTGGATTTGGGTGACATTTCATTTGTACATTTTGCACCTCAACATGCCCGGATATGACACTATCAAGCTTTCCGTTAATCATTTTTAGGACAGGCTTTCCCTGTGTCCTATAGAGGATTTCTTTTAAATGTCCATTTATGGCCAGTATAACTGGAAAAATGTTAAGTGTGTTTATTTATTTTTCGATTTTTGTCACCCTGCTGGAAGCGGTTGTACCGCATAAGCATGTTATAAATGAATGTACCGTACCCAACGATTCTAATTAATACCCAATGTGGGCCAAAAATAATTAAATTTAACCAACATCAGTGACAATTTGTCCTATAATAACAGATGTATACTCAAGCGCTTTTGAAATATTTTTTTTATGTTTAATTTTATTGGCTGTGTTTAAGGCCCCCGCTCCCCTACCCTTGCTCCCTCCCCGAGTACATCATTTCGTGGTGTCTGCTAACGATTATTATGCAGAGAAAGAATATATTTGTTTTCTTTTTGTTCTTTTCGGAATACATCTTAGAGCCCTAATGGTGTCCAGGAGCATCCCTCCTTCCCAGTAGCTGCAAGGTATCCAGATCTGTTTGTTGTCTCGTAGCGAGTTCAAAGCAGAAAACCACATCTCAGAGATAATTTAAATTTCAATGGAGTGTATTTAAAAGTCCCTGTATTCTCCAGGGACTGATATATCGTAAACCTAACGTTCTAACCACCAGGCAACGAAAGACAGTTTAACCACGTAATCTCAAAGTATTCTCGTTAGCACGAAACCACATCATGTGATGTCGCAACTTCCACACGGTCATTTTCCTTTTGTACCAAATGTGTGCGGTATTTCATTTCACTACCGGGCATATGTTATTGGGTTTTTTTTGTATAACGTACAAATATGGGCATTACTGTTTTTTTAGTGTCACTGTTTGTTCTAACAATATTCAATATATATACAAATATTGTAGCCACTCCTATTGAGGGGAAAAGGAACAGTGTTTTTCACTCTTACCCATTATCACATAACTGTAATTTATAGCAAGTCCGACGAAGCAATCAAGCGTTTCACTGTGTGTGACTATCTCGACCGTAGTTCCCTTGGCAGTCAAACCGTTTCTTTTATAACTCTTTTCGATATCCACGGTGTAGACAATCTTCTTTGCGTCAGGTGCTGATAGTTAGAAAAACAAGGCAGTAAAAAGACTATGCTGTAAAATAATTTTAATCTACCTTGCCAAGTTTACGCAAATACAGGTCAATGATTGCTTGGGAAAAGGACGAGGAAGGAGCAGTTGGTTGGGGATCATTCCTGTTAGACGTATCGAAGATTGAACAGTGGCATAGATCAATATTGTGCAATTCTTCTTTTTTTCAATACCACTGGTCTGATTGATTTTCTTCTTTTTGCTATAAAGAAACCACTAACAACCGGTGTATTTATCACTTTCATCTTGTCAACCTTGCTGATGGTTTTGATCTCTAATCTTTTCATGGCAAATTCAGGAAAATAAGTAAACGTAGAGAATTCTGTTTTCTTAAAGGGAGATACAAACATTTTTTTGGTACTTTTGATAACCAATCACATGACCAATTATCACGATTGAGTACCCGAGAATTGTTTACTTTTTATTTAAACAAGTTGATACTACGTATATTTATGTAGTAGAATATTCACGTTAACCCAATATTTTCTTCATCTGGCGTATTCAAAAACAATGAATACGCTAGTTTTGTGTTACCAATCCCTCCTTACTATTGCGGTTGACTGTTTTACAGTAAGAGTATAGGTTGACAGTCGGTAAGTTGTAAGATTATTATTCCAAGCCCAAGCTATTTATTTCTGAATTTGTGTACACTGATCACGTTAAGTACACTCTTGAAAAGGATTCATTATGATTTTGCTATTGTTGTATTTGAGAATCAATGTATTACCCATACCGATCAAGACCTCGCAGAAAAAAAAAATGAAAAACTTGAGATGAATAAATAGACATGTAAAGTATTGTCGCTGAATACTATGAGTGTTTGAGTGGTTTCAGTAATAAAAATGATGACGAGAGCATCAAATGTGTTACCATTTTCAGACGATTGCTTTCTGTCTGACTGGCCAAACTTACATTTATCAGAACTTGACAGACGAGGTTGGTTGTAAATCAAACACTGAAAGGATGCACTGAACTCTTGGGCACCTCGTGCTAACGTGTAACACAACCACACATGCTACTTTCGTTTAGCATGATGTTTTACCACCCATGAACTTTACACCCGCCCTGATGAAATTCTCTAAATTTAACCAAAGAGTATACTAATATTTATTAACAGAAATGTCAACCTCGCAACGACTTGATAACCTTTCTGTAACACGTCGACGTTTCTAGGCGTGTTCTCTTCTACATTAAGTTTTAGATAGACCAAATATTAACAATAATAGTTGTAAGATTTCATCGTCAAATCTTTAGAAATGTCATGAATATTTCGTTTTATCTCAACACAATACATAATAAGCTGTCTTTGATACTCACGACCTGTAAGATTCATGGCCGGTGGCAGGGGAGTTGTACTTTGCTGATACTGGTAATCTCTTTCGTAGTTTATAAAAGGTACATCTTGTGCTGTCACTCGGCCTCGTATGACTGTAAAATCAAGTATTATTTTATCTTTGGAGTGAAATTACACAAACGTTAAAATGACATGCAAAATGCTTCTAATGTCCAACGCAACTTTAATATAGGTATCAATTGACTTTAATCTAATTCGCTAAGGGGTTTTCATTTCACAACTGTCCGGAAAAACAAGCGTTTGACAACTTTGGAGAAATTCGGATATTGGATATCAGTTGAACATGATTTATTTGTTCAACCTTTTAACCAGCTGGTTTCGTTGTAGGTTTCAATAACTCTCAAATACGTTCCTACAGTAACTATGTTTGTACTAACGTTGCCGCAGGTTTACTTTGCAAAATTTGAGATTCCATACAAACAGATATCAACACTTGAATGAGTTAAGAAGTCTTTCCTTTTGCACATAGTCAACACACAAACTCGCCCTACTTTACACCTGCAAGTCTAGCCGATATTCGTATCGCCATGTCATATTAATATAAATAACAAATTAAGTGTTGGAGGTAAAGACATTTTATATGAAAATTGCGTGTTTTCATGAGATAGTCTACATTCCTTTTCACTTTCATCTAATAACGTGGTTATAGTCTTGGCATTGCAGCAAGTTAACCTAGTCTACTCAACTTAATATGGCAAAAAAAATATGACTAATTGGATGCTTGTGATAGTACACTAGTTCAATGCATCAAAATATCTACACAATATTTTTGATTATGTAAGGTAAATTCCCTAAGAAATACTATAGAGTAAATACTAATTTTAAACACACACCGACTAGTTTTTAAATTACGCTGTATCTCGAATTATGGGCATCAAACTATATAGACATTCAGATGCATGATTTTTACAGTTCACCGATGCGCTCTTTGAAAGAAGCAATCAATTTCTTAAAGCAGCTTGTTGAGTCTGTTGGCAATTTTCCAAGCCTGTTGAATATAACTGAAGATCACGTTGCGATTGATCACTCAGTAAATCACCTCGATTTTTCCACCAAATGAATATTCATTTGATAGTAACTATAGAACTTTTATTTAATGTTATCATTATGCCGTCTAGAAAGCTTTCATAGTATCAAAGTAAACACATTTCAAGACTACATGGGAAACTGAAAGTTGTTTTTTGGAATTTTGCTTCACGTTTTCTTAAATGAAAGGTAGCAATTAGTTAAGTTGATGACGTCTATTTGATACGAGAGTTTTAGCATGAAATAGTATCAAATATTGAAATACCGACTCAAAAGCTGCTTTTAAGGTCACATGAAATTACCTCTTACTTTAAGTTTTTTAAGACCTCACCATAACAACATTTAATTTAGCTATTTATTTATTCAGACGGCCAACCAACGTATTTTGGATCATCGGACCGGTTAAACACACAACATGCATCCAATATAAAGCATAACGCATATCACCTAGAGTAATATCATTAGAGTATCTGTCACACATAGTACGAAGGATAAACTGATTAAATACATTACTCACCATAGTCAGCTGCACAATATACCTCTTGAGGATGCAGTAGTACACATGTGCAGCACTGTATGTTACGAATGCTGTACATTACAAGTACAACACTCAGTACGCGGGAGAACCACATCGCCTTTGGCATCTTCTATAACGTCTCAGAGAGATAAATCTACTTATTAATATTTTCGGGCAACTCTAGTCTTGAGTCGTCAGCAAAAACGCATTGGTTTGCCGCAATCATGCACAAGGTTATTATGTGCCAAAGTACTTGTTCAACAACCGATTAAATTTCTCCCTTACCAGTTAGTGCATATTCTGTTACATAGAAGAAAAAGAAAACACATCGTATGGCTAGCGAGAAATGAACACAACCTGGGGCTTCATTTGAATTGTTACGACGGTACAGGAAAAAGAAACAAATGTGATAAATGTGAAATTCGAAATGAATGCACTAGTAGTTGTGAGGATTCATCCTACATAAGAAAGATCAAAACAAAATATTCGTCCTTATATGTTAGCGTAATAGCAGGTAGCCTTATTACATGTTGTAGTATCATTGGATCCCCCTCGGTGCATAGCTAAATGTTATATGAGTATATCTCAAGAAAAATTCAAGTAAACGACCGCAAAAAATACATCTGGATTTTCAGACGAAATACAACAATTATTTTGAAAACTTTGAATCTTAAACGATATACCCAATTATGTTATTAACGTAGATGTTTCCACTAATTACTAAGTCTATATAATAAAGCTGGATTTTCTATCGATATACCAATTATTTTGATAAACCACACAGCCGCATATATATATACAAATAGATGCATACGCAAAAGCCTAAAACTTAGCTATAATGCTCAGTTTCAGTTGGTCAACAGCTCACACACCCATTCTTTTATAAACTCGTACCCCATTGTCATTTGTGCTCTTGTTTGCGTCTAACTTCACAGGCAAATATTCTGAACTCTCGCGAATGCACGGTTTGGCTCATTGCGCTCTTGTTTCAACACATTTCCTGTATAACCCTGGCGACAAAAGATTTGCGGGTATATCGAAAACGTTCGAGGCAATAACATCACACCACATATGATAAAGCTCAGCTCCGTTACATTCTAATATACATTTATTAAGATGAACACAATCGCCGTCGCGTCTAGGTTTTAAATGGCGATGAAAAATCTAATCGACTATGGACATCAACTGTCATTTTTGTCCTTGCTGAGTTTAATCCATCCCCCGAAGTGACGGGGGTGGATTAAACTCATCCCCTTGTAGACTTCAAGTTACTCGCCAGCTGGGATGGGTCCTGAGGGAGAACCCCCGGAAGCTCCGAGAAAATAAGCTCATGTTTAAAGCATATGACTTTCATTAGCATGTCACACCTTTTGATCTAGGATGGGATCTGGGGAGAGCGAGTGGGAACAACACTTCTTGGGGGGGGGGGAATATTTATATTTTTTGCAAAATCATATTGCCAGGTTTTGCAATGTTTTAGGGACCATATGTTACATCCCACCTTGGTGACGTCAAATGCATTAAAGCTGCAAACCAAACTCAGGCCCAGCTCGTGGCCGGGAACATGGGAGGAGGCCCAAGTCGGAGTCCAGAATGCTATGCGACAATGAATGTCCGTCAAGTACCAGCGGTATAGGTTAAATGAACTCGAGCGAGTTGCTCCCGGTGGGGTCTAGGTAGTGGTGCTCAGATGACCTTCAATGAGTTAAGACCCTGAACGTTTAAAATTTCCAGTGGCATCAAGGGGCCTAGGTAAGAGCTTTTGTGTTATGTAACAGTGTCCTTGCATTGTTACGTATAATGGCAATGGTAGCTCTTAGGCATAATGGAGACAAACACTGTATCATACGTAAGGTAGGTATATATTGTAGGTCTACATCTCCAGGAAGCGTCATTGATCACATGCATACACATACACAAGAAGAGAATGTCAGGAAAGTTTATTTCATCATATAACATTTTCAAACATAAACAGAAAAGTTACAGCATGAACATAATGTCTGGACATAATGAAGAAAGGTAAATTGAGAAGGTATAACCTGACATTAAAGTTAGCTATACCATGGTGACTCATTATATGTTGATTTAGATGTGATCACATGGTCTAAGATGGGGCGAAGCGGCTGTCTGAATTGGTCAGCAGACAGCTTGCACAAGGGAGAAAAAGGATTGTTACTTATGATTGAGCAAAAGCACACGTTATATATTCGTACTTGACAATCATCTACGAGCTTCTACTAACACAAAGCTCACTTTACTTCCCACATGAACCACCCCTAACTCCCTCCCTCTTTCTCCAGTTTTTGGTACATTACCGCCCTTTTGACAAGCTCTGTACCACCTAACCAAATGAATGAAAATATCGCTCTCTCCCACCGCACCAGTACGCGACGCGGAATTGGGTACACCGCGCCCGGGTACCACAAGATGGGCGAAACAAAAAGATTAATAACGGTGACTTTCCCCAAGATCGAAAGCCAGCAGGTGTCAAAGTTTTTGAGCCTGCTCTCAAATACCCTAGCCTTCTCGTTGCAGGTGACATCACAATGTGTATCCGTAGCCGAACCATATACCATTAATTTTGATATTCTGATCCTACCAAGACGCACCGAATGGTAAGTCTTTGTATCTCCAGCTACCAAGGCGAAAGCCCTTTGTTTTGTTCGGATTCAACTTTGCCCGGTAGCTCTCTCAAAGTTAGATAAATTCTGCGAGAGGGCACGAAAGGAGCCCAGACTCGAAACAACACACGTGACGTCATCTGCATTTTGAACGCATTTCACTTTGGCACCCCTTAGCACAACGAATGGAACAAGTCTTTAGTCCCTTTCCAAGCACCGGAAGAGGACTCTCTTAACAAAACACAAAGTAATGGAGACAGAGGGCACCCCTGGTGCACCTCTATCTACATTAAAACGCTCTGAACAAATTCCATTTATGATCACAGAACTGAAACTTTCCTGATAAGAAACACATATCCATTTACAAAAATATGGGTGCAACTGAAACGTCTCCAATACATTCATTAAAAAACCGCGATCCACCATGTTAAAGTCCTTCTGCCGGTCAAGAAAGACCAATGAAGATGACAGATCACGGTCAATAACAAAGTCGGTCTATAGCGCTTCAAACACAAGTTCTGCTGGATGCAATGACCCTTCACTGCACAAGTCTGGAGATGACCCACAAGATGCGGCATAGCCAGTGCAAGGCAGTTGCACAAAGCCTTAGCCAGCAAACATTTAACAAGGTAATCGGACGCTCGTTATGATGATCCAAGGGGTCCTCAGACTTGGGAAGCAAAGTAATTATGCCAAACGTTGACTTTGGTTTAACAGTCCGTTCAGGAAGGCGTCTTCGAAGACGGCTCTGATGTCGGGTCCTATTATTGCCCAAAAGGTTCGGTAGAACTCCCTCGGAAGCCCGTCCGAACCCAGGGACTTGCTATTCTTTATCTTTGAAAGCGCCTTCCAAAGCTCAACAGTGGTTATTCCGCCCACTAACATATCATTGACCTCATGGGGAATAGTTTGTGAGATTCCCCTCAATATATCGGCCCGTTCCGACCAGTCGACATTGCCGCGCATAAACAAATTCGAATAATAATCTTTATACACGCGGACAATGCCGTGAGGGTCACTAACCACGGTCCTATCAGTAGTGCGCACAGATGGGACGCATCTGTCACCCGCCGATGAGCTAACAAACTGGTAAAACCTCAGTTAAGGGGGCTCCTTAGCTTTCAATGCTTAGACACGGGCCCTGACGCACCGTGGTAATTTTCATCGAGATAAGTCTGCAAAGCGATGACAGCCAAAGAGTCGTCAAACTTCACCTCCGCGCACAGCTTCGATAATTCTTCTCTCCGCCACCGTGCGCTGGTCACACAATATAGAACCGCGTAGCGTTTAATGTGGAAGTTGACACCATCCAAACATTAGGATGTAGAGGCAAAGGCCGGCTTGAAAGTTTGCTATCCATTGTACCTGGTTTCGAAACCTTGGCGGAAATTTTCCTCGCCTAGTATCTGACATTTAAGTTTCCATAGGCCCCGCCCGATCGGGAAAATAGAAGCCAGATCAAACCGTGCAACCACAGTGTCATGGTCAGCGAGCGGACAGCTCAGTGTCACGCAACTCGAACATGTAAGACTAACGGGCGCATATGCTCGATTTATTTTCGACACATCTTCCCCATTTGGCCTCACCCATGTTATACCCCGTACTACACGGGTGCATATGCCTCAAGACATCAGCTAAAAGGTGTGTGGAAGTGAATCTGTCCAGTTATGTGATCCCAGCGTCGGGACTAGCAGACACAGAAGCCCCGGATTCTGCCAAGAACCGAGTCTGAGACACAGTTTAAGTCTCCGACCATGACACATGGTGCACTACCAGGAATGAAGGAAGGCAGCGTGTCAAAAAAGTCTCGTCTATGAGAAGACCGATTGGGAGCATACACAGTACAAAGGGAGATATTACCCTGTGGATACTTGAAAAGAATGCAAAACAATCGGCACTCATGGTCCGTCTCCACCCTAGTGGCACAACCCGCCTGACGAGGTGACAGAAGGATGACAGTGCCTCAGGATGAAGACAAAGCAATCGAAGCATGCAGCTCACCACCCCACTCATAAGCCCATAGAGGGACATCTTCCAAAATGTGTGTTTCTTGCAGGCAAACGCAGTCGACCTCCATTGACTTGAAAACACACTTTCTGCATTCTCACTCCATAAGGTGGATCTGTTATCCTGCATTATTACTTTGCAACATTACTTTACACAGACTAATATGGAAGTATTAAACTAAATAAGGGGCGTGGCTATTTCTCAGCATTTCCAGAGACAGCAATGACACCATATAAGTGGAGCGCAAAAATAAAACAAGCAAGAGAAAAATCTGTCATGAGCCTTTCAGATCCCGGAAATGAAATTTTCCAGAAATTTCAAGTTGCATAAATCACTCCACTTTGTTCCAGTCATTAGAGGCGAAAAACAAAATCAAAGTTGATTCTTAAGTCAGGAGTACAGTACTTTCCACTCTGGTAGCCATTATATGTTTCTGTGTGAAAATAACACTTACTCTTTCAAAAAAACGAAATTCCAATTTAAAGTCAATTTAAAATATAACATGAATGTATGAAGACTTACAAATGATCTGCCTTTTTGCCGTACAACAAACAGCGCCCCCACATTTTTCAAGGCTTCACTGTTTAAACACACGGCGAAACACTGCGTCAGCATTTTCCCAGGTCAATTAAATTACATATATATATATATTATGGGGAAGTTCAACAATTCTCTTCTCGCTGGCTCCGATGATACCAATTTAATTACCAAGGATATTTTAGATCTCGCTGACAATTTTAAAAACAAAGACCCTCCTTTTTCGTCTGGACTTTATTAACTATTCTTGTCGCAAAACCACCATTGTGTAGATAGATAGATAGATAGATGATTTATTCAGCCACATGCATAAAAATACAATGGAAATTGTTCAAACACAAGAGCTCTAAAACAGACATGAAATTGAAAACGCATAACGATGAAACACATATAAAAAGTGATATTGCATGAGTGATAAATACCGGTAAAAACAAGGCTAAAGAAAGTACAGTAAAAACAAGGCAAAAGAAAGGAGGCATATGTAGAAGCAGTTGTTAAAGAAAATTTCCTGCCTTGAACAAGCCCATTGGGCCTCCAACTCCTCTGATAATTTCATAAAACATTCTTTAACCAGGAATAAACTACACATTTATGATTATAAACTTAGGGGTATTATCATTGGCTCTAGATTAGAGCTATGTGGGTGGAGAAGGGGGGAAAAAATACCGAGTACTGTTTTGATCTTCAAGAGCGTATTAAATCCTTTAATGTAATTCATAAGCTGAAAACTTATGATTGTTCTTTCATCTTTCATGGTCCAGACATTCTCTCCAATTTGCGTCCGTATTATGAATCCCTGTAGTATAGTGAAATGTGTAACCCATCTCTGCTCCTTGACAATCTGCCTAATGTCAATGTTCTGTCGAATGAAAGTGCTGCCAGTAGTGATGCTAAATTAAGTTCTGACGAGTGTTACTCAGCCTTAAATTCACTTAGTAAAGGTAAGAGCCCGGCAGCAATGGTTTATCAGTAGACTTTTACATACAAAACAAAAATGGTCAATCATAGCTGATATTGTAACCAATGCCTTGAACTTTGCGTATGATACCTTATTTCTTTCTGAAGCTCGCAGTGTTATTATTAAAAATAGGTTTATTGGAGAGAACATCCGTTGTATGTGAGATTTAGATTAACGTCACTGCCTTTTGTGTGTATTATTATTATTATTAGATTTTGAAAAGGTCTTTTACCGTCTTGAATGGAACTTTATTTTTGATTGCGTATATTTTTAATTTTTAACAACAGTTTCATTATATGGAGTCGAAAGTTTTATTCTAACTCCCCAGCCTGTGTTATTAATCATGGCTTTTCTTCGCCATCCTTCAAAATGCCTAGGGGAGTTTGTGAAGGCTGCCCTCTTAATCTATATATTTTATCATTTGTGTAGTGGCACTTGCTATTAAAATTAGTTCTTCTCGTATATTAAAGGTATTTCTATTTTAGGTACTAAGTGTAGACTAATTCAATATGGTGATGACACCTGTATTGTAGTAGAAGATCGTACTTACAACAGCTTATTTATATATAATTATGGGAAATTCAACATTTCTCTTCTCGCTGACTCTGATTTTACCAATTCGATTACCAAGCATATTTTAGATCTCGTTGAAAATTTTATAGACAAGACCCTCTTTTTCGTTTGGACTATATTGAATATTCTTGTCGCAAAACCACCATTGTGAACAGTGAAAACAAGGCAAAGAAAGGAGGCATATGTGGAAGCAGTAGACTTATTCAATGTGCTGATTACATCTATATTGTATTAGATGGTACTGACAACAGCTTAAAGGCCACAGTTGATATTTTGAACATTTAGGGGCTTTCTTCTGGTTTGAGAGTAAATTATGACCAGTCTAATATTTTCCCGTTATTTTCCCTTGCTTCTCAGAAACCCCGTGTTTCTTTTTGTGTTGACATTATGTCGTGGTCTTGAGCATCACATTTGATAACTGTCATGATAATCTTTTTCGCCTTAATTATTCCCTAAAGTTATCACGTCTAAAATATATTTTAAACCTGTGGTCCGCTCGTGGCCTTACCTCTGTAGGCAAAATTTAAATCTTCAAATCAGTTTGTCTTCTCGTGCCAGATCCTTACTGATCACCCCGCTCCCTTTATCAACAAGTTAGAAAACTTTTTTTGGCTTCGCTTGGGGTGGTTAACCTGATCAAGTTAAGCGTAAAACGGTCATTGCTACTAGTCACCCTACTAGTAGTCACCCTACAAACGGTCACCCTACTAGTCTGGGTGACCTAAGGGCAATCCATATTCATTCTTTTATCCGTAGCTTGAAATGTGTGTGGGTAAGACGATATACTGAACAGGTACATGCAGATGGAAACGTTTTTCTTGACCTTTTTTTGAACAAATATGGCAAGCATCTTCTTTTTAAATGTAATTATTCTTGTAATGATATTGTTATTCCTAATTCATTTATTAATGATGTCTGCTCTGTTTGGGCTTATAATAATATTAGACCTGTAGAAAATAATTCACATTCCAAAATTATTTCGAATAACTCCAGTATCAAGGTAAATAATAAGACAGTGTGTTACAGCTTTATGTATAACAAGGGTGTTATAACCATCAATGATCTGATAGATGACGACTATATACCTTTAAGCTTTGTTAACTTTAAACGTATTTATTCTAGAGAAGATTTCCCTTTCACCTTATTTTATGGCCTCATTTCTGCTATCCCCAGGCACTGGAAGAATAACAGGACCCCCACTGTTTCCCATGTTTTGCATACCACCCCTTTTGACAAGATTCACTGTACTCCTTTCCTCTCCAGGTGTTTTTACAAGAAGTTAGTTAAATCTTTCATTTCTTCTCCCTACTTGTGAGAATAAATGGACCCGCTCCGGGTTTTTTTATTTAAGTGATGAACAGTGGCAAAATATTTTTTCTTATTCCCTTCCTCTCCTTAAAAGAATCAAAAGTTCAGTATTTCCAGTTCGTTTTATCTATCGCATCATTCTCACTAATTACCTTCTTCTCCCGTATGCAAATTAAGGATAATGCTCTATGCACATTTTGTAAGAGATGTGTAGAGACTATTGATCATCTCTTCTGGGTTTGTAAGATAACCTCCAGCTTTATTCTGCATATGGAGCAATGCATTTTATGGGAACAGTTTGTCTTTTTCAAAGTACGATCTCTTTTTTGGTTATAATTTCCCATATAATTTATGAATCTTACATCTGAAGTATTATATCTTCAGTAAAATGTTGACCTCGGAGCCTTTTAGTTTACATCAGTTTCTGGACAAGTTTTAGTTTCTCCTGCAAGTAAAAAAGAACATCGCTAGCGGTGGTAGCACTTAGCAATTTTCTTTCAATGACTATGAGAAAGCTTTTTAGAACGGTCCCTTTCTGTTAAATTAATTTGCTCCTTCTCCAATTCCATTGAATTATGTCTATTACATTAAGATCCAGATTATATGTATTGTGTTGAAGTAAGAAACAAGACTACTATGTTTGTCACATATGTTTGTGTTATTATGTGACATTGAAAGAAGCAAAAACAGAAAAGAAAAAAGAACTATGATTGTTACGCTAAGAGAAATATTATGTTCATTATGTCAAATTAAGAGATATGTGAATATTGATGCATGAAATAAACAAACGAATGATAAACGAGTTGAGAACTCAAAAAAAAAATGTATCCAATATATATATATATATATATATATATATATATATATATATATATATATATATATACATATATATATACATATATATATATGTATGTGTATGTGTGTGTATGTATATGTATATATATATATGTATGAAATTTGTTTTTGTAAATTATATATATATGTATATATGTAAATATATATATATGTATATATATATATATATATATATATATATATGTATATGTATATATATATATATGTATATATATATATATATATATATATATGTATGAAATTTGTTTTTGTAAATTATCCGTTAGTATTCCAACTAATATACTCTTCATAAGTAAGTTTTCATGACCAGTATCCATCCCAGAAAGTCGCATCATGTTAATCATTGTTAATATCGCTTGAATATCATCTTAACAATTCTATCGTTTCAATGATTCAATGAAGTTGTGTGTCATCATCATTCAAGGGCATGTAAATGTGAATCTGATCCAAAAACAGTGAACCGCTGTATTTATTAAGCAAGTTTTCTGAAACTTACTCGGCTACTCAGCTTGCAGTCGGACGCAAAAGAATCGATCGATATTGCTCTTGGAAAATGGTAAATTTCATGAAAGGAAAATAAAGTATCATGAATTTAATTGTGTTTCACCAATGAAGCGTTAGATAGAGATTAGGCCGAGATAGCGGTGGAGGAGGGGGGCTGTTTCTTTGCCTGAAACGTTCCCGGTTATTTACATAACATTTACAAAACAAAAACCTCTTTGCTTCTCCACCCCACTTGCCTCTTCCCATACTTTGGTAATTCTGGTGCAGCTTCTGAAAAGAAAACATGCTCAAAGAAGACACTGAATCATTATTGATTGATTATGCTTTACTTCTACTGTAGTAGTGAAACATGGAGTGAGAAAAGAAGAAAACTGTTAGCAAACTGCTTATATAATGCAAGAAAAGACCTTTGTAGGTAAATATGAACATTTTTGGGGACTTGACGTTTCCATGCTACCAGGATATTCTTTAGAGGCCAAATGAAGCGAAAACAAACTAACAAAACATTCCAATACAAAGATGACACGATTTGTTCAAGTTCATCTGTCCATCTGTCTCTTAATATGTCCTTAGTTTGTTTTAGTTCATTATTTCCAGCAATATCCGCGACACAAAACAGAGAGTTTAAACTGTATAAAAATGGCTTAACGGTTTGACTCTCTTGAGGGTTATGGCCATACTTTTACCATTACTACACTACAGATCTTGCTAATATGTTCTTACATCTCTCCCATAGTTCTAACATTAATGAGTCTGAGGGAGGGTGCGGTTGAAACATTGGTATACAGGTACATTTTCAATTGGTTTTGTGACAGTATCTTATGATACAATATTCGAATTTTGACAGAAATTACATGACTTGAAATGATAACAACATAGATATCGCCAATAAAGCATCAGTATATCACTATGTGTGTATGTCACAAGACTTGCAACTAAACGTAAAGTAACGTTTTAAGACTAATGTTAAACATTAGCAAGATGAAAGCAAATTTAAGCTACCCAACTGAAAGCCAAAAGGAAAGAAAAGCTAAAAGAAAAGAAAACTAATTGATACTTTGGGAGCCTCCTTATAGTATCCGCATCATGACTTTATTGCTGTCTCAAGCACCTCTTGTAGTCTCTCCCTCCGAGCCAGACGCAAATCCCTTTCTTGTTCTTGCCGCATCTTGCAAAATCAATTTCACAATTCCCACCATCGCCGTAGCTGCCGAAATTGGCCGATTCCAGTGTACATATTCCTTCAGTTGAATCACAATAGTCGTATTGCCCGCATATCTGATTACAAGAGAACATCAGTAACTGATTCACGTGTGATTTTATCTCATGACTGCCTGATTATAACATTGAAGTCACACTGTTTACGGACCAGACACATTGCAACAGAAACCCCAAAAGTCAGTCGGCTGAGAAATAAGTTACTGTGGTGTATTTGTGATTTCATTCCATGATTGCCCGTATATAATGTTTTCTTCGTTCGTGGTGAATTTTAGCCGAGTCGTGTTATATAACACTTCGCAGTATTTAATAATCAATAATCGTTGACGTAACCCTACGACAAGGCCTAATGCTTTTGATTACAAACTTACGGAACATTTGTTGCAGTTCTTCTTATACTGACGTTTCAGCCCTTGAGACTGTCGCTTGGTGATCCGATCAACATTCCTGTAAGATCCGCATGGTTCGAGTGTCAATTGGTCATCCACTACATTGCCTACAAAGATGAGTCAAAAACAGGATTACGTATAAGAGTACATCTGACGATAAAATGTACGCACTGATGATAAGGTTAGTAGAGTAGAAAGGAGAGGTACAGCAATATAAAAGGACCTTAAATGGAGCGTCCAAATTCACGCATATCCAACAATTGTTTGATTTGGGTGAGATTTCTTTTGAACATTTTTCACCTCTACATGCCCGGATATGACACTATCAGGCTTTCCCTTTATCATCCTGTTGAGGATTTCTTTGGAATGTTCATTATGGTTAGTGTATCTGGAAAGAATCTATATCGTTTTATTTTTCAATTCTTGTCATCCTGCTGGGAGAATTTTTACCGCATAACCTTTTTATAAACGATTTACTGTACACAATAATTTTAAGTAATATTCTGTCTGCCAAAAATACGCTTATGAACTATTTCCGATTGTGTTCACTGTTATTGGCCGGGTTTACATCCCTCTTAACCCCCCCCCCCCCCAAGCTACACCATGGGTTGGCGTCTGCTGGCGATTATTAAGCACATAAAGAAGAATATTGGTACTCTGATTGTTCTTTGCGGAATACATCTTCGAGCCCAAGAGTTCAGGGGAACCTTCCTGCCAACACGCTGCAATGTTTCCAGAGCTAATTGTTGTCTCGTAGCGAGCTCACATTTTAGAGAGGAATATATTTGAAAGCCCCTATAGCTTTAAGGGGCTTGAACTTTTGTTAACCTTGCGTTTTAGCAACAGGTGACGAAATACATGTTAACCACGTAATCTCAATTGGAAAGAGACTACAGCGTGTGATCTCACAATTTCCAAACGCACATTTTCCTTTTTTTCTCAAAAAGGTGCGGTATTTCAATACACTATTTAGTGCCACTGCCGGGCGAATATTTTTGGGTTTGTTTTGTATCAGGTACAAATATGGACATTACTGCGTTTTTCACGTTCCCGGTTAAATCTAACAATATAATTAAATCTAATAACAATTATTGTAACTACGCCTAAAGTCTAACATCAGGACGAACGGAACCGTGTTTTTCACTCTTACCCATTATAACATAATTCTGATTGATAGAAAGATAGACGTTACAATCAAGCTTTGCATGGTGAGTGACTATGATCTCGACCGTCGTTCCTTTGGCAGTCAAACCGTTTCTTTTAAAAACCTTCTCAATATCCACGGTGTAGACAATCTTCTTCATTGCGTCAAAACCCACAGCTGAATGTAAACGAAACAAGGTAATAAAAAAAAATATTTACTGTAACATAAAGCTGACCTACCTTGCGAAGTTCACACAAATACAGGTCAATGATTGCCTGGGAATAAAGGGGCAGTTGGTTGGGGATCAAGGTGGTGGACGTATCGCAAGATTGAACAGTGACATAGATATGTGTTATGCAATTCTTCTTATTTTCAATACCGCTGGTTTGATTTTTTTCTTCTTCTTCATTACGTTATAAACAACCACTAACAGCCGATATACTTATAACATGAATCTTGTCATCCTTGCTGATCAGTCTGATCTCTAATCTTTTCATGGCAAATTCAGGAAAAGAAGTGAACGTAGATATTTTGGTTTTCTTAAAGGCAGATAACATACATTTTTGTACTTTTGATAACCTATCACGTGACCAACTATCAAAATTTAATACCCGAGGAATTTTTGTTGTTGAAATTTAAGCAAGTTTATACTGCGGATAGTTTTGAAGTAGAAGATTCACGTTAACTCAATCTTTTCTTTTACTGGCGTAGACCACAATGAATATGCTAGTTTGTATCACCAATCCCTTTTTACCATTGTGGTTAACGGTTTAATATTAAGTTTATAGTTTACGCTTGGTAAGTTATTACATTATTACTCCAAGCCCAATCTATTATTCTGTTAATTTTAGTACACTGTTTACGTTTAGTACACTCTTGAAAAGAAGCCATTATGACTTTGCTATTATTATTAATCTTGCAATCCATGTTCAAGCCCTCGCAGAAATGAAACTTTAAAACTTCATACAAATAATATACATGTCAATTGTTGTCGCTGAATAATGAGAGTGTTTGAGTGGTGTCACTAATAACAATGATGACGAGAGCATCAAATTTATTACCATTTTGAAACAATTGCTTTCTATGTAACTCGCGAAACTTACATTTTAGAACAGACAACTCTGGAATCAAACAAGATAGTATACAAATTTTATCAACAGAATTGTGTCAACCGCGAATTGTCTTCCTATGTGACCACTCGATGACCTTCTTTGTAACATATTGAAGTTTGTAGACGTGTTCTCTAATAAAACTGATTTTTTTGATAGACCACTTACAACGATTGTAAGATTGTATGATGTCATGAATATTTCGCCATATCTCAACTCTACGCAAACGATTTGTCTTTGATACTCACAAGATGAAAAATATGAAAAGTAATCAGCAATGATCCATGGTAGGGATTGACTTGGTGGTGGGGATTGACTGAGCTGGTAGTGGTAATGTCGTTCATAGTCTATGAAAGTTTCATCCTTTGCTGTCACTCGGCCTTGTATGACTGTGAAAATTTAAAACGTGAAGACTGAGTATTATTTCATGTCTCGACTGAAGTTAAACAAACGGAAAATTACAAGCAAACTGCCTCCACGCCCAATAAAACGTTAATATAGGTATCAATTGGCTTGTATCTACTTCGCTAAAGCCTTTTCATCGAGCAAATGTTGAAAATAAAAATGCTTGACAAATAATTACCTTAGATAACTTTAGAATTTGGATATCAGTTGAACATATTTTCCACCTTTCAACCAGCTGGTTGCGTTGTAGGCTTTAATTAAAGCACCCTCAAATACGTTCCTACGGAAACGTTTTGGCAATAATGTTGCAGCAGATTTACATTGCCAAATTTGAGTTTCCATACAAACAGATATAAACACTAAGATGAGACCATGACGTGTTTCCTTTTAAATATAGTAAACACACACTCGGTCTTCTTTACTTATTGCTGAAACATTTTATATTAATGGCAAATTACAAATTAAGTGTGGAAGGTAAAGACATTCTCCATGAAGCTTGCGTGCACACGGAATAGTCTATATCATACATCTTTTTTCAGTTTCTTCTAGTAAGGTGGTTCTAGTATGGTGAACTCAATGGTAAATAATTGAAATAAACAACAGTCAATGCAGCAAGTTCACCCATTTACTCAACTTAAATGAACTACGAGTTATACAAGATGCAAAACAGACTATTTCATCTGTTTAAAAACTTTTTTATCTCAAACATATTGACATCACAAAACAGCAAACATCGTTTCTTGAGGTAACAAAATGACAAATGAATGCTTGTAAAATTTCATTAGTTAAGTCATCTAAATATCTAAACCATCTCTTAGATTTTGCAAGGTATCTAAGAAATACTCAGGAATATATAAAGTATATATTAATTTTAAACACACACCAACTAGTTTTTAAATGATGCTGTATCTCAAATTATGGGCATCAAACTTGATAGACATTCAGATGCATGATTTTTTCATTTTTTATTGATACACCTCTGTAAAAGAAGACATCAATATCTTAAAGCAGCTTTTTGAGTTTGTTGGCAATTTTCCAAGCCTGTTGAGTATTACTTAAGATAACATTGCGGTTGATCACTAAGAAAATCACCTCGATTTTTCCACCAAATGAAAATTCATAGGATAGTTACTATAGAACTTGTATTCAACTTTTATCATTAAACCGTCTAGAAAGCTTTCATAGTATAAATGAAAACCAATTTAAAGACTAAATGGGAAACTCAAAGTTGTTTTCGTAATTTTGCTTCACATTTTCTTATATGAGAAGTAGCTGTTACGTTGATGACGTATACTGATATGAGAGTTACAATCAAATGGAATCCAAAATATTGCAATACTTTCAGTGGAGTGTTTTAAGAACTCACAATATGAACTGTTAGTTTAGCTATTTATTAAGCTACTTTTTCTCTCAATTACTTCAGACAGTCAATCAACGAATTTCAGATTTTCAAACCTGTGATACAGGCACAATGCATCTGGCAAAAAGCACAACACATATCACCAAAGAAATATAATTAGAATGTCTGTAAAATGTAGTATGGAGGATAAATTGATTTAATACATTACTCACCATAATCAGATGTACAGTATTCCTCTTGAGGATGCAGTAGTACACATGTGCAGCACTGTATGTTACGAATGCTGGACATTAGAAGTACAACACTCAGTACGCTGGAGAACCACATCGCCTTGGACATCTTCTATAACGTCTCAGAGAACTAAATCTACCTTTTTTGGAATTGTAGTCTTGAGTCGTCAGCAAACACGAAATGGTTTGCCTCAATCGTGTCCAACGGTATTATGTGGCAAAGTATTTGATCAACAACCGATTCAATTTCTCTCTTTACCAGTAAGTGCCTATTCTTTTACATAGAAGAAGAAAAACACATTCTAGGCTAGCGAGCAATGACAGACCTGGGAATTATGCACACCCTTTCCTCCCTGTGGTGTCATTACATTTTACGACGGTTTTGTGAATATAATAATAATTCTTCCTCATAGACTATCGCAATAGCGGGTAGCCTGACCATTGCCTAAGATGATTGGTTCTTTTACAGACAAATTGTGGTAATCGAATCATCTTAGTGCATAGCTGAATGTTAAATGGGTGAAAACTTCAAGTTATCGACAGCAAAAAATGATCATCGATCGATATACCCATTTAATTTGAGAAATCTGGATTTTCAACCGAAATACTAAATAGTTTGATAAACCTGGAATCTTGAACAATTACCCAATTATGTTATTAACGTGGATGTTTACACCAATTACCCAGTCGATATGATACAGCTGGATTTTCTATCGATATACCAATTATTTCGATAAACCTAAATTATAGACTAATATTCCCGGTCCTAGTTGTTTTAATAAGCTTTGAGTTTGAACGATATATCCAGTTATTAACAAATTTTGGGTTACTAAAGTTAGCCGTCATAGAACAGCCGTTTTTAGCAGTACGCATAGATAGATAGACCGACAGACCGACAAACAGATAGGTAGAGAGATATTCAGATAGATAGTTAGATAACCCCCCAAAAAACTTAGCTATAATGCTCAGTACCATCTGTTCAATAGCTCACACCCCCAATTTGTACACCATTGCCATTGCCATTTGTGCTCTTGTTTGCGTCTAACTTTGCAGAATACAAATACTCTGAACTCTCGCGAATGCATGGTCAGCTCATGGCGCTCTTGTTGCAACACATTTCCTGTATAACTATGGCAACAGAAGACTTGCGGGTATCTCAACAACGTTCGAGGCAATAACATCAACCACAAATGATACGGCTCAGCTCCGTTACATTCTAATATACATTTATTATGATGTAACTAAATCGTCGTCCCGCCTAGGCTTTAAATGGTAATGGAAAATCTAATTGACTATAGATATCAACTGTAAGCAGAAATCAGTTTGATTATTCAAGTTGCGATAATTACTGATGAACTAAGGCCGCTTTAATTGATCCTTTATTCTGCCCGTTGCTGTAAAGCAGTGAAAGAAATGACACGAAGTAAAAATACAAATACCATTACATGTGCGCGAATTGTTTGGTAACTTGTTTTTTGCTGCACTATTCTGCGATCTCTCGAGGCCGAAATTATAACAATGAAGGCATGACAACATTATTTGGAAATATACAATTTTCCAATCCTGATAACATTTGTACCCCGGCTCAAGTTTTATGTAGAGTCCCTTAAACCATTCCAATGTAAACTTCCATTAGTCAATACTACCTGAATTATTCTTGTCGAAAAATGGCAACATGGCCTTCTTTTATAAATTTGTGTACAACCATATGATAGCCTATCGTTCAAAAATCACGCTCCTTACACGGTAAAACAACGTTACCAGTACAATTATGCACAACGAGTAAGGAGGATACAACTACGAAGTGCAGCCATCTGCAGCCAATCAAATCATGGGAATTTTGGTTATAGTGAAGTAAGAAAAATTTCACAACTTGTTGTTGAAACCTGAGCAGATGGATTGTACTCAATAATACTTTCAATTTTTGATCATGTTAGCGCAAGAACGATGGCCATTGTGTTTCATTCTTTTCTTCAGAGGCTTGTTTACAAACGTTATTATATGTATACGCCTGTACACGCCCTGGCTAAAACTACTCAACAACTGAAACATGTTGTATTGCTGACTTGCATAACATGCAAAAAATACCATATGCGATACATTTTGATATGTGGGACAAGCATCAGTTACCTAAATAAATTGCTAAAGAGACAAGAAAGAATGTTTAGTTATTCCTCTTCCTTACTTTTTGGCTTTAAATTCACTTTCAAGGAATATCTGAATGCGGTGGCGACAGCCATGGTGCATGGAGAGGGGGACGTATTTTCCAACATTTTCCATCTTCTTCCCATGCGTATGCCCAGACGATTCTTTAAACAACAGTTTCTACGCCAGCTCCTCTACATATGAGAGTAAAAAAAAACAAATTCATCTTTGTACATTCCATTAAAGGTTCAGGCATTTTATTAAGTCAGTCGGGAACTGAACGTCCGTCAAGTACCAGCGGCATAGGTTATATCGGCCCGTCTGAGAGCTCCTGGTGGGGTCTAGGCAGTGGTGCTCCATTTACCTTCCCATGAGTGAAGACCTTGAAAGTTCTGCAAAAAATGCCAGTGGTATCAAGGGGACTAGGTAAGAGCTTTTGTGTTATGTACCAGTTTCTATCCTTGCATTGTTACGTATAATGGCAATGGTGGCGCTAAGGCATAGTGGAGACAACTCTGTAATAGGGGAACAGCATACGTAAAGAAGGTAGATATCGTAGGTCTACATCTCCAGGAAGCGTCGTTGATCACATACACAGGAAGAAAAATAACGAGAATGTCAGGAATGTTAATTTCATCATATACAATTTTAAAACATAAACAGAAAAGTGACGACATGAAAATAATGTCTGAACATAATAAATTAGGTAAATTGAGAGGATAAAACCTAAAATAAATGTCAGCTTTATCATAGTGACTCATTATATGTTGACTTAGATGTAATCACAGGGTCTAAGATGGAGCAAAGGAGCTATCTGAATTGGCCAGCGGACATCAAAAAAGGGATTGTTACTAATCAGTGAGCAAATGTACACGTAATTTATTCGTAATTGATAATCTTTACGAGTTCCTACTAAATTTGCTACATAAATGTGACCGCCATGTTTTCAAATACTTTTAGATACAATTTACACACTACGAAAAAATGCCTAGGTCGAAACCCGCTATATACCTACTACATTTGAAAAAAATACTAATATAATGTCATGGCCAATACCAAAAAAAGCTGATACTAAGCATATATATGTCAGACTAATTGTTTGGTAATTTGCTGCCGACCTTTGGTTGAATTTTGCAAAGTTGCCTCGACACTGTGACGAAGTGTCTTTGACAATGGAGTGCACTTACTACACTTTACAGACGTTGGGCAATCTTTGACCTGACACTTGGGATATGTGTCCGACCAAAATCGGTAACTGTTTGCCATTGTGGTTGAATATATGCCAACATGCTGAGCTGACTATGTAATTTCTGCACTAGTAATTGGGCTATTTTTCATTAATATCTAACCAACAGTTCATCAGCAATATATATGTATATGTATCAGGAGTAGGTAAATTATTGTTTATTTAGAACAATATTGTTAGGTAACATGTAGAAGTAATGTTCTCTAAGAATAACTGTCATATTAATCTTAACGATACCATCCAACATGAGTCTTCTGGATCTTCCGTAAAAACAATATGTAGAACTTTGTTAAACCGATCTAAGTGGTCTACACAGTTGCGGCTTTTTAGACGGTTCCATCAAATGACTTCCAATGATGGCACCTAACAACAGGTGCTGCGTAGTTTCCAGTGGTACCTTCTCATCTGCACTAGCCAATGTTTAAGAAGATATGGATTTTTTTTAAAGGAAACCTGTAAAATTAAAGTGGAAAATATGAATTTTGCGAATTGGCTTGGCACTCGTTGTTGGTATTGTACACAATGAGTGCCGATCTTGTCACCTACATGTTAACATGTTAGGTATTATTCAATAAAGACGTTTTGCTTCGCAATCAAACAAGGAATGATGACGTCGTTACTAGTTGTGTTAAGTTGTATTTATTGCTAAATAAAAAATCTCGACTCTAAAGTTTAAACCATAAACTAGAAAACGAATCTGATTAATAAATTTTAATAAAAGTGGTAAGAATACTTTGAGAAACAAACATTGGTGTGGAACTTTTTGTTGGAAGTAAGAAATATCAAACAAAGTATTAAAGAAAGGGCACGTAATTTACAGCTGGTTTTGCCCATCATGGGTCCATAAAAATTCGTCAGAGGATCATTTGCAGTTGTAATACAATATGTTAGTGTAGTACAACACATACAATATATGCTTTATCTGTTTAACCTGGTATTATCAAGAACAATCCAAGAAAGACCAACCTCTACAAATTACTCCTTATAATTAGTGCTGCAACCTACTATGCATTTGCTGTGCAACAATATAGATCGCGCAATCATCAGTATATTAGTCAACTTTTGAGTGGGATGAATCACATTTCTCAGAATCATGTACGGAATCATCATTGCTGTCAGGAACATCGGGTAGAGGTCCCCAGAAGAAAGTATACGAAAATTGATGTTAGGATGTTATCTGCCTATCTAGACTTGATATAACCGTGATTGACTTACCTAGATAGTCTCGATCTACCTAGGAATTGACAGTGTAAGGAATAATGTCAAAAACCAAAATTTGCACTGCATACGGTAATCGTGCACCCGTCCAGCTTATCATAACATAGTGTCGACACTGGGGTAATCAAATCAGAAAACTGCTATAAACTGTGCTCTATTCTAGCATTCTTTCAGAGCGAATACATTGGATCATGGTAGTTGCTATAAATTGAAATATGACAACTTCCTGTGATCTGATGGCCCGCTTTACAAAATCTGTATTACAGAACAAAACATTGTGATAAAGGCTAAATACAGAATTCAGACATGAGACATACGAGCACAGTGGTTCTAAAACCAAGGTACATGTGATAACTTGCGATCAAACTGTGACTAACGTGTCTGTAGGCAAACGCTGCGGATACATTGATCATATTTCACATGCTGCTTGCCTACATTCATTTATGTTTTTCCAACCTTTTTTTGTTTCAAATTTGTCTGTTAGGCTTACAAAGATGATATGAACAATGAACCTTACAATCCTTTCATTAAGGTATTTCTCGACACCCTATCTATAAGGATCAATTACTGTAACTGTAAGCCTTGACATCATTTGTTGACAAATAAATGTTTATTACCCTGTTCTGCTCAATGATAAGATCAAAACATCAAACATTTAAAAGCGATGGGTGTTTTGTTTGAAATGAGTAAAAACAATTTCATTTGCTTTTGCATGTGGTTGAGCTATTCATTGATTTTCACGTTTTAATAAAAAGCGAACTTTTCTTCTCAAGAAAACAAAAAAAGAAGGAAAAACAAAAAACAAGAAACACTTTGTAATGCCGTCCGAAATGTTTCATCGTTCTGCTTCTTTTTTAATGCATTTGAAGCACGATTCATTTGGTAGGGCAATATTTGAGTCACTCAAACTTAAGCATAAATGCGTTACCATCAATCTGATCCCTGTCATATTGTTGTGTTTAATATTAAGTCATTAGATATTGATTCATTCTTTCTATATAAGTGTGCGGTAAATAGCCTAGTTAATGCAACAGTCAAACTGTGTTTGAAACGAGAAAAATAAAAATAACAAATGTCGCCAACTTATTTTCAACCGTGCAAAGTACGATAGTTGCAGATTATAAAACTAATCGGTTTTTTTTATAAACAGCTCCTGCTTTAAACCTTTGGATTTTTCAGAAAGGCTGAACACCCGCAATTTCCCTTTGGTGAAAGCAGTGATACTGGAGTTATAATTAGGAAGTGTTGCGGTGTAGATAAGAGATAAAAATGAGGGCGCCTGACAGTTGTTGGAAGCAAAAGCATGGCGACACGCACGCCGAAAGCATAGTTAGTAACCTATATTAATCAGTTCTAAGTTTAATTTCATGTTTTGCAGTTTATAAGTGTGATGTCGTACGTGTAACACAAAGAGATTCAAAACCTATGGCTTGTTCTTCTCCATGATATTGTGGTTATAAGGAGTATGAAAGCCAGTAAAATAAATGAATTTTTTAAACTAGAACTCATGACTATAAACTGAAGGTTGTTAGAACTAATGCATTCGATATGAAAGATGTAATTAAACTGAAGTGACAGTGTTCACTGTTATCTTGAATGCACAAAATGGACAAGCATGTATAGCTGATTTGGCTCTGAATAATCTGTCACTAATGAAACTGCACTTCGGCTAATAGTTCGGTGTTCTAAGTTGTAGGTACTGTTAAGATAAGATAAGTTAAGATTAATCGATAACAGCAAGAAATGTTTACAGAAAAGGATCTGTTCTTTCTTCTCAAATATAACGACGTGCACTTACGTTTCGAATGTACACGTTAACAATCGCCGCACCGCTGCATATGTGGACACCGTAACCACTAGGCCATGGACGCTGATTGTATGTCCAGAAGTTCGAAACCGGTAAGGAAGGTCGCAATTCCACTGTATGCATTTGTCACCTGTATCGAACAATACTAGTTATGTTTTGGTGACATATTTGCCTTACTCTAGAGATCAAACATGATTCTAACCAACTCGAAATAATTCGTCATTCCTAAGGTCGGACCTCTAATAATAATAATATTAGGCATTTAGCTACGCTAATCATTGTAAACCATATCACAGCGCTTACAAGTTATATCACCCATGCTCAACGATAACCTGTCCCAGAGACAATCCCTCCAGGTGGCAGCAGTTATTTACTGCGCCCAATGACAAGTTACCTCACAGGTACCAATTTAACCCCTAAGGAGACAACGTAATGAACTAGGCAGGAATCGAACAAACAATCCTTGGATCACGAGTCCGACGCCTTAGCCAATTGGCCACTACACTCTAAAGAGATACTTTGAACATACTTTTGTTAATGAAATTAAATCGTAATTAGTTGGAAAATCTGGAAGAACTTCCAGCCTCCACCGGGATATATATTTATAGAGAGAGAGAGATGTAGATAGAGAGGGTGGAAGGGGGAGAGCTGGAGAAAAATATACCCATATATCTATACTGACCCGGCCGGTTGGGGTCCTAAACGTCACGGCCGAACGGCACTACCCAACCATCCCTTTCTAACAAACAAAACTCAAGTCAAGAGAGCCAAAAAATAAATACGCACAATACGACAACCCCCAACCACCCATCCAACATTCAAAAAACACAAAAGGACAACCAGCACGCAGCAAAACGAACACCCCTACCCAGCACACTAGCTTCCGAAAAGGGCAGCCCCAGAAAAATGGCAAAAGTTGCCTTAAACCTGAAGGTAAATGTCACACTTCACCGCCTCCAGGACTGCCAGCCAACTGGCAAATTTCCCCTAAAACAATATCGCATATATTCCTCCAACTAAGTTTTTATCAACATAGCACAAGCCCAAATAATACGATGCAACACAGTAACAGAACAAACTGGAGGATCTGCCCCTTATAAAACAAAACAAAACCCTGTCCCACCGAACATGAACGGTCTCCCGTTACACGGTCGGTCCAGGTTCAGAACCACTCCCAAAACTTTAAAACAGAGCAACCATTAAAAAAAAAAACATGAGCGGGACTCTCTAAGCTGTCACAGCCGGTCCTCGGGCACAGTCCATCACCCAATCGCCAATGATACCTCTTCAGATTGGTCACCATGGCACCGTGTGTAATTCCCCAGGCAAGATCGCGGAGCCTGTACCATTCAGCCTTGAATGCACCGAACGCCATACTGCGGCAGAATGACGTCCCTGTACAAATATTGCATTCAAGGCCCTATCCCGCAAGGAGCTGTGAATGAGGGCTGGCCGTGACAGGTCAACAAGGGGCAACTCAATTAGAGAGGAGCAAATGACACGTACCTTCCTGCTTGGAGTACTCCTATGCGGTTCTCTGTTGCTAACCAGTGCCGAGATTCATCTACTCAAGTGCTACCCTCCCCAAAAACGTTCAAAATATAAACAAGGCAACCCTGGGTCAGTTAAGGCTACAAACAATTGCTTAAATAACAAAAAGCTCAATTTACTTCCTAGATGAACCATACCAACCCCCCCCCCCTTGTTCGGATTCAACTTCGCCCCGGTAGCTCTCTCAAAGATAGATAAATCCTGCGAATATCCATAAAGTAATGGAGACAGTGGGCCCCCCTGGCGCATCCCCTACTCTACGTTAGAAATCTTTGAACAAAACTCATTTACGATCACCGAACTGAAATTCTGCTGATACAAAACAAAAATCATTTACGAAAATTTGGGTGTAACTGAAACTTCTGGAATACATTCATTATAAAAACCGCGATCCCCCATGTCAAAGGCCAACTGCTGGTTAAGGGACCAATGAACATGGCAGACCATGCCCAATAACAAAGTCGGTCAAGTAGCGCATCAACCACAAGTTCAGCTGGATGCAATTACCCTTCACTGCACAAGTCTGGAGACTACCCACAAGATAACGGCATAGCCAGTGCAAGGCGGTTGCAGAAACCTTAGCCAGCAACTCAAAAGCAATAAATATATATATATATATATATAACTATGTATTAATATATATTAATATATATATATATGTATTAATACATATTCACATTTATAAATATATATTTATATATACATATATGTATGAAATGAAGTATTCCAACGAATATACTCTTCATAAGTAATTTTTTCTGACCCGTATCCATCTCAGAAAGTCGCATCAAATTAATCCTAGTTGAATATCGCTTGAATATCATCTTAACAGTTCCATCGTTTCAATGATTCAATTATGCTGTTTGTCATCATCCATTCATGGGCTCGCAAATGTGAATCTGATCCAATAACAGTAAACAGCTATATTCATAAAGCAAGTCTTTTCGAAATTTTACTCGGTTACACAGCTTGCAGTCGGACGCAAAAGCAATGTCGGTCGCCGAATTGATCGACAATGCTCATAGAAAATGGTAAATTTCATGAAACACAAGTAAAGTACCATAAATGAAGTTTTGTTTCTCCGATTAAGGGTTGGATGGACATAAGGGCGAGATAGCGGTGGGGGGGGGGGGGGGGCTTGTTTCTTTGCATTAAACGTTCGTTAATATTTACACTTCATACATATGCCCTTTTGTACCTGCTCTGCCCCTCATACAAAATAAAAACCTCTTTGCTTCTCCACCCCACTTGCCTCTGCCTACACTTTGGTAATTCTGGTGCAGCTTCTGAAACGAAAACATGCTAAAAGAAGACACTGAATCATTCCTGATTGATTATGATTTACTTCTACTGTTGTAGTGAAACAAGGGGTGGGAAAAGAAGAAAACTGTTAGCAAACTGCTTGTATAATGCCAAAAAATACAATTTTAGGTAAATATGAACATTTTAGGGGACTTGACGTTTCCATGCTACCAGGATATTCTTTAGATGCCAAATGAAGCGGAAACAAACTTACAAAACATTCCAATACAAAGATGACTCGATTTGTTCAAGTTAACGATCCGACCATCTATGTCTCTTATGTGTCCTTAGTTTGTTTCAGTTTATAAATTCTAGCAATGTCCGCCACACAAAACAGACAATTTTAAAAGTAGAAAATGGCTGAAAGGTTTGACTCTCTTCAACGTTATGGCCATAATTTTACAATAACTACACTAAAGATCTTGCTAATATGTTCTTACATCTCTGCCATAGCTCTAACATTAATGAGTTTGAAGAAGGGTGCGGTTGACATATTGGTATGTGACAGGTACATTTTCAATTGTTTCGAATTTTGACAGAAAAAACATGACTTGAAATGATAACAAGAACAGGTTATTGTAATAAAATTCAGAAGTTTGCTTATTTTTCTGTATTGAACTAAACGTTAATAACTCGCTCCTATAATTCGTGCAACCAAATTGTTCTTAGCATAGACATCGCCGCTAACGCATCGGTATATCACTAGTTGTGCATGTCACAAGACTTGGTAAACGTTGCAACTAAAGGACAAGTACCGTTTTAAGGAAAACGTTCAACATTAACAAGATGAAAGCAAATTTAAGCTACCCAACTGAAAACCAAAAGGAAAGAAAAGCTAAAGAAAAGAAAACTACAGTTTCTAATTTATACTTTTGGTGGCCGCCTTATAGTATCCGCATCATGACTTTATTGCTGTCTCAAGCACTTCTTGTAGTCTCTCCCTCCGAGCCAGACGCAAATCCCTTTCTTGTTCTTGCCGCATCTTGCAAAATCAATTTCACAATTCCCACCATCGCCGTAGCTGCCGAAATTGTAGCTGGCCGATTCCAGTGTGCATATTCCTTCAGTTGAATCACAATAGTCGTATTGCCCGCATATCTGATTTGAAGAGAAAATCAGTAACTGTGATGTACGTGTGATTTTATTTCATGACTGCCTGAATATAACATTGACGTCACACTGTTTACGGACCAGACACATTGCAACAGAAACCCCAAAAATCGATTTGTCATGCGGCTGAGAAATAAGTTACTGTGGTGTATTTGTGATTTCATTCCATGATTGCCCGTATATAATGTTGACGCCGCAATGTTCACTTCGTTCATGGTATGTTGTAGCCAAGTCGTGATTTGTAACACTCCGCATTATTTAATATTCAATAATCGTCGACGTAACCCTGCGACAAGGCCTAATGCTTTTGATTACAAACTTACGGAACATTTATTGCAGTTCTTCCTATACTGACGTTTCAGCCCTTGAAACTGTCGCTGGGTGATCTGATTAACGGTCCTGTAATATCCGCATACTCCGAGTGTCAACTGGCCATCAACTACATCGCCTATAAAGATGAGCCAAAAACATGATTACGTATAAGAGCACATCTGACGATAAAATGTACATACTGATGTTAGGTATTAAGGAAAAAATAAATCCTAGGTCACAAAGTATTATTATGATTATATACACCAACCTTCAAAACCTTTCTTAGCCACCCTATACACTCCTGGGTTATGTTTAGTTATATTTGAATTATAGGTCACATATTCCTTCATCATGAAATTAAAATATTTAAAACCGTGCGTAGAGAAAAGGGTTCAGATGTGGGAGTCGCACGTTGCTTTTTAAGAACCGTTTAACTGTTAAATGTATTACCGGTTACAGTTTGTGTAATGTAGTATGTAGTTATATCCACATCATATTACTTTAAACATTTGCTTCCATGCCTCTTTGTCTTAAGAGTAACTACTTACTTCCTGTTCATGACTTATTCACCCTACACCCACATCATATTCGTAGAAGCCCCCTTTGTCTTAATTCCATGAAATACTCATGCGTAAACACAGATGACAACCTGTTGCATCTCATGTGTATTACAAATTTGGTTAGTCATAGTCATCTCCTATGTGCCTTAGTAATTATAAGTAAGACCAAGAGTTTATGTCACAGAGAGGTTATCGCCCACTCACAGGAAGTTGTAATGACTTAAATACTGTAGTTTTTTAATATGTAGAAGACTAAGATTCCAGACTTCAGAGAGTGTACTTCAGATACACTCCAGCAATAAAGCTCATATTCTACAATTACATCTATGTCTGGAGTTTCTCTTTGTTTGTTGTTCATTATTTAATAACGGAGCCCAAAGTAAATGAGCCGGAGCACACCCCAACGTAACATTTGTTTAACTAAAAGAAAGAACCCTCTGACGCTCACAATTGGACTATTTTGTAAGAAGAGTAGAAAGAAGCGGTGCAGCAATATAAAACGACCCTAAAAGGAGTGTCCAAATTCACACACACACAACAATTGTTACATTTGGGTGAAATTTCTTGTGTACATTTTGCACCTCTACATGCCCGGATATGACACTATCAGGCTTTCCCTTCATCATTTTGAGGACAGGTTTTCCCTGTTTCCTTTTTGATGATTATTTTGGAATGTCCATTTTGGTCAGTATATATGGAAAGAATCTTAATGTTTTTTATTTATTTTTCAATTCTTGTCATCCTGCTGGGAGCAGTTTTACCGCATAAGCATGTTATCAATAATTCACTGTACACAATGATGTTAAGTAATATTCTGTCTGCCAATAATAATTTAATTCAACCAACATCAGTCATGACAATTTGTTCAATTATTACAGATGTTTACTCAAACGCTTATGTACTATTTCCGATTGTGTTCACTGTAATTGGCTGGGTTTACAGCCCCCTCCTATACCCCCTCCCCAAACTACACCATGGATTGGCGTCTGCTAGCGAATATTCAGCACAGAAAGAAGAATATTTATACTCTTATTGTTCTTTGCGGAATACATCTCCGAGCCCAATGGTTAAGGGGGAACCCTCCTTCCAACACGCTGCAACGTTTCCAGAACTGCTTGTTGTCTCGTAGCGAGCTCAAATTTCAGAGAGGAATATATTTGAAAGCCCCTATAGCTGTAAGGTGCCTATACTTTTGTTAACCTTACGTTTTAGCACCAGGTGACGAAACACAGGTCAATCACGTAATCTCAAAGTATGTCAATTGAAACGAAACCACAGCATGTGATGTCACAATTTTCAAACGCACATTTTCCTTTTATCCCAACAAGGTGCGGTATTTCATTACACTATTTAGTGTCACTGCAGGGCGAAATACTATTGGGTTTGTTTTGTATTACGTACATTAGGTACATTATGTACATTAATGTTGATTTAATGTCACTGTTTAATCTAACAATATAATTCAATCTAATAACAATTATTGTAACTACGCCTGAAATAAAACTTTCAAGACGTTCTACCACCAGGCAACGAAAGACAGGCCAACCACGTAATCTCAAAGTATTCTCGTTAGCACAAAACCACAGCATGTGGTGTCACAACTTCAACACGGTCGTTTTCCTTTTATACCAAATGTATGCGTAGTTCATTACACTATTTAGGGTCACAACCGGGCAAATATTATTGGGTTTGTTTTGTAGCTCGTACAAATATGGGTATTAATGTTGTTTTAGTGTCACTGTTTATTCTTAAAATATTCAATATTGATACAAATATTGCAGCCACTCCTATTGAGGAGAAAGGAACCGTGTTTTTCACTCTTACCCATTATCACATAATTCTGATTGACACTAAGTCTGACGTTGCAATAAAGAAATGCTCCTTGGAGACTGACTATGATCTCGACCGTCGTTCCCGTGGCAGTTAAACCGTTCCTTTTATAACTCTTTTCAATATCCACGGTGTACACAGTCTTACGTATGGCGTCAAAACCGACAGCTGATTGTAAAAGAAAGAAGGTAGTAAAATTAATATACTGTAACAGAAAGCTGACAGTCCTTGTCAATTTTACGCAATTACAAGTCAATAATTGCATGGGAAAAGGACGTAAGAGGGGCAGTTGGTTGGGGATCATGTGTGGTGAACTTATCGCAAGATTGAACAGTGGCCTAGATAAGTGTTATGCAATTCTTCTTATTTTCAATTTCCGCAGGTTTATTTATTCTTTTTCTTCTTCTCGTTATAAACAACCGCTAACAGCCGATGTACTTATAACATGAATCTTGTCAACCATGCTGATCAGTCTGATCTATAATCTTTTCATAGCAAATTCAGGAAAAGAAGTGAAGGTAGATGATTTGGTTTTCTTAAAGGGAGATAACATTTACTTTGGCTCTTTTGGTAACCAATCAGGTGACCAACTTTCACAATTGAGTACCAGAGGATTTTTGTCTTTTTGAATATAAAGCAAGTTGATAACTTCGCATATTTTTGAAGTAGAACATCGACGTTAACTCAGTCTTCACTTTTTCTTGCGTAGAAAACATAATAAGCTAGTTTTGTATCATCAATTTCCCTTTACTTTTGTGGTTAACGATTTAATATTAAGTTTGAAGGTTTACGCTTGGTACGATGTAACATTATTACTACTTGCCCAAGCTTTTATATGTTGATTTTAGTACACTTTTTACGTTTAGTACACTCTTGGAAAGGAGGCATTATGATTTTGCTATTATTAATAATCTCGCAAAAGCGTTGAATTGTGTTTGACAATCCATGTACGACCGAGACCGTTCAAGCCTTCAAACTTTAACACTTGATACAAATAAATAGACATGTAAAGAATAGTCGCTGAATACTGAGAGTGTTTGAATGGTTGTAATGATAACAACGATGATGAGAGCATCAAATTTGTTACCATTCACAAACGATTGCTTTCTTTAAACCTGGCCAAACTTACAGTTAGCAGAACAGACGAGTCTGGTTGTGAATCAAAAACTGAAAGAATGCACTGAACTCTTGGGAACGTCGTGCTAACTAACATAACCACTAATGTTAATTTCGTTTAGCATTATATTTTATCACACATAAAATTTACATCCTCTCTGAAGTTATCTAAAATGAACGAAATAGTATACAAATATTTATCAACAGAAATGTGCCAACCGCGAATTACATTCCTTTGTGACAACTCGATAACCTTTCAGGGGCGTAGCGAAGGGGTTTTTGTTGGAGGGTGTGGAGAATTTGATTTGCCGACGGATCTGGAAGTGGTGACTGAAATGGGGGAGGGGTCTAAGGGGAGGGGGTGTCTCCAGGTGCGTATCCAGGGGGGGGGCGTTGGGGGCGCGCGCCCCCCGGGTAAGGAAAAGAGGAGAGAAAAATAGAGAAGGAAAAAGGGAAAAGGAGGGGGGAAAAAGAAAAGGAGGAGAGGAAGGAAGGGGAAAGAAAAAGAAAAAAGAGAGAAAAAGGAAAAAAGGAGGGAGTAGAAGATGGTCAAGACCTCGGGAAGAGAAAGAGTAACAGTCATAGTTAAAGCGCTCATCCCTATAATAAACACAGGGTAGCCAGTGACAGATCAAGGATTACGGAGGGGGTGTGCGCCTCACCCTACCCCTTACCATGGTCGGCGATCCTGGGGGGGGGGAAGGGGGATACATCCCCCCATGAAAATGGGTGGAGGGGATGTAATACACCATATCCCGCCCCCACCAAATGCCAGGGATAAGAATATTTTCATGCCTACATTTATGCATCATCGTGAATGTACAGCTCTTTTTTAGCTTCATTTCTCGCCTACCATAAACGCAGGGCGATCTTTTCAAATAAACCGTCTTTATAAAGCAAGAATAGTTGACTGTAGGCTTCATTGGCCCTATAACAACAAAATGTATTATTGCGCCCACGGTATTGATATAGTACATATGCACCCTAATAGTATTCATATAGGCCCTATAGTAAGTAGGCCTACACACGTATATGTTCCCTCGAATAGCTGAGAATCTCATGTTACCAGGGTAATGCTTAATACACGTTTCACCTGGATGCCCTAGCAATCGGTACCTAGGAATGTAACTATGTGTAATTGTGTTTTGCATGTGTATAGGCCTATAATAGCCTGAATGAGGCCATTTTCTTCATCGAATAATATAAAAGAGCTCTCAAACATTCTAACTTAGCGCCTGAAACAAGATTGACAGGGGCAATTTTCCCAAAATAACACCCGAAATTACAAAAAAAAGTATTTTGGATCCTGATTATGAGATATTTCGGACATGATATCCCTATTTTAAAGTTGGGTATATGCCGCTTGGAAACCTCGGGAAGTGCCGTTTCCGGCCATCTAGAGGGTTTGTAAATCCCAAAATTTTCTTGTACGCTTCGCGCCAACACATGGTGGCGCTACGCTTAGATAGTCAACAAGGTCATATCCCCCCCACTCGAAAGTACGGATCGCCGCCCATGCCCCTTACACCGACAACTCCATTTTTGACGTTTCCATTTTTCCTCTCTCACTAATGTATCTATATAAATACTATATATGGTCTATCATAACGCGTGTGTGTGTGTATGGACGCCTTAAACAATTGTGCTATATGGAACCAACTGTGGCTGGTCTTGAAATCGACCGAGTCGTCGGGGTACATGACGCATTTCGGGAAGGGGGCGACCGCCCCCCCCCCCCCCCGAGCAAATTTTCTTTATGACATCGCTAGTAATTTCAAAATAGACAATGCTTAGATGCAACTTACAAGGCCTGGGAAGTGTCATTTCCAGCGATCTGGGAGGCATTTTCCGCCAAAATTTTTCTTGTACGCTTCGCGCCAACTCATGGTGGCGCTTCGCTTAGATAGTTTGCCTACAGGCTTCGCCCTTCCCTTGGCAATTACTCGCTACACGCCTGTTCGAATTTGTAAAGCAAAGAGCAGATATAACATCATATCAGTGAGCATTGAAATGCATGTTCCACGATGAACAGCCTCAAAAACTGTCTATGTGTGTAGTTAAAGGCGTATGAGCCCAATTGGATTTGGGGGCTGTAATGACTTGCCCGAAAAAAAAGCCAAAATTTTTCGCGCGCGTTCAACATATCAATGCCAATATCATATAAGCAAGCAGCGGTCATTACAGTGCATATCATCGTGTACCTTACGGTCCGTGAAAGTTGCACAGTATACCGCTGGATGCTATGTAAACAACCAAATGTCTTAAGTAGATGGAGAAAAATCATACAGATCCATTTATGTCAAAACTCTCTTTTACAGTAGTAATGTCGGCCAAGCTTAGAACTTTATTTTAATTACCAAGGAGATCATTTTTAAGCTATTCATTGCTATTTATATTTCTTTCAGTAGGTGCCCGAAAAAGATGGGGAAAAATTTGGTTGCGGGTGGGGGGAGGGGGGCTGCAGCCACCGCCTCCTACGGGACCTACGCCTATGTGTGTAGTGTTCGGTTTCGATATACCTGATATCGGAAATATCTGCTATTTTTCATTTCCTTCAACCAAGTTTTATAATAGCAATTATAAGAGGTTTTAATATTTCTACACCAATAAATTAACTGTATCTGAATTTTCGAAAATTTCCTCACCAACCTCCTTCATCATACTTTCCTCTACTCGTGCAACTTTGACCTGTCTGTTAGGGGCTCAAGGAGGTTTTTCTATATTGCTTTTCTATAGATTGAATTTTGTGCAACATTATGGGTATGTTTTGAAGTGATTTTATTCACGAGAAATGTGAATTTTCAAATTCTCAACAAATAATGGGCTTAAAACATTGAAAAGTGGGGCTTTCGGATATTGTGGGCCGTGACGTAGAATCACCTACAAAAGCAATGATCCACAGGACATGCAATCAGGTCGAACATGATGTGTGACTGGTGACAATCTGCAAAATGGTTATGGATGGAAAAAACTTTTTGGAAACACTTGGTTCTCAGGCAAAAGTGTACATCTGGTTGGTCATTTTCAAGCCCGAGAAGTGCTATTTCCGGTGATCTGGGGGGTATTCAAAACCAGAAATTTTCTTGTACGCTGCGCGCCAACCGATGGTGGCGCTCCGCTTAGATAGTAATTCGCGCCCCCCGGGTTAGAAAATCCTGGAAACGCGCCTGGTCTCCCTCCCCTTTGGAAAATTTTTAGTTTTGAAACGTCCTTAGATGCAATCTGGTGCATATTTTAAGCAAAATTTGATTTGCCGTCGGATCTGGCAGTGGTGACTGAAATGGGGGAGGGGTTTAAGGGGAGGGGGTGTCCCCCTCCCCTTTGGAAAATTTTTAGTTTTGAAACGTCCTTAGATGCAATCTGGTGCATATTTTAAGTCAAATTTGATTTGCCGTCGGATCTGGAAGTGGTGACTGAAATGGGGGAGGGGTCTAAGGGTAGGGGGTCTAACCCTCCCCCTTTGGAAAATTTTTAGTTTTGAAACGTCCTTAGATGCAATCTGGTGAATATTTTAAGTCAAATTTGGCACGGAAGAAGCTCCCGTTCTCCTTTTCTCTATTCAGCTTTCCTTCTTTCTTCCCCTTCCCCTTCCGCTCTCTTCACCTTTTCTCCTTTTGCCGACAGACCCAAAATTTGCCGACAGCGACCAAATTATTGGGGGGCGGGTGTGACACCCCCCACACCCCCCGCTCGCTACGCCCCTGTAACCTTTCTGTAACACATTGACGTTTATAGGCGTGTTCTCTTATTACTATTTCTTTCAAAGACCAAATACTAACAATGATCGTAAGATTTCATAAAAATGTCATGAATATTTCGACATATCTCAACTCGGCGCAAACGATTGGTCTTTGATACTCACAAGATGGAAAATAGTCATCAAAGAAGGATGGTAGGTTACTCTCCTGATACTGGTAATCTCCTTCGTTTTCTATGAAAGTTACGTCTTCTGCTGTCACTCGGCCTTGTATGACTGTGAAAATTGAAACGTAAAGACTGAGTATTATTTTATCTTTCGACTGAAGTTAAACAAACGCAAAATGGCAGGCAGAATTCTCCCACGCTCAATACAACTTTATGATAGGTACCACTTGACAAAGGGCTTTTTATCGAGCTAACATAAAAAAACGCTTGACAAATTACAATCTAAGGTAACGTTAGAATAACGTTTTGCACTAACGTTACTTTGCCAAATTTGAGTTCAATATAAACAATATAAACACTTATACATATAGTTGACACACAATTGGTCTTCTTTACTTATCGCTGAAGGTTAATGTAATATGGAAAATTACAAATTAAGTGCTGGAGGTAAAGAAATTTTCCATGAAGCTCGCGTGCACACGGAATAGTCTATACAATACATCTTTTTTACTCGGTTTCTTTTAGTAAGTGGTTTTAGTATGGTGAACTCAATGGCGAATAGTTGGAATATTCCACCAAATGAAGCTTAAAAGGATTGTAATTATAGAACTTGTATTCAACTTTTTTTCATTAAACCGTCCAGAAAGCTTTCATAGTATAAATGTAAACATATTTAAAGACTAAATAGGACACTAAAATGTTTTCATAATTTTGACATTTTCTTAAATAAATGGTAGCTTGTTTATTTGATGACGTCTACTGATATGAGACTTTAGAATAAAATAGTATCCAAAATTAGCAATGTCAACTCAAAATCTGCTTTTAAAGGTCCCATAAAATACCCCTTACTTTAAGTGTTTTAAGACCTTACAATATTAACGGTTATTTTAGCTATTTACAAACCTATTGTTTCTTGCAATTAATTTAGCTATTTATTTATTCAGACGGTGAATCATCGAATTTAGAATTTCCGGAACAGTTATACACACAACATGCATCCAACATAAAGCATAACACATATCACTCAAAGAAATATTATTGGCATTTCTGACACGTAGTATGAACGATAAAGTGATGAAATGCATTGCTCACCATAATCAGCTGCACAATATTCCTCTTGAGGATGCAGTTGTTCACATGAGCAGCACTGTATGTTACGAATGCTGGACATTACAAGTACAACACTCAGTACATGGGAGAACCACATCGTTGGCATTTTCTATAACGTCTCAGAGAATTAAATCTACTGTTTTGGGAACTCTAGTCTTGATTCGTCAGCAAACACGAAATGGTTGCCTCAATCGTGTACAAGGTTATTATGTGCCAAAGTACCTGTTCAACTACCGATTAAATTTCTCTCTTTACCAGTAAGTGCCTATTCTGTTACATAGAAGAAGAAAAACATTATACGGTTAGCGAGAAATGACAGACCTGGTAACACACTCTTTCTTCATGTGGTCAATTTAGTCAATTGTTAAAACGGTTGTGTGAGTATAATAGCTCAGTTTCAGCTGAAGCATCAAGGGTAATGAAAATAAACGAATGTAACAGATGAACAACAACTCAAAGTGAATGCACTAGTTGTAAGGGCACATTCTACATCCAAAAATAAAAAGAAACCAATTCTTCCTCGTAGGCTAGCGCAATAGCGGGTAGCCTAATCACATGTTCTAGGATGTTCTATATATATATATATATATATATGTATGTATCTATATACATATATCTCTCTATATGTATATGTATATCTCTCTCTATATATATATATAGATATTAAGATATATATATATATATATATATATATATATCGTAATGAGTTGGAATATCAAGAACAATGAAAAAACTTCCAGCCTCCACCGGGATTCGAACCCGGGCCTCCCGCTCTGTACGCGGACACCCTAACCACTAGGCTATGAACGCTGATTGTATGTTCAGAGGTTCGAAACCGGTAAGGAAGGTCGCAATTCCACTGTAGGCGTTTGTCACCTGTATCAAACAATACCAGTTCTGTTTTTGGTGACATTTTTTGCCTTACTCTAGAGATCAAACATGATGCTCACCAACTCGAAGTCATTTGTGATTCCTAAAGCCGGATCTCGAAAGAGATACTATGAACAGACGTAATGACAAAGGCAAATGAATATATATATATATATATATATATATATATATATATATATATATATATATATATATATAATTAAAAGTCGTAATGAGTTGGAAGTGAAGGGGTGCTCCACATCAAAACAATAGATATTATTTGCAAAAGCAGATTTCGGTCGTTTTACACTTTGTAGTCACATACAGCTATATACTTGAAAGATGACATCATAATTATGTACTCCAAGTCAGACCGATATTACAAGACACGATCGAATAGTTGGTACCCAAGTTTAGTTGTAGTCAAACATGATTGTTTGACTTAGCATAGCTCCATATTATGCAATGATAGAGACAAGCTTCTGAACACATCGATCTCTGTTCACACTACGTACGATAAACGACACAAAACTATGTACTTATATCATCCCGTTCTCTATACGTACGATACCATACCATACGATAAAACTGAGCGAAATTCGACAGTTGTTATTATTGCCCAATCAGAACCATGATATTGAATACTAACATAATACCCGTATGTCTTTATCGAGCTCTAGTACGCGCTGTCTGCAATATTACTTTCTTTACTTCAATATAGTGAGCCAGCCCACAGCGATTTCCCCTTTGTAGAGCTAAGCTTCAAACACTCAATTTTATCGAAGTTCTTTTACACATCGTACAGTTGCCGACATAATGCATCTTTCAAAGACCTTGTTATGGTGTCGTAACATATCGTTTAGTATCATACAAAGAACACACGGCGCTTTAGTGTAGAATTAATGAATAGTATCTTGCACTTTTAAATGATGAGAAAGATCAGACAATTGATTGAATAATAATAATAATAAAACGAATCAACAAAAGTCAAGAAACAGAAATAAAGTAACCTCAAGTTTCGTTCTAAGAATATGACTGCCTGATTCAGTTATAAAAAGATAACGCTTGATTCGTTTCGTTTTCATTTTCCTCGGTGAAAAGCATCCAAAAAAAAACTGATTAAAATCCCGATGTAAAAGATTGTGGGTATAGCTTAAAATTTGATAATGCCAAGAAAATGCTCAATTGATTTGCATGGTTTTGGGATTAGTTTACAGATAACAAAGTTCGGAAAATCTCAAGTGCAGTTCTCGTACCAAAAACAAATGCAATTATGATGGCTCAATTTGACCATAAAGAAATTTCGAAATTAACGTTTCATCCTCAGCTCTAATTATATAAAAGAAACACAGCAGGAACCAGTATATTTTTAAGGTCTCAGACTCGTTATCCTTAATGCTTCACTTAAATGGGATCATAATCTTTGATAAAGAGCTGTGTATTGTTCAATGTATCAGAAGGAAACTTGCAAACGACAGTTTGTGAAAACCTTGTGATGTACTTTACACGATGGACACGTATTTTAATCCACGAATAAAGATATTTACCTTCACAAAGTGTCCAGTACGTATAAATATCCCTATCGCCATGCTATTTACGTAGACATATGTGATTACGTCTAGGATGCTACGTGTTCAGGCATTGTTGTTTTTTAACAATACAGATCTACACATATAGCCAAAATATATATACATCGTGTTACATCAGTTTTCTGTACCTCTAATGCTGCCAGTACCGTCGGCGATTATGATTATTGTGATTTTAAACTTGTAACAACATTTCTTCACTGGCAGCCATGTCGTCTTTCTCCCGTCGGTCGATCACCGTCAGCTTGCTATCTAGATTCTCGGGAAGAGCAGCGTCTTTTATAAACTGATACATAGTTCGAAAGCGATATTTGTGTTACACCCGAGCTTAGTGATCAAGTGGGTACATTTAAAAGGAATAATTAATACAAGTGGCTGCTCGATCCTATATGTTTATTGCCCGTGTACATGCAATTTGTAATAGCATGATATGGTTTCAGCAAGTCAGAGGGAGGTACATATGACATTAGAATAAAGATACTTTGCCCTTGAGCATTGACAAAGAAAACACCATAGGATTATGAACACAAAACTTTGTCTAAAAATGGCATTGAGACAAGCAAGACAATTTTCACATGACTTTTTAGTTTCCATTGTTTCCATAAAATCGTTTAAAGGTGAAACTGAATACTTCTCATGTAAAGCAAACTGAGCTGTATTCTTCAGTGCTATTTGAATGTCCAGGCGACGAAATATTTAAGCAAACACAGAGATGGGAGCACGATGATAAAGTTCTGAATACAGGAAGAGCAAATACTGGAAAACTTCCTGGCAAAGTCATGAGTTTAATCACGAACTATTCTAAAGTTTAACTAACGTTTCTTATTCACACTAAAGAATATTCCAGTGTTTCCGAAACTCTGAACGGTGGACTTAATTGCTGATGGTCACAGGTATGTTTGTCATCATTATCTCGTTATTTAATGGAGACGATCTAATAGCAAAAACTAATTTAGGAAGTTGTACAGCATTCTAATTTTATATGGTTTGCTTGATTTCATAAATATGAAAATAGCACAGTATCAAACTTGCAACATATACCTATTCTTTCTTAAAGTTATGTTTTTCTTACCTTGGGAACTGTTGTTCAATATTTAGTTGGTCTAAATTTTTACTAGTCGAGTGTGATGGTATCATCAAAACACTATATTTTCGCCGTTTATCTGGGGCTGCCTTTTTTGGACGGTGGTGTGCTGGGGAGGGGTTTTTCGTTTCGCTGCGTGCTGGTCGTCTTTTTGTGGTTTTTTGAATGTTTGGGGGGTTGGGCGTTTTGCGTCTGCAGGTCGACGGGCGTATGTTTTATTGGCTCGCTTCACCTGAGTTTCGTTTGTCAGAATGGGATGGTTCGGTAGTGCCGTTTGGCCGTGCCGTTTTGTATCCCACATGGCGGGTCACGTAAAAAGCACACTCTAACAAGTATAATATGATCATGTTCGTATTTAAGATGCAACGTACAGCCTCAACTGTTCCAACCAGCTGTTAAACTCCTCACTGTATTCTAGTAACTTTGCTTTTTCCAAAAAGCGTGTCGTTTACTTTATTTATTGCTTAAATAATTTAACAACTAATACGAAGATATGAAGTGCAGTTTGAATGTGCTCAAGGCGGTTTCATCCTTAAATATTTTACTATGGTTTATTTTTGAACCGAACCAACCACGGAGTTTTCCATTTAGTCATATATTGTATCATACCTCATTCACTTTTCTTGCACACAATAAAATTCAAGAAGGCAATACACGTTTGCTGTATTTAGTTAACAGTATATCGAGTAACTGTTAAACTGTCAAGTTTGTCTAAAAATGGCATTGAGACAGGCAAGACAATTTTCACATGACTCTTTAGTTAACATTGTTTCGACAAAAGCATTTAAAGGTGAAACTAAATACTTCTCATGTGTAGCAAACTGAGCTGTATTCTTCAGTGCTAATAGAATGTCCAGGTGATGATATATTTAAGAAAACACAGAGATGGAAGCACGATGATAAAGTTCTGAATACAAGAAGAGCAAATACTGGAAAACTCCCTGGCAAAGTCATAAGTTTATCCACGAATTATTCTATAGGTATAGCTAACGTTTCTTATCTCATCAGTATCTCGTTATTTGAATGGAGACGATCTAATAACAAAAACTAATTTAGGAAGTTGTTGATCTTTCTAATTTAATATGGTTTGCTATATCTCATTAATATAAAAATAGCACAGTATCAAAATTGCAACATATGCCATTTGTTTCTTAAATTATTTGATTGTTCCCTTGGAAACTGTTCTTCAATATTTAGTATTTGGGAAAGAGCTTTTACACTATCACAATGTTTAATATAATAAGTACACGTACTCACACGTAAATGGGCATGCCATGCAATGAAAGCCGGTTTAGACCTCGTGAACGTGGTTGTAAAGTATTCACAATTCACAGAGGTTGATATTGTTTAATTTACATCAGAATTTCAGTTTTGCACGTTTTAATTTTACATAAGTAAATAACTGAGTGCTGCAGTCGCTTTATAGTGAACGTTCACTATATTTTGTAAAACAGCAGCCGAAGTTAATGAAAAACAAAGAGGTTACTACTATGTTATTTTACACTGCCCTTAAAAATAGTTTATGTACAACACTGGTCAATTTCATGAAACATGTTTCATGAATTAAATTTGTATTTACCAATGAAGCTTTGGGTAGATCAGGGCCAAAGACGGACGTGTTTCTCTGCCTTAAATGTTCCCCGTGATTTACACTACATACATGAGTGTGTTTGCAATTCTGGTGCATCTACTGATACCAAAACATGCTAAGAGAAGACATTGACTCATCATAGATTGTGTATGCTTTACTTCTGTAGTTTATATCATTTCTTAGTAACCGTTACTTTAATTACAAAGTCTTTTCCTATGTACCAGTGAGAAAAGAAGAAAAAATGTTAGCAAGCTGCTTATCTAATGCCAAAAAAACATGACAATGTTATAGGATTTAACTTTGCGATGCTAGCAGGATCATCTTTAGAGGCTACTGAAACGAAAATAAACAAATAAAACATTAATATACACAGATGATCTGACCGTTTGACCAAGTTAACGGTCTGCCTATCTATGTTTCTTGATGTGTTCTTAGCTTGATTCATTTTAGGTCGCCTCTGAAGGAGATCCTAATAGGACCGATACATCCGTCTCTCTAACTTCAACATAATTTCTAGCTATATCCGAGACACAAAATAGACAGCTATAAATGTAGAAAAATGGTTGAAGTTGACGCTCTGGAAGGTAATGGCTAAACTTTCATTATAACTACACTAAGGATCTAGAAAATAGCTGAAAGGTTAACAATACGGAACGTTATAGCCATACTTTTATTGTAACTACACTAAAGATCGAGAAAATGGTTGAAAGGTTAACACTCTGGAAGGTTATGGCCATTGTGTTATTATAACTTCACAATAGATCTAGCAATTAGCTGAAAAGTTGACACTTTGGAACGTTATGGCAATACTTTTACCATAACTACACTAAAGATCTTGCTTATATATTCTTACTACCATAGCTCTTACATGAATGAGCCCGAGGGAATGTGTGGCCTAAACTTCGGTATGTGACAGATACATTTTCAATCGTTTTTTTTGGACAGTATCTAGTGATAAAAGATTCTAATTTTAAAAGAATAATAGAGTCTATAACAAAACCATATACTAGTAATAAAATTCAGAAGGTTGCTATTGAACTGGCCGTGTTTTTCTATATTAACCTAAACGGTAATAACTCGCTACTATAATACGGTTTTAAGGAAATGTTGAACAATAACAAGATCAAGGCAAATTTAAGCTTCCCAAATAAAATCAAAAAGAAAAGAAAACTACAATGTGTAATTGATACTTTTGGGAGCCGCCTATAGTATCCGCATCATGACTTTAATGATTTCTCAAGCACCTTCTGTAGTCTTTTCCTCCGAGCCAGTCGCAAATGCCTCCCTTGTTCTTGCCGCATCTTGCAAAATCAATTTCACAGTACCGACTATAGAAGTGGTCAAAATCCAGTGTACAAATTCCTTTAGTTTTATCACAGTAGTCGTATCGCCCGCATATCTGATTTGAAGAAAAAGCAAATACAAAAATATGTAAATATAAATTGTTGGTTTTGCGACTAAGTAAACAGGTACTGTGATTAACTTGTAAATTTATTCCATGTCTGCCTGAATATAATATTGACGTCACACTGTTTACGAACCAGACACATTTTGTAACAGAAACCCCCATATTCGATTTGTTATACGACTGAGAAATAAGTTACTGCGATGTACAAGTGATTTCATTCCATGTTTACCCGTATAATATTGTTGAGGTCGCACTTTCTACATCGTTCATGGTAAGTTTCAGCCGAGTCTTGATTTTAAACACGCAGTATTTAATAATCAACATCGTCGACGTAACCCTATGACAAGGTCTCATGCTTTTGATAACAAACTTACTGAACATTCATTGCAGTTCTTCCTATACTGACGTTTCAGCCCTTTAAACTGTCGCTTGGTGATCTGATTAACGGTCCTGTAATATCCGCATACTCCGAGTGTCAACTGGTCATTAATCACATCGCCTATAAAGATGAGCCAAAAACATGGTTACGTATAAGAGCACATCTCACGATATAATGTACATACTGATGTAAGGTATTAAAGAAAAAATAAATGCTAGGTCACAAAGAATTATTACTATAAGTATATACACCAAAGCTTCATAACCTTTCTTAGTCACCCTATACACTCCTGGGTTATGTTTAGTTATATTTTAATTATACGTCACATATTCCTTCATCATGAAATTATCATATTTAAAACCGTGCGTAGAGAAATGGTTTCAGATGGGGGAGTCGTACTTTGCTTTTTAACAATCGTTAAACTGTTAAATTTATGACCGCTTACCTTTTGTTTGAATGAACCATCTTACGCTCACAATTATACTATTTTGTTAGAAGAGTAGAAAGGAGCGGTGCAGCAATGTAAAAGGACCCTCGGGGTGTCCAAATTCAAACACACACAACAATTGTTGGATTTGGGTGACATTTCATTTGTACATTTTGCACCTCAACATGCCCGGATATGACACTATCAGGCTTTCCGTTAATCCTTTTTAGGACAGGCTTTCCCTGTGTCCTATAGAGGATTTCTTTTAAATGTCCATTTATGGCCAGTATAACTGGAAAAATGTTAAGTGTGTTTATTTATTTTTCGATTTTTGTCACCCTGCTGGAAGCGGTTGTACCGCATAAGCATGTTATAAATGAATGTACCGTACCCAACGATTCTAATTAATACCCAATGCGGGCCAAAAATAATTAAATTTAACCAACATCAGTGACAATTTGTCCTATAATAACAGATGTATACTCAAGCGCTTTTGAAATATTTTTTTATGTTTAATTTTATTGGCTGTGTTTAAGGCCCCCGCTCCCCTACCCTTGCTCCCTCCCCGAGTACATCATTTCGTGGTGTCTGCTAACGATTATTATGCAGAGAAAGAATATATTTGTTTTCTTTTTGTTCTTTTCAGAATACATCTTAGAGCCCTTAATGGTGTCCAGGAGCATCCCTCCTTCCCAGTAGCTGCAAGGTATCCAGACCTGTTTGTTGTCTCGTAGCGAGTTCAAAGCAGAAAACCACATCTCAGAGATAATTTAAATTTCAATGGAGTGTATTTGAAAGTCCCTGTATTCTCCAGGGACTGATATATCGTAAACCTAACGTTCTAACCACCAGGCAACGAAAGACAGTTCAACCACGTAATCTCAAAGTATTCTCGTTCGCACGAAACCACATCATGTGATGTCGCAACTTCCACACGGTCATTTTCCTTTTATACCAAATATGTGCGGTATTTCATTTCATTACCGGGCATATGTTATTGGGTTTTTTTGTATAACGTACAAATATGAGCATTACTGTTGTTTTAGTGTCACTGTTTATTCTAACAATATTCAATATATATATGTAAATATTGTAGCCACTCCTATTGAGGAGAAAGGAACCGTGTTTTTCACTCTTACCCATTATCACATAACTGTAATTGGTAGCAAGTCCGACGAAGCAATCAAGCCCTATACTGTCAGTGACTATCTCGACTGTCGTTCCCTTGGCAGTCAATCCGTTTCTTTTATAACTCTTTTCGATATCCACGGTGTAGACAATCTTCTTTGCGTTAGGTGCTGATAGTTAGAAAGACAATGCAGTAAAAAGACTATGCTGTAAAATAATTTTAATCTACCTTGCCAAGTTTACGCAAATACAGGTCGATGATTGCTTGGGAAAAGGACGAGGGAGGAGCAGCTGGTTGGGAATCATGCGTGGTGGACGTATCGCAAGATTAAACAGTGGCATAGATAAGTGTTTTTCAATTCTTCTTATTCCCAACACCGCCGGTCTGATTGATTTCTTTTTCTTATTTTTGTTTTAAACAAGCCACTAACAACCGGTGTACTTATCACATTAATCTTGTCAACATTGCTGATCATTTTTATATCTTATCTTGCCATGGAAAATTCAGGAGAATAAGTAAACGTAGAGAATTCGGTTTTCTTAAAGGGAGATAAACAAATTATTTTGGTACATTTGTTAACCAATCACGTGACCAATTATCACAATTGAGTGCCCGAGAATTGTTTTATTTTTATTTAAACAAGTTGATACGGCGCATATTTTGGAAGGAGAATATTCACGCTTACTCAATCTTAACTTTATATGGCGTATTAAAAATCAATGAATATGCTAGTTTTGTATCACCAATCCCACTTCACCATTGCTGTAAACTGTTTTGCAGTAAGTGTATAGGTTTACACTTGGTAAGTTATTTTTAAGAATCTTTAGAAATGTCATGAATTTTTCGTCTTATTTCAACACTATACATAATAAGCTGTCTTTGATACTCACGAGCTGTAAGATATATCTGCGGTGGCAGGGTAGTTGTACTTTGCTGATACTGGTAATCTCTTTCGTAGTTTATGAAAGTGACATCTCCTGCTGTCACTCGGCCTCGTATGACTGTAAAATTAAGTGTTATTTTATCTTTCGACTGAGATAGCACAAAAGTAAAAACTACATGCAAAATGCTTCCATGTCCAATGCACTTTACTATAGGTATCAATTGACTTTTATCTATTTCGCTAAGGGCTTTTCATTGCACAATTGTCCGGAAAAACAAGTGTTTGACACATAATAATCCTAGACAACTTTAGAGAAATTCGGATATTGGATATCAGTTGGACATGATTTTTTCAACCAGCTGATTGGGTTGTAGGCTATCAATCACTCTCAAATTTGAGATTCCATACAAACAGATATCAACACTTAGATGAGATATGACGTCTTTCCTATTACATATAGTCAACACACAAACTCGCTCTACTTTACACCTGCAAATATAGCAGATATTCCTATCGCCAAAGGTTTACATTAAGGTAAGTAACAAATTAAGAGTTGGAGTAAAGACATTGTTTTATGAAAATTGCGTGTTTTCATGGGATAGTCTACATCCCTTTTCACTGTCATCTAATAAGATGGTTATAGTATAGTGAATTCAGTGGTGATGTTGAAATCAGCACTTGGCAATGCAGCAGGTTTCCCCATTCTACTCAACTTAATATGACAAAAAATATGACTAATTGGATGCTTGTGATAGTATCAAAATATCTAAACAATATTTTTGATTATGTAAGGTAAATTCCCTAAGAGATACTATACAGTAAATACTTATTTGAAACACACACCGACTAGTTTTTAAATTACGCTGTACCTCGAATTATGGGCATCAAACTTTATAGACATTCAGATGCATGATTTTAACAGCTGACTGATGCGCTCTTTGAAAGAAGCCATCAATTTCTTAAAGCAGCTTGTTGAGTCTGTTGGCAATTTTCCAAGCCTGTTGAATATTACTGAAGATCACGTTGCGATTGTTCACTCAGTAAATCACCTCGATTTTTCCACCAAATGAATATTCATTTGATAGTAACTATAGAACTTTTATTTAATGTTGTCATTATGCCGTCTAGAAAGCTTTCATAGTAGCAAAGTAAACACATTTCAAGACTACATGGGAAACTGAAAGTTGTTTTTTGGAATTTTGCTTCACGTTTTCTTAAATGAAAGGTAGCAATTAGTTAAGTTGATGACGTCTATTTGATACGAGAGTTTTAGCATGAAATAGTATCAAATATTGAAATACCGACTCAAAAGCTGCCTTTAAGGTCACATGAAATTACCTCTTACTTTAAGTCTTTTAAGACCTCACCATAACAACATTTAATTTAGCTATTTATTTATTCAGACGGCCAATCAACGTATTTTGGATCATCGGACCGGTTAAACACACAACATGCATCCAATATAAAGCATAACGCATATCACCTAGAGTAATATCATTAGAGTATCTGTCACACATAGTACGAAGGATAAACTGATTAAATACATTACTCACCATAGTCAGCTGCACAATATACCTCTTGAGGATGCAGTAGTACACATGTGCAGCACTGTATGTTACGAATGCTGGACATAACAAGTACAACACTCAGTACGCGGGAGAACCACATCGCCTTTGGCATCTTCTATAACGTCTCAGAGAGATAAATCTACTTATTAATATTTTCGGGCAACTCTAGTCTTGAGTCGTCAGCAAAAACGCATTGGTTTGCCGCAATCATGCACAAGGTTATTATGTGCCAAAGTACTTGTTCAACATCCGATTAAATTTCTCCCTTACCAGTTAGTGCATATTCTGTTACATAGAAGAAAAAGAAAACACATCGTATGGCTAGCCAGAAATGAACACAACCTGGGGCTTCATTTGAATTGTTACGACGGTACAGGAAAAATAAATAAATGTGATAAATGTGAAACTCGAAGTGAATGCACTAGTAGTTGTGAGGATTCATCCTACATAAGAAAGATCAAAACAAACTATTCGTCCTTATATGTTAACGTAATAACAGGTAGCCTAATTACATGTTGTAGTATCATTGGACCCCCCTCGGTGCATAGCTAAACGTTATATGAGTATATCTTAGGAATAATTCAAGAAAACGACCGCAAAAAATACATCTGGATTTTCAGACGAAATACAACAATTATTTTGAAAACTTTGAATCTTGAACGATATACCCAATTATGTTATTAACGTAGATTACTAAGTCCATATAATAAAGCTGGATTTTCTATCGATATACCAATTACTTTGATAAACCGCACAGCCGCATATATATACAAATAGATGCATACGCAAAAGCCTAAAACTTAGCTATAATGCTCAGTTTCAGTTGGTCAACAGCTCACACCCCCATTATTTTATAAACTCGTACCCCATTGTCATTTGTGCTCTTGTTTGCGTCTGACTTCACAGAGTACAAATATTCTGAACTCTCGCGAATGCACAGTTTGGCTAATGGCGCTCTCGTTTCAACACATTTCCTGTATAACCCTGGCGACAAAAGATTTTGCGGGTATATCGACAACGTTCGAGGCAATAACATCAACCACATATGATACAGCTCAGCTCCGTTACATTCTAATATACATTTATTAAGATGAACAAAATCGCCGTCGCGTCTAGGTTTTAAATGGTGATGAAAAATCTAATCGACTATGGACATCAACTGTCATTTTTGTCGTTGCTGTCTTCATCGGCGGTGCGGAAGTGACGGGGGGGGGGTGGATTAAACTCATCCCCTTGTGGACTCCAAGTTACTCGCCAGCTGGGATGGGTCCTGAGGGAGAACCCCCGGAAGCTCCGAGAAAATAAGCTCATGTTTAAAGCATATGACTTTCATTAGCATGTCACACCTTTTGATCTAGGATGGGATCCGGGGAGAGCGAGTAGGAACAACACTTCTTGGGGGGGGGGGAATATTTATATTTTTTGCAAAATCATATTGCCAGGTTTTGCAATGTTTTAGGGACCATATGTTACATCCCACCTTGGTGACGTCAAATGCATTAAAGCTGCAAACCAAACTCAGGCCCAGTTCGTGGCCGGGAACATGGGAGGAGGTCCAAGTCGGAGTCCAGAATGCTATGCGGTATAGGTTCTATGAACTCGACCGAGTTGCTCCCGGTGGGGTCTAGGTAGTGGTGCTCAGATGACCTTCAACGAGTTAAGACCCTGAACGTTTAAAATTTCCAGTGGCATCAAGGGGCCTATGTAAGAGCTTTTGTGTTATGTAACAGTTTCCCTGCATTGTTACGTATAATGGCAATGATAGCGCTTAGGCATAATGGAGACAAACACTGTATCATACGTAAGGTAGGTATATATTGTAGGTCTACATCTCCAGGAAGCGTCATTGATCACATGCATACACATACACAAGAAGAGAATGTCAGGAAAGTTTATTTCATCATATAACATTTTCAAACATAAACAGAAAAGTTACAGCATGAACATAATGTCTGAACATAATGAAGAAAGGTAAATTGAGAAGGTATAACCTGACATTAAAGTTAGCTATATCATAGTGACTCATTATATGTTGATTTAGATGTGATCACATGGTCTAAGATGGGGCGAAGCGGCTGTCTGAATTGGTCAGCAGACATCTTGCACAAGGTAGAAAAAGGATTGTTACTTATGATTGAGCAAAAGCACACGTTATATATTCGTACTTGACAATCATCTACGAGTTCCTACTAAATGTGAGACATAACTGTGACCGCCAGATTTGCAAATACTTGTAGATATTCGGCCAGTGATACAGTTTTCACACTACGAAAAAAGCCTTGGACGATACCGGCTATATACCTACTACATTTATAAAAATACTAATATAATATCATGGCCAATACCAAAAAAAGAGCTAATACTGAGCATTTAAATGTCAGAATAATTGTTTGGTCATTTGCTGCTCAACTTTGGTTGAATTTTGCAAAGTTGCCTCGACACTGTGACGAAATGTCTTTGACAATGGAGTGTACTTACTACACTTTACAAACGTTGGGCAATTTTTGACCTGACACTTGGGATATGTGTCCGACCAAAATCGGTAACTGTTTGCCAATTTTAGCTGAATATGCCAACATGCTGGGCTGAATATGTAATTTATGCACTAGTTATTGGGTTAAGTTTCATTAATATCTAACCAACAGTTCATCAGATATATATCATCAGTAACTGTCATATGAGAATAACATTAGTTGCAGAGAAAGTAGATTAAGATAAAGACAATGATTTCCCGTCGAGAGTAAACATAAAACAGTAGTGAATACAAACAAAACAATACAATAAGCATGCAATTAGTGAACAACTACGAGAGAAAAAAAAACTAAATAAGCAGAACCAGAAGAGTAACAGAAGCAGCACAGATACTGCAAGTGACATATCACACACTGTGGCCAGATCGCTTTGCACGTGTATTGCCTCGGGTAAGAAAGAATTACGGAACCTGGACGTTTTAGTATGGGGCACGATAAAACTATAAAAAGGGTGTGTGATCTCCTTTTATATTATTTAGCTTCTTCATCAGACTCTCCTCATATATGGATGAGAGTGGCGGAAGGCTTGAACCAATTCAGCGTTCAGCTAACTTCCGAACACGTGCCAGCTATGCCCTGTACTTCTTCGGCACACTGCAGAAGAATACAATACGTTGATGTGTCAAACTACAAACTGATATGTCATTAATATAAGAATAACATCCAACTTGAGTCTTCTGGATCTATGTAGAACTTTTTTAAACCGATCTAAATGGTCTACACAGTTACGGATTTTAGACGGTTCCATCAAATGACTTCCAATGATGGTACCTAACAACAGGTACTGCGTAGTTTCCAGTTGTCTCTTCTCATCTGCACTAGCCATTGCTTCAGAAGGTATGGATTTTTGAAAGGAAACCTGTTAAAATTAAAGTGGGAAATATGTCTTTTGAGAATTGGCTTGGCAGAAGTTGTCTGTATTTGTGTAGTTGATGTGAATTAACATCTCGGCTATAAATTTTTAACCATGTTAGTGTAGTACAACACGTACAAGATATGCTTCGTCTGTTTAACCTGTTATTATCAAGAACACAATGTCAACTAGTTACTAACCCCCCAAAATACCAACTTCTACAAATTACTCCTTATAATTCGTGCTGCAACCTACTATGTATTTGCTGTGCAACAGTATAGATCGCGCAATCATCAGTATATAGGTCGATCAAATTTCTCAGAATTCTGTACATAATCATTGCTGTCAGTAACATCGGGTAGAGGTCCCCCAAGAATGTATACGAAAGGTGACGTTAGGCTGCTAACTACCATGTGGTGCGTTGTAGCTTTAGTTAGTCGTACTTTGCTTTCAGCAGCTCTTAAACCTATCTATCCTTGGGCACAGTCCATCACCCAATTGTCAATGATACCTTTTTAGATTGGTCAAGCAATTTGCGCAATTCTCCAGGCAAGATCACGGAGCCTGCAACCATTCAGCCTTGAACACACCGAATGCCCTACTTCGGCAGAATGACGTCCCTGTACAAATATCGCATTCAAGGCCCATATCCCGCAAGGAACTGTGAACGAGGGCTGGCCGTGACAGGTTAACAGGGGGCAACTCATTAAGAGCGAAGTAAATGACACGCACCACCCTGCTTGGTACTATGCGGTTCTCTGTTGCTAAACAGCGCCGGGACCCATCGACGCACTTGCAACCCGCCCCCAAAACGTTCCAAATATGAACAGGGCAACCCTGGGCCAGTTACCGCTACAAACTATTGCTTAAATAACACAAAGCTCACTTTACTTCCCACATGAACCACCCTAACTCCCTCCCTCTTTCTTCAGTTTTTGGTACATTACCGCCCTTTTGACAAGCTCTGTACCACCTAACCAAATGAATGAAAATATCGCTCTCTCCCACCGCACCAGTACGCGACGCGGAATTGGGTACACCGCGCCCGGGTACTACACGATGGGCGAAACAAAAAGATTAATAACGGTGTCTTTCCCCAAGATCGAAAGCCAGCAGGTGCCAAAGGTTTTGATCCTGCTCTCAAATACCCCAGCCTTCTCGTTGCAGGTGACATCACAATGTGTATCCGTAGCCGAACCATATACCATTAATTTTGATATTCTGATCCTACCAAGACGCACCGAATGGTAAGTCTTTGTATCTTCAGCTACCAAGGCGAAAGCCCTTTGTTTTGTTCGGATTCAACTTTGCCCGGTAGCTCTCTGAAAGTTAGATAAATTCTGCGAGAGGGCACGAAAGGAGCCCAGACTCGAAACAACACACGTGACGTCATCTGCATTTGAACGCATTTCACTTTGGCATTCCTTAGCACAACGAATGGAACAAGTCTTTAGTCCCTTTCCAAGCACCGGAAGAGGACTCTCTTAACAAAACACAAAGTAATGGAGACAGAGGGCACCCCTGATGCACCTCTATCTACATTAAAACGCTATGAACAAATTCCATTTATGATCACAGAACTGAAACTTTCCTGATAAGAAACACATATCCATTTACAAAAATATGGGTGCAAGTGAAACGTCTCCAATACATTCATTAAAAAACCGCGTTCCACCATGTTAAAGTCCTTCTGCCGGTCAAGAGAGACCAATGAAGATGACAGATCACGGTCAATAACAAAGTCGGTCTATAGCGCTTCAAACACAAGTTCTACTGGATGCAATGACCCTTCACTGCACAAGTCTGGAGATGACCCACAAGATGCGGCATAGCCAGTGCAAGGCAGTTGCACAAAGCCTTAGCCAGCAAACATTTAACAAGGTAATCGAACGCTCGTTATGATGATCCAAGGGGTCCTCAGACTTGGGAAGCAAAGTAATTATGCCAAACGTTGACTTTGGTTTGACAGTCCGTTCAGGAAGGCGTCTTTGACTACGGCTCTGATGTCAGGTCCTATTATTGCCCAAAAGGTTCGGTAGAACTCCCTCGGAAGCCCTTCCGAACCCAGGGACTTGCTATTCTTTATCTTTGAAAGCGCCTTCCAAAGCTCAACAGTGGTTATTCCGCCCCCTAACATATCATTGACCTCATGGGGAATAGTTTGTGAGATTCCCCTCAATATATCGGCCTGTTCCGACCATTCGACATTGCCACGCATAAACAAATTCGAATAATAATCTTTATACACGACAATGCCGTGAGGGTCACTGACCACGGTCCTATCAGTAGTGCGCACAGATGGGACGCATCTGTCACCCGCCGTTGAGCTAACAAACTGGTAAAACCTCAGTTAAGGGCGCTCCTTAGCTTTCAATACCTAGACACAGCCCTGACGCACCGTGGTAATTTTCATCGTGATAAGTCTGCAAAGCGATGACAGCCAAAGAGTCGTCAAACTTCACCTCCGCGCACAGCTTTGATAATTCTTCTCTCCGCCACCGTGCGCGGGTCACACAATATTTAACCGCGTAGCGTTTAATGTGGAAGTTGACACCATCCCAACATTAGGATGTAGAGGCAAAGGCCGGCTTGAAAGTTTGCTATCCATTGTACCTGGTTTCGAAACCTTGGCGGAACTTTTCCTCGCCTAGTATCTGACATTTAAGTTTCCATAGGCCCCGCCCGATCGGGAAAATGGAAGTCAAATCAAACCGTGCTACCACAGTGTCATGGTCAGCGAGCGGACAGCTCAGTGTCACGCAACTCGAACATGTAAGACTAACGGGCGCATATGCTCGATTTATTTTCGACACATCTTCCCCATTTGGCCTCACCCATGTTATACCCCGTACTACACGGGTGCATATGCCTCAAGACATCAGCTAAAAGGTGTGTGGAAGTGAATCTGTCCAGTTATGTGATCCCAGCGTCGGGACTAGCAGACACAGAAGCCCCGGATTCTGCCAAGAACTGACTCTGAGACACAGTTTAAGTCTCCGACCATGACACATGGTGCACTACCAGGAATGAAGGAAAGCAGCGTGTCAAAAAAGTCTCGTCTATGAGAAGACCGATTGGGAGCATACACAGTACAAAGGGAGATATTACCCTGTGGATACTTGTAAAGAATGCAAAACAATCGGCCCTCGTGATCCGTCTCCACCCTAGTGCCACAACCCGCCTGACGAGGTGACAGAAGGATGATAGTGCCACAGGATGAAGCAATCGAAGCATGCAGCTCACCACCCCACTCATAAGCCCATAGAGGGACATCTTCCAAAATGTGTGTTTCTTGCAGGCAAACGCAGTCGACCTCCATTGACTTGAAATCACACTTTCTGCATTCTCACTCCATAAGGTGGATCTGTTATCCTGCATTATTACTTTGCAACATTACTTTACACAGACTAATATGGAAGTATTAAACTAAATTAGGGGCGTGGCTTTTTCTCAGCATTTCCAGAGACAGCGATGACACCATATAAGTGGAGCGCAAAAATAAAACAAGCAAGAGAAGAGTCTGCCATGAGCCTTTCAGATCCCGGAAATGTAATTTTCCAGAAATTTCAAGTTGCATAAAACACTCCACTTTGTTCCAGTCATTAGAGGCGAAAAACAAAATCAAAGTTGATTCTTAAGTCAGGAGTATAGTACTTTCCACTCTGGTAGCCATTATATGTTTCTGTGTGAAAATAACACCTACTCTTTCAAAAAAACGAAATTCCAATTTAAAGTCAATTTAAAATATAACATGAATGTATGAAGACTTACAAATGATCAGCCTTTTGCCGTACAACAAACAGCGCCCCCACATTTTTCAAGGCTTCACTGTTTAAACACACGGCGAAACACTGCGTCAGCATTTTCCCAGGTCAATTTAATTACATAAATATATATATATATATATATTATGGGGAAGTTCAACAATTCTCTTCTCACTGGCTCCGATGATATCAATTTAATTACCAAGGATATTTTAGATCTCGCTGACAATTTTAAAGACAAAGACCCTCCTTTTTCGTCTGGACTTTATTTACTATTCTTGTCGCAAAACCACCATTGTGTAGATAGATAGATAGATGATTTATTCAGCCACATGCATAAAAATACAATGGAAATTGTTCAAACACAAGAGCTCTAAAACAGACATGAAATTGAAAACGCATAACGATGAAACACATATAAAAAGTGATATTGCATGAGTAATAAATACCGGTAAAAACAAGGCTAAAGAAAGTACAGTAAAAACAAGGCAAAAGAAAGGAGGCATATGTAGAAGCAGTTGTTAAAGAAAATTTCCTGCTTTGAACAAGCCCATTGGGCCTCCAACTCCTCTGATAATTTCATTAAACATTCTTTGGCCAGGAATAAACTACACATTTATGATTATAAACTTAGGGGTATTATCATTGGATCTAGACTAGAGCTATGTGGGTGGAGAAGGGGGAAAGAATACCGAGTACTGTTTTCATCTTCAAAAGCGTATTAAATCCTTTAATGTAATTTATAAGCTGAAAACTTATGATTGTTCTTTCATCTTTCATGGTCCAGACATTCTCTCCAATTTGCGTCCGTATTATGAATCCCTGTAGTATAGTGAAATGTGTAACCCATCTCTGCTCCTTGACAATCTGCCTAATGTCAATGTTCTGTCGAATGAAAGTGCTGCCAGTAGTGATGGTAAATTAAGTTCTGGCGAGTGTTACTCAGCCTTAAATTCACTTAGTAAAGGTAAGAGCCCGGCAGCAATGGTTTATCAGTAGACTTTTACATACAAAACAAAAATGGTCAATCATAGCTGATATTGTAACCAATGCCTTGAACTTTGCGTATGATACCTTATTTCTTTCTGAAGCTCGCAGTGTTATTATTAAAAATAGGTTTATTGGAGAGAACATCCGTTGTATGTGAGATTTAGATTAACGTCACTGCTTTTTGTGTGTATTATTATTATTATTAGATTTTGAAAAGGTCTTTTACCGTCTTGAATGGAACTTTATTTTTGATTGCGTATATTTTTAATTTTTAACAACAATTTCAATAGATAGATTCGAACGTTTTATTCTAACTCTCCAGCCTGTGTTATTAATCATGGCTTTTCTTCTCCATCCTTCAAACTTTCTAGGGGAGTTTGTGAAGGCTGCCATCTTACTCCATATATTTTATCATTTGTGTAGAGGCACTTGCTATCTCGTATATTACGGTATATTATAGGTATTTCTATTCTAGGACTAAGTGTAGACTAATTCAATATGGTAATGACACCTGCATTTTATTATTATAGTACTTACAACAGCCTTCAGGCCACAGTTGATATTCTGAAAAGTTTGTAGCTTTCTTGTGGTTTGAGAGTAAATTATGACCAGTCTAATATTTTCCCGTTAGGTCCCCTTTCTTCTAGGAAACACAGTGTTTTTCTTTTTGTTGACATTTAATCCTGTCACGGTCTTGAGCACCACATTTGATAACTGTCGTGATCTCTTTTTTGCCTTAATTATCCTCCAAAGTTATCCCGTTTAAAATAAATGTTTAAACCTATGGTCCGCTCGTGGTCTAAACCCTGTAGGCAAAATTAAAATCTCCAAATCAGTTTGTCGTCTCGTTCCAAATCCTTACTGTTCACCCGCTCCCTTTATCAAAGGGTTAGAGAACTTATTCTTTCTGTTCCTTTGGGGTGGTTAACTCGATCAAATTCAGCGTAGTACGCTCATTGCCCCTACGAGTTTGGGTGACCCAAGGGGCCATCCATATTCATTCTTTTATCCGTAGCTTGAAATGTGTGTGGGTAAGACCGTATATCGAACAGGTACATGCAGATTGGAAACGTTTTTCGTTACCTTAAATTTAACAAATATGGCAAGAATCTTCTTTTTAAATGTCAGTATTCTTGTGATGATATTCTTATTCCTAATTCATTTATTAATGATATCTACTCTGCTTGGGCTTATAATAATTTTAGACCTGTATAAAATAATCCACATTCCGAAATTATTAGGAATAACTCCAGTATAAAGGAAAATAGTCAGACAGTGTGTTACAGCTTTATGTATCACAAGGGTGTTATAACCATCAATGATCTGTTAGATGACGACTAGATACCTTTAAACTTTGTAAACTTTAAACGTATTCATTCTATAGAAGTTTTCCCTTTCACCTTTTTAATGGCCTTATTTCTTCTATCCCCGGGCACTGGAATAATAACAGGACCCCCACTGTTTCCCATGTTTTGCATACCAACCCTTTTGACAAGATTTAACTTAATTTCTTCCTCTACTTGTTTGAATGAATGTACCGGTGATTTTGATTTAAGTGATGAAAAGTGGCGAAATATTCGTCTCATTCCTTTTCTCTCCTTAAAAATATACTTAAATATTTATATATTTATATGTTTCGCATACCATCCGTTTTGACAAGATAGATATATATATATATATATATATATATGTAGGTATAAATTTATTTTTTGTAAATTATCCGTAAGGATTCCAACTAATATACTCTTCATAAGTAGGTTTTTTTTTCTGATCAGTAACCATCCCAGAAAGTCGAATCGAATTAATCATTGTTGAATATCGCTTGTATATCATCTTAACAATTTCATCGTTTCAATGATTTGGTTTGTCATCATCATGCAGGCGAATTTAAGTGTAAATCTGATCCAATAACAGTGAACAGCTGTATTTATAAAGCAAGTTTTCCGAAACTTTTCTCGGCTACTCAGCTTGCAGTCGGACGCAAAATCCAAGTCGGTCGCCGAATCGATCGACATTTCTCTTGACAAATGGTAAATGTACAACTCAATGGTCAATATCATGAAACAAATTTAGAGTATTATAAACTAATTTGTGTTCCACCGATGATGCGTTGGATATATTAGGGCAAGATAGCGGGGGGGGGGGGAGGTGATGGGGTGAGCTTTTTTCTTTGCCCCTCATACAACCATACTAATCCTTACCACTTGCCTCTCTTCTTACTTTGGTAATTCTGGTGCAGCTACTGATAAGAAAACACTCTAAAAGAAGACACTGTATCATCCTTGATTGATTATGCTTTACTTCTACTGTAATAGTGAAAAAGGGGTGAACAAAAAGAAGAAAACTGTTAGCAAACTGCTTGTTTAATGCCAAAAAATACCTTTGTAGGTAAATATGAACATTTAGGAGACTTGACGTTTCATGCTACCAGGATATTCTTTAGAGGCCAAATGAAGCGAAGATAAACTTACAAAACATTCCAATACAAAGATGACTCGACTTGTTCAACTTAACGATCTGTTCATGTGTGTCTCTTAATGTGTCCTTAGTTTGTTTCAGTTCATAATTTCTAGCAATGTCCGCGACACAAAACAGACAGTTATGAAATTAGAAAAATGGCTGAAAGGTTTGACACTCTTGAACGTTATGGCCAAACTTTTACCATAACTACACTAAAGAATTTGCTTATATCTTCTAACATCTCATCCCATAGCTTGTACATGAATTAGTCTGAGGAAATGTGTGGTGTATGCATTGGTTTGTGACAGGTTCATTTTCAATCGGTGACAGTATCAAGTGATGCAACATTCGAATTTTTACAGAAATAACATGACTTGAAATTATTACAATAACAGATCAATTTAGAAGTTTGCCGTTGAAATAGCCGTGATTTCTGTACTGACCTAAACGTTAATCACTCGTTACTATAATTCGTGCAATCGACTACCGTTATCATGCATAGTACTACTAACGCATCGGTATGCCACTGGTTGTGCATGTGATATGACTTAACGTCATAAACTAAACGTAAAGTACCATTTAAGGAAAAATGTTGAACATTAACAAGATTAACAAGCAAATTTAAGCTACCCAATTTAAAGCTTAACTACAATTTCTAATTGCTACTTTGGGAGCTGCCCTATAGTATCCGCATCATGACTTTAATACTGTCCCAAGCACCTCCTGTAGTCTTCTCCTCCGAGCCAGGCGCAAAACCCTTTCCTTGTCTTACCGCATCTTGCAAAATCAATTTCACAATTCCCACCATCGCCGTAGAAGCCGAAATTGTAGCTGGCCGATCCAAATGTACATATTCCTTCAGTTGAATCACAATAGTCCCATTGCCCGCATATCTGATTTGAAGAGAAAATCAGTAACTGTGATGTACGTGTGATTTTATTTCATTACTGCCTGAATAAAACATTATCGTCACACTGTTAACAGACCAGACACATTGCAACAGAAACCCCCAAAATCGATTTGTTATGCGGCTGAGACATATGTTACTCTGACGTACTGGTGATTTCATTCCATGATTGCCCGTATATAATGTTGACGTCGCACTGTTTACCTCGTTCATTGTAAATTTTAGCCGAGTCCTGATTTGTAACACTTTTCGGTATTTAATAATCCACATCGTCGATGTAATCCTACGGCAAGGCCTCATACTTTGATAACAAACTTACGGAACATTCCCTGCAGTTCCTCCTATACTGACGTTTCAGCCCAAAAAACTGTCGCATGGTGATCCAAACAAGATCCCTGTAAGATCCGCATGGTTCGAGAGTCAATTCGCCATTAACTACATTGCCTATGGAGATGAGCCACAAAAATGGAAATTAGATATTAGAGCACATCTGACGTACGTACTTGTTATTATAGGTCAACATTTTCTTATCATGAACTTATAATGTTTACAATCAAGGAAGTGCGCAGAGAAAAACGCTCAGAAAGAGGAGCCACACCTGGCATTTTAAGAACCGTTTAAATGTTAAAAGAATCAATGTAAAGTTAATTAACCGTCTAACGCTTATAGTTGGACTATTTTGTAAGTAGAGAATAAAGGAGCGGTGATATAAAAGGACCCTCAAAATTAGTATCCAAATTCAGCCACACCCAACAATTGTTGGATTTGGGTGAAATTTCTTTTCAACATTTGGCACCTCTACATGTCCGACACTATGACACTATCAGGATTTCCCTAAATCATTTGGAGGACGGGCTTTCCCTGCTTCCTGTTGGGGATTTCTTTTGAAAGTATTTTTTGGTCAGTAAATCTGGAAAGAATCTTAAATGTTTATTTCATTTTTCGATTCCTGTCATCCTGTTTTGAACAAGGCGCAACCCCCTCTTTTGGTCGTAGAAAAAGATTAAGATGTTAAGTTATACATAACTGGGTTCCCTCCTTTTGAAATATTTGGAAAATGGAGACCGCTTCGATGTACAATGGTGCTATATTTTCAATTGTTGAAACCATTTATGAAGATATTTCGGTTGTTATTGTTGCACCGCATAAACATGTAATACATTCTTATACTGGACATAATGATTTTAAGTATTAATGTGTCAGCCAAAAATTGGTAAATTTGACCAACATCGGTGACAGTTTGTTCTAAATTACATAATGTATACTCATGCGATAATGAACTATTTCCGATTATGTTCACTGATTGTTATTGGCTGGGATTACAAACCCCCTCTTACCACCTCTCCGAGCTACATCATGTGTTGGCGTCTGCTAGCAATTATTAAGCACATAAAGACAAATATTTGTACTGTTATTGTTCTTTGCAGAATACATCTCCGACCTATAGCGGTGTCCAGGGGAATCCCACCTTCCCATGAGTTGGAACGTGTCCAGATCTGCTTGTTGTCTCGTAGCGAGTTCAAAGCAGAAAACAACATCCCAGAGAGGATTTGAATTTCAATGGATTGTATATAAAAGCCCCTGTAGGTTCCTGTCACTGATATTTCGTTCCGTTTACCTTACGGTCTACCACCAGGTAACGAATGACAGGTCAATCACGTAAATCTCAAAAGTAAATTTGATGGCACGAAACATGTGATATCACAGTTTTTGCACACTCATATACCAAATGAGTGCGATATTTATTACACTATTAGGGTCACTACCTGGTGAATACTATTGAGTTTGTTTTGTATCACGTGCAAGTATGTACGGTCCCTGTTTAAATTTACAATAATATTAAATCTAATAACAATTATTGCTACTACGCATAAAGTCAAACATGAGGACGAACGGAACCGTGTTTTTCACTCTTACCCATTATAACATAACTCTGATTGATATAAAGATCGACGGTGCAAGCAACCCTTGCTTCATGAGTGACTATGATCTCGACCGTCTTTCCCTTGTGAGTCAAATAGTTTCTTTTATATCTCTTCTCAATATCCACGGTGTAGACAATCTTCTTCGTTGCGTCAAAACCGACAGCTAATTGTAAAAGAAACCAAAAAGAAAAGAAAATAATATACAGTGACATCAATCTGACCTACCTTGCCATGTTTAGGCAAATACAGGTCAATTCTTGCAATGGTTAAAGGAAGTTAAAGGGGCAATTGGTTGGGGATCGAGGTGGTGGACGTATCGCAAGATTGAACAGTGGCATAGATGAGTTTTGTGCAATTCTTCTCATTTTCAATACCGCTGGTTTGATTTCTTTCTTCTTCTTTTTGTTATAAACAACCACTCACAGCCGATGTACTTATAACATTAGTCTCGTCATCCTTGCTGATCATTTTAATCCCCAATCTTTTCATTATCAATTCAGGAGATAAGTAAACTTAGAGAAATCGGTCTTTGATATTATTGAGATCAAATTTATTTAAGCACTTTTGACTATTAAGTGACCAACTATCACAATTGAGTGACCGAGAATTTTAAAGTTAAGCAAGATGATACTGTGCGCATATTTTTAAAGGAGAATCTTTAAGTTGACTCAATCTTTACTTTTTTCTGGCGTATTAAAAATCAATGCATATGCAAGCTTTGTATCACCAAACCCTCTTTACTATTGTGGTGAACGGTTTAATATTAAGTTTTTAGGTTAACGCTTGGTAAGTTGTAGCATTATTACTCCAAGCCTAAACTATTAATCTGTTAATTTTAGTACACTGTTCACGTTTAATACACTCTGAAAAGGAGTCATTATGATTTTGCTATTATTATTAATCTCGCAAAAGCGCTCAATCGTATTTGAGAAACCATGTACGATCGAGACCGTTCAAGCCCTTGCAGAAATAAAACTATAACACTTTATGCAAGTAAATAATCATGTAAAGTATTGTCGCTGAATACTGAGAGTATTTGAATGGTTTCAATTATAACAATGATGATACGAGAATCAAATTCGTTATCATTTTCAAACGAAGGCTTTCTCTATAACTGGCCAAACTTACATTTAGCGGAACAGACGAGTCTGGCTGTGAATCAAACACTGAAAGAATGCATTGACCTCTTGGGAACCTCGTGCTAACTAAATATGATATCTCATCGTTAACATCATCTCTGACGTTTTTTTTTTACCTTCAAATTAACCGATCAGTATACGAACATTTATCATCAGAAATGTGTCAACCGCGAATTGCATTCCTTTGTGACGACTTGCTAACATTTCTGTAAAACCTTGACGTTTGTAGGCGTGTTTCTGTTACATACTTATTTGTTAGATAGATCAAATATTAACGATGATCGCAAGATTTCATCAAGACTTTAGACATGTCATGAGTATTTCAGCATATCTCAACTCTACCCAGAACGTCTTTGATACTCACAAAATGGAAAATAGTCACCAATGGGTGATGGTCGGTAACTGTGGCTTTCCTTAAAAAGGGATTCTCCATCGGAGGGTATGATAGTTACATCTTTTGCTGTCACTTGGCCTTGTATGGCTGTGAAAATAAGTATTATATCATCTATCGACTGAAATTATACAAACGGAAAAATTACATGCCCAACGATTCCATGCCCATCGAATCTTTAATTATAGGTAGCAGTTGATATTTATCTTCTTCGCTAAGGCCCTTTTTTTATATCAAGAAATGTCCGAAAATGAGAAATGCTTGACAAATAGTAATCTTAGATAACTTTAGAGACATTCGGATATTGGATAACAGTTGGACATGTTTGGTTCGACCTTTCAACATGCTGCTTGCGTTGTTGACTTGTGTAGTAACATTTATTTTGTGAGTTTCCGTAGTGTTGTATGTTACGTAGTATTTGGTGTAACTTTGTTTGGCCATACTTCAAATTGTTCAGATTCAGCTGCTTATTTATTGGTCGACGTTTGAACGAAGTCATTGCGTGATTGGCTTGTTGAACTTTCGTGATTTTGTGTTACGTTATAGTCCTCTTCAGTGTCCATTTGGTATATAATTATATATACATACTCGGCGCACACGAATAAAATGGACTTCTGGCGTTGGTTGCGTCTACTAGTATATTTTACATGCCAGATATTTAGCCATCTGAAATTACTTGTATCTTGTGAAATGGTTAGAAAGTAATGCTGTTTGTAATAGGGACCAGCTGAAGTGTTTTTTATTTCATTTTCTTGACGTTAAAGGGCTAAAGGAGGTACGTTATTGCCTATACATTAAATGCTTTCTTTGTGTGTCTTTGCTGGTTGACGTTTGTGCAAAAGTGAAATTTGTCTAGCTTTATATGTCCCCAAAACAAACTATAAAATGATACATTTTTGTTTAATGTACTGTAAGTGTTCTATTTTTGTATTTCGATAGTTTTACGGAGCAATGGAGTCTGTGCGTCTGCGAATCAAATAATTGCGGTGACTCCGATTTCTGTATACTCGTCCTTATTTTCGTTATCCCACGACGGTTACAGCTTGTATTTAAGCACCATCAGAAACGTTTCCACAGAAACGTTCTTGCACTAACGTTGTAGCAGGTTCACTTTGCAAAATTTGAGATCCCATGCAAAAATATATCAACAAGAGGATGATACCGTGAAGTTTCCTTTTACATATAGTTAACACACACTCGGTCTTTTGTATTTATCTATGAAGGTTTATATTAAAGTTAATTACAAACTAAGTGTTACAGGTATAGAAAATCTCCATGAAACTCGCATTCACAAAATATAGTCTACGTCACACATCCCTTTTCAGTTTATTCTTGTAAGGTGGTTCTAGTATAGTGAATTCATAGGTGAATAGTTGAAGTCAACACTTGTTAATGCCGCAAGTGACTCTAGTCTACTCAAGTTAATATGACCAAAATATGACTAACTGAATGCTTGCGATAGTTCATTAGTTCAATGCATAAAAATATGAAAACCATTTCTTTGATTCTGTAAGGTAAAATCTCTAAGAAATACTGTACAGTATATACTCATTTTGAGCACACCAACTAGTTTTTAAATTATGCTGTTTTTCAAATTATGAGCATCAAACTTTATAGACATTCAGATGCATGATTTTTTTTAATATTTTATTGATACACCTCTTTAAAAGAAGACATCAATATCTTAAAGCAGCTTTTTTATATTGTTGGCAATTTTACAAGTATTACTTAAGATAACACTGCGATTGATCACTAAGTAAATGACCTCGAATTTTCCACCAAATGAAGATTCATAGGATAGTAATTATAGGACTTGTATTCAACTATTATCATTAAACCGTCCAGAAAGCTTTCATAGTATAAATGCAAACCCATTTAAAAACTAAATGGGGAAACTCAAAGTTTTTATCGTAAGTTTGCTTCACATTTTCTTAAATGAGAAGTAGCTATTACGTTGATGACGTATACTTTTATAAGAGTTTACAATAAAATGGAATGTTTTAAGAACTCACAACATGAACGGTTAGTTTAGCTATTTATTTAAGCTACTTTTTCTCTCAATTACTTCAGACGGTCAATCAACGAATTTCAGATTTTCAAACCTGTGATACAGGCACAATGCATCTAGCAAAAAGCACAACACATATCACCAAAGAAATATAATTAGAATGTCTGTAAAATGTAGTATGGAGGATAAATTGATTTATATAATATATTACTCACCATAATCAGATGTACAGTATTCCTTTTGAGGATGCACATCTGCACATATGCAGCACTGTATGTTACGAATGCTGGACATTAGAAGTACAACACTCAGTACGCGGGAGAACCACATTGCCTTGGACATCTTCTATAACGTCTCAGAGAATTAAATCTACTTTTTTTGGAGTTCTAGTCTTGAGTCGTCAGCAAACACGAAATGGCTTGCTTCAAACATGCACGCGGTTATTATGCGCCACAGAATTTGGTCAACAACCGATTACATAAATGAAAGAAAAACATTCTGTGGCTAGCGAGAAAAAAATTGGTAAATATACACAACCTTTCGTTTTGCGGTTTCATGTTAACTGTAACTACGGTCATGTGAGTATAACAAACTGTTTCAGCCTCAAACACAATGGCAAATGGAAATAAACAACTTTTACGGTGAATAACAACCCAAAAGGAAAGTGAAAGGATTAGGTATCTGTTACCGATAAGTGTATATTCCGTCACAAAGAAAACAGACTGC